>NC_053390.1:576521200-576852747 GCF_905171765.1 Bufo bufo
AAAAATTCACGATTAGAATATTCGCGATCTACACTACTCACGAACAGCGCCATCTATTGGATTCATAGTCTTATAATAAGACTATGAGTCCAATAGATGGCACTGTTCATGAGTCATGAACAGCGTCAGCTATTGGATTAATAGTCTTGTCATCAATCCTTACATAAAGCATCATCAATCCTTACATAAAGAGGCACTACCATGAATCCACATGAACTCTGAAATGAGACACTGTACACCCTTAGGAATACCTATAATAAAAATAAAACTTTAAACCACATAAGGCTACTTTGACACTGCCGTTTCTGGGTCCGCCTGTGAGATCCGTTTCAAGGCTCTCACAAGCGGCCCCAAACGGATCAGTTTAGCCCCAATGCATTCTGAATCAGTTTGGCTCCGTTCCGCCTCCATTCCGCTCTGGAGGCGGACAAAACGGATCTGTGCTGACTTACAATGGAAGTCAATGGGGACGGATCCGTTTACATTGACACAATATTGGTGCAATTGTAAACGGATCCATACCCCATTGACTTTCAATGTAAGTCAGGACGGATCCGTTTGACTTACACTTAGACTTAGACTTCTTTTTTACTTTGTTATGCAGACGGATCCGTACTGAATGGATACCAGCGTTTGCACTTATAGGTGCGGATCCGTCTGTGCAGATACCAGACGGATCCGCACCTAACGCAGGTCCTGAACGCAGCCGTCCGGCCCCAATGCATTCTCAGTGGAGGCGGATCCACTGAGAATGCATCCGCCTGCCAGCGCTCAGCCTCCGCTCCGCTCAGTGAGCGGACACCTGAACGCTGCTTGCAGCGTTCGGGTGTCCGCCTGGCCGTGCGGAGGCGAGCGGATCCGTCCAGACTTATAATGGAAGTCAATGGGGACGGATCCGCTTGAAGATGACACCATATGGCTCAATCTTCAAGCTGGTCCGTTCCCCATTGACTTTCAATGTAAAGTTTGAACGGATCCGCTCAGGCTACTTTCAGACTTAGAAAATTTTCTAAGTTATAATGCAGACGGAACCGTTCTGAACGGATGCAAACGTCTGCATTATAGGAGCGGATCCGTCTGATGAAACATCAGACGGATCCGCTCCGAACGCTAGTGTGAAAGTAGCTTAACCTGTAGAGAAGGGGGGAGGGTTAGGGGGGAAGGAAAATGTTTAGGGTAAGGATTATTGCACTGTTTATATGTGTTTTATCTTTGTTTTCACTGCACATATCTGTAAACAAGGAATATGACCTGTAATTTGATCGAATATGTATCTTTGAATGTAACATAGTAACATAGTACATAAGGCCGAAAAAAGACATTTGTCCATCCAGTTCGGCCTGTCATCCTGCAAGTTGATCCAGAGGAAGGCAAAAAAAAAACTGTGAGGTAGAAGACAATTTTCCCCACTTTAGGGGAATAAAATATTTCTTCCCGACTCCAATCAGGCAATCAGAATAACTCCCTGGATCAACGACCCCTCTCTAGTAGCCATAGCCTGTAATATTATTACACTCCATAAATACATCCAGGCCCCTCTTGAATTCCTTTATTGTACTCACCATCACCACCTCCTCAGGCAGAGAGTTCCATAGTCTCACTGCTCTTACCGTATAGAATCCTCTTCTATGTTTGTGTACAAACCTTCTTTCCTCCAGACGCAGAGGATGTCCCCTCGTCACAGTCACAGTCCTAAGAATAAATAGATGATGGGATAGATCTCTGTACTGACCCCTGATATATTTATACATAGTAATTAGATCTCCCCTCAGTCATCTTTTTTCTAAAGTGAATAACCCTAATTTTGATAATCTTTCAGGGTATTGTAGTTGCCCCATTCCTCTGTCCTCTGGACCCTCTCCAGCTTTGCTATGTCTGCCTTGTTCACAGGAGCCCAGAACTGTACACAGTACTCCATGTGTGGTCTGACTAGCGATTTGTAAAGTGGTAGGACTATGTTCTTATCACTGGCATCTATGCCCCTTTTGATGCAACCCATTATCTTATTGGCCTTGGCAGCAGCTGCCTGACACTGGTTTTTGCAGCTTAGTTTGCTGTTTATTAAAATTCCTAGATCCTTTTCCATGTCAGTGTTACCGAGTGTTTTACCATTTAGTATGTACGGGTGACTTGCATTATTCCTTCCCATGTGCATAACTTTACATTTGTCAGTGTTAAACCTCATCTGCCACTTATCTGCCCAAGCCTCCAATCTATCCAGATCCCTCTGTAGTAGTATACTGTTCTCTTCAGTGTTAATTACTTTACGCAGTTTAGTGTCATCTGTGAAAATTTATATTTTACTATGCAAGCCTTCTACAAGATCATTAATACATATATTGAAGAGAATAGGGCCCAATACTGAACCCTGAGGTACCCCACTAGTGACAGTGACCCAATCTGAGTGTGTACCATTAATAACCACCCTCTGTTTTCTATCACTCAGCCAGTTACTTACCCACATACAGACATTTTCTCCCAGTCCGAGCATTCTCATTTTATATACTAACCTTTCATGTGGTACAGTGTCAAATGCTTTGGAGAAGTCCAGATATACGACATCCATTGATTCGCCGCTGTCAAGTATAGAGCTTACCTCCTCATAGAAACTGATTAAATTAGTTTGGCATGACCGATCCCTCATGAAGCCATGCTGATATGACATTATTTGCTTATTTCCGTTGAGATGCTCTAAGATAGCATCTCTTAGAAAACCTTCAAACATTTTACCCACAACAGATATTAAACTTACTGCCTATAGTTTCCAGGCTCTGTTTTTGGACCCTTTTTGAATATTGGCACCACATTTGCTATGTGCCAATCCTGTTGAACACTCCCTGTCAGTATAGAGTGTGTAAATATCAGAAATAAGGGTCTGGCTATGACATTACTTAATTCTCTTAGGATACGGGGGTGTATGCCATCCGGTCCTGGCGATTTGTCTATTTTAATCTTTTTAAGTCGCTGTTGTACTTCTTCCTGGGTCAGACAGGGCACTTTTAATAGGGAATTTATTTTTACATTCAGCATTTCATCTGACAGTTTATTTTCCTCAGTGAATACATTGAAGAAAAAAATATTTAACAGCTTTGCTTTCTCCTCGTCGCTCTCTGCGACTCCCCCCTCATTACTCTTTAAAGGGCCGACACCTTTAGATTTATACATTTTAACATTTATATAATTGAAGAACATTTTAGGGTTAGTTTTACTCTCTTTGGCAATTAATCTCTCGGTCTGTAGTTTGTCCGCTTTTATTTGTTTTTTACATGTTCTATTTCTTTCCTTATAGTTTTTCAGTGCTTCCGTGCTACCCTCCTGTTTTAGTGATATTTATGCTTTCTTTTTGTCATTTATTGCTTTCTTTACAGTTCTATTTATCCACATTGGTTTCTTTTTGTTCCTTAACCTTTTATTCCCATACAGTATGTACCTCTCACAATGAGATTTTAGGATGCTTTTAAAGATATCCCATTTTGTGGCTGTATTTTTATTTTTGGGGACTTTGTCCCAGTTAGTTAGGCCTATGGCCTCTCTTAGTTGGCTAAATTTAGCTTTTTTAAAGTTTGATATTTTTGTTCCTCTCTGTAGAAACGCTCTTTTGAATGATAATTGGAAGGTTATTACTTTATGGTCACTATTTCCCAGGTGTCCCCTAACCTGCACGTCTGTTGTTCTGTCAGGCCTATTGGTTAATACTAAGTCCAGTATGGCCGTCCCTCTAGTCGGGTCATGAACCAGTTGGGAGAGGTAATTGTCTTTGGTTATTACCAAGAACCTGTTTCCTTTATGAGATATACAAGTTTCAGTTTCCCAGTCTATATCTGGGTAGTTGAAGTCCCCCATAATAACCACCTCATTATGATTTGCCACTTGTCTATCTCGTTTAGTAGTTGATTTTCTGTGGACTCTAGCCATCTTTCTCCCCAACACATCTGCCCCTTCCCCATTGAGGTGCAACCCGTGCCTACGATAGAGCCTGTAGCCGATAGAGAAGTTGTCCCAGTTCTCCAGGAACCCAAACCTCTCCTTCCTACACCAATTCTTGAGCCACTTGTTAATCTCCCTAATCTCCCGCTACCTTTCTTGTGTGGCCTGTGGTACAGTCAGTATTTTGGAAAATACTACCTTTGAGGTCCTTGCCCTAAGCTTTTGACCTAAATCCCTGAAATCATTTTTAAGGACTCTCCACCTACCTCTAACTTTGTCATTGGTTCCGATATGGACCATGACCGCTGGATCTTCTCCAGCCCCTCACAGTAATCTGTCAACCCGATCCACGATGTGTCTAACTCTAGCGCCAGGAAGACAGAACACTGTTCGGCGATCACGGTCTTTGTGACAAATTGCCCTATCTGTTCCCCTAATAATGGAGTCTCCCACTACCAGCACCTGTCTGGCCTGCCCTGTTCTTCTGGTTCCCTGCTTACTGGAGCTGACATTCCCCTGACTGGCAGAGGAAGTGTGCGGCTGCAGCAGTGCCGTCCCTGGACTGACATCCCCCTCATCTGCCAAATGTGCAAACTTGTTGGGGTGTGTCAGATCAGGGCTAGCCTCCCTGGCACTCTTCCCTCTACCCCGCTTTCTAACTGTTACCCAGCTAGCTACCTCACTTTCCTTAGCCTCCTCTCTGTCACCCTCCCTCTCATCTACCCTAAAGAGTGCTTGCTTGGTGAGAAGCAAACTCTTTTGCAAATTGTCAATCCCTCTCAGTGTTGCAACTTGCCCGTTTAGAGACTCAATTTGCGATTCCAAATGGGTAATTTGCTCACATCTTGAAAAAAGATATACACCCTCGAACGGCTGTTCTAGGACTGCATACATCATGCAAGGTGTGCACTGGACTGCGTTGTCAATTGTGCAACACATACTAAATGGGGATTATACCACAAAAGCAAAAAATACAATATAATGTAGTAAAAAGAAACTGGCTAATTGCAGTCCCCCACTGAAGTCCCTGAGTCTAAAGTCACTTAATCTTAAGTCACACACTTACACAACCACACACTTAATCAACCACGCGTCACGGTCAAACTCGCGTTATATATCTGCTTATATAAATATAAATGAAGCTCACTACACCAGCCTGGTTTGTTTTCCCTCTGTAAATGTGCAAATTATATCAAAACCTAATAAATGTATTTAAAAAAAAAGACTATGAAAACAATTGATGGCGCTGTTCATGAGCCATGAACAGCACCATCTATTGGAGTCATAGTCTTTTCATAAGACTATAAATCCAATAAATGGCGCTGTTCATGAGTAGTGTTGATCACGAATATTCAGCAAATTTTTATTGCAAATTTTCCATGCAAATGGTTTTTCAGTTGAAAAACAGGCAGATTTAGCTCATTTGCATATGTCCAAGATTATGCAAATGTGTTTACATGACAAAACTGTATAGAAAGGTTATTGAATATAATGTCAGGACAATCAGAAAACTTTTTGTCACCCTAATGATAATGATCTAGGTGCGCAGGTCCACCCAAGCCATCCAACAGTTATGAAGCAACTTTGAGGCTTACTGGCTCTCAGTCAGATGAGAGCTGGTTTTGAATGTTTCATAGTGCACAAGGCTGCCATTGTAAGGTATGCTGACTGTTTCTGTCTCATGGATTGATTGTTGGCTTACACATACCCGGCTTTTGGCATATAGTCGTTGTCCATTGTATGTCATAGGTAATGGGAGTCCAAGATGCATACAGACATACTCCTCATGCTGTTTCCAAACCATTTCGGTGGTGTTTTCATCAATTTTTAACCTTTTTCTGTGAACCAGACATCCTCTCTTTTTCAGAGCAGGGGGTGCCTGGTTTAATGCTCGGGTCTCCCATTGATTTTCATTGTGTAAACACTGTGATGTGCTCGCTCAACACTACTAACCAACAATGATTGGAAAACTCCAAGTTAGGAAGGTGTGTCTAACTGATAAGTTTGTGATCATAAACCACACACACATGGAGGGGAAAAAAAGAGAGAACACAGAAACTCAGAAAAACAAAGAAAGAGAGAGACCCCTGGAGGAAAATCCCAATAATTAGAACAGACTTGAGAGCTGACTTCCCTTAGACTATGCATATCAACTGCACTCTCGGGTAACTTATAACTTTATTATGTGTAGTATTGATTGAATTAATTGGCTTGATATTTAGCAACTCCCTTCTTTATTGCGGATGTGTAGTGTTAAAAAGTACTACATCAATATTTTCACTATTCATTAAAGATGCATATTACTAAATATAAAAATCACATTTTTATATTGATATCAAAGAAACTTTCAGATTGGAATATGCATATTCCCTAGTCTATATCAGGCCTGATAATTTATAATCACTTGTAGCAATACTACGCAATTTCCAAGATTGGTTATAGTTTGAGCAGAGCAAGGGTTCGTATCTGTCACTATTGAGTGTATATCTCATAATTGTCATCGAGACGCTTGTATTACATTTCTATGTTTGAGAGGTGTTATGGAACGCTGGTAGTCGTGTTAGAGTCATCTAGTGGCGACTTTTGGGTACTGCATATCACTGTGTGTTATTGCATATTATTGAGTTTTACATTCATTAATAGTGATGAACGAACATCTGCCGGGACGGTTCGCGAACGCGATCAAATGTTCGCAAACCGCAAGTTTGTGGCGGGTCCCATTCATTTTAATGGCAGGCGAACCTGAAAAACCTTCAGATCATATTTGCAGCCAAGAAATAATTACTAGAAGTGCACAAATAGTCCCACAACATGGACAGTGACATACCAGATGTATTATTCTAATTTGCGATCTCCGTTCATAATTTTTTTCAATGCGAAATATCGGCAATATAATTTTCGCGTACACGCATGCGCAAATGCACTATACAGTACTCAAATGCACTATAAAGAAAGTATATTGGTATATAACACCCCGCATCAATCTTTTTTTTTGGGGGGGACAACTGGTATATCACACCAGTAGAAATTATTTGTTCCAATAACGCTTGTGCCTCTATATACCTGCAGTATCGCAGCAGAACTGCACACAACTGCTGCACAATACAAATACACTATAATATACTTTCTAACATAATAAGTGTATTATAACATTGTACAAGGAAGGCAATCCATTAGAATATACATCAAGATAAAACGTAACCTTTATTAATTTTACTATGAGGATCCATTCACACGTCCGGAAGTGTTTTGCGGATCCGCAAAACACCGACACCGGCAATGTGCATTCCGCAATTTGTGGACCGCACATCGCCGGCACTATAATAGAAAATGCCTAATCTTATCTGCAATTGCGGACAAGAATAGGACATGTTCTATTTTTTTGCGGAAGCGGAAGTGCGTATCCGCAAATGCGGATGTGGATCCGCAAATGCGGACAGCACATTCCGGCCCCATTGAAAATGAATGGGTCTGCACCTGTTCCGCAAAATTGTGGAACAGATGCGGACCCATTTTGCGGACGTGTGAATGGAAAAGATATCCCTCAAAATTAAAATAAATTAAATTATAAAAGTTACGCAAAAAGCATAGATGTGGTAGGCAATAACAAGTGCTCGGCTGCACTAAATCAGGTGCTCGGCGGCACCAAATCAGAAATCATATGTCCTGCCACCATCCGGGGGGTTCCAGTGTACATCCATGAATCCCGGAGGGAAAGCAAAAAACATCTATCCCTGGGCTAGATGATGATGTGGTATTGAAGGACAGGGTGGGCAAAGAACTATCCCTGATATTGCCCTACAGGGGGGTGCTATTCTGGCCCTGATAGCCTAACCACAGACCACCCGCCCTGATAAGAGCGACCCCGTCCGGAACCTTACCCTATTTAAAAATGGCCCTAGTAAGCCCCTAGCCCCTAGGCCCCTGACTTCCAGGTGATCACTATATAGATCTATGTGTTTTTGACTCATTATAAAAGTATATTATAAGTATATTGCACCCCTCTGTGTATCACACATATCGATAGCACACCTATACTAGTCCTTAAAATGACTTTTGTGGCCCTATTAGCTAGCGTTTGGTGTCCCTTACAGCCTGTCCCTGCTCCACACAGCAACCTCTCCCTACACTGGTAAAACACTGAATGTAAAATGGCGGCCAGATCAGGTTTATTTATAAGGTAGGGGGTATGTCCATGTGTTGAAATGTCTCAATTGGCTGTCCTGTACCACCTGATGGATGTGTCATGGGTCAAAGTTCTTCACAATGTAAAAGAATATGGCGGGCGCAAATTTCTCCATATGATCGCATGTTCTGCGAATCGCGAACACGCAAAGTTCGCAGCGAAACGACCACTGGGGGAACCGCAAGGCCATCTCTATTCATTAAGCTTTGATTGTATTTTGAGTTATTGTATAATAAATTATTTATATTTTTGCATAGACGCTTGTACCTTATTTTACTGATTGCACAATATAATTAAAATAACGACGATCTCTTTTGGAGGTGTTTTATATGTCCACCTCTAGGATCAATTCACTTTGAAATTTTTCCTTTGAGCCTTACTTTTATACAAAGCGTTTGCTTTATATCCCTATATACAATTGATGGCTGGCACTCTACTGAATATATTTTTTTTCGGTGCTCAATGATGGAGATTATCTCCGCAACAATATTATAAATTAATTCACGGCACTCAAGTTGATGCGAATAAAGTTGAAGGTTTTTATTTGAAATGCCACCAGTGGTTATCAGTTTATTTGGCCAACGTTTCGGTCCTCCCGGACCTTGTTCACAGCCTGTTAATTATAATAACACTAAATAAATATATGACAAAACAGCAAAATGAAACAATATTACTAAACAGAACCACATAGAGGCAAATATATAGGTATATACAATATTTCCGTCTGCATACAGATGTAAAGATACATATTCTGATCATGGGGTAGTGTCACGACTGTATGTGAGCAACAATAGTATACACAGTAAAAGAGCTACTGACCGGACCCAAACTAGGGAGGATAAAGGGTGACCCCTGTCCGACCCTCAAAGCTCTCCCTATGCTGCTAAAGCACATGCCCGGATCCAAATGGCGGAACGAGGCATGCCCACGTGCCTAAGACTGATGACCACTGTAACCCCTACAATAGTGGAAGGGGCACGGCCACCGGTGCCCTACTCAGTATATGGAGGGAACCGTGGCCACCTCAGATCCAGTCAGAAAATAATCAGGTACACAACAATGTCTGTACACTTAGCTGAAGGTGTTGCAGCCGCAGAGAAGACGGATCCAAGGACAGCTGGCAACATCCGGAGTGCTTGCTGCAGCAGAACACAGGTCCAGTGAACTGATAGCTACAAGTGAAGATACTAAAGCAAGAGCTACAACTGAAATGAGAACTATAATCCACGCCCTACAATAGGAGGAGGGGTGATATAAAGAGAGGGAAATCAAACGCATGAGGAACAGCTGGGAGGAAGGAAATCAAAAGTAAACAGAGCAGTGAGAACTCCTCCCAGCTCTAGTAGTGACATCATCACAGGGGTGGAGAAACAGAGCTGTGAGAACGTCCCAAAGCTCTGGTAGTGACAGTACCCCCCCCCCCCCTCTACGGGTGGACTCCGGACACCCAGGACCCACCTTCTCAGGATGAGCCCTATGAAATGCCCTGATGAGGCGAGTGGCTTTAATGTCCGACACCGGAACCCACATCCTCTCCTCAGGACCATAACCCTTCCAATGAACGAGGTACTGAAGAGAACCGCGGACAATGCGAGAGTCCACAATTCTGGAAACCTCAAACTCCAGATTGCCATCAACCAAAATCGGAGGAGGAGGCAAAGAGGAGGGTACCGTGGGCTGGACATATGGTTTTAAGAGAGATCTGTAAAATACATTATGTATCTTCCAAACCCGTGGAAGATCAAGACGGAAGGCAACAGGATTGATGACTGACAAGATTTTATAAGGCCCAATAAACTTGGGACCCAATTTCCAGGAGGGAACCTTCAGTTTAATGTTTCTTGTAGACAACCACACCAGATCACCCACATTCAGGTCCGGACCAGGCACACGTCTCTTATCAGCCACACGCCTATACCTCTCACTCATCTTTTTAACCACCATTGCCCCCAGTGCTTAAACACCCTGAAAGACCAGGCCACTTTTTACACTTCTGACCTACACTACTTTCACCGTTTTTTGCTCGGTCATGCAACTTACCACCCAAATGAATTTTACCTCCTTTTCTTCTCACTAATAGAGCTTTCATTTGGTGGTATTTCATTGCTGCTGACATTTAAACTTTTTTTGTTATTAATCGAAATTTAACGATTTTTTTGCAAAAAAATGACATTTTTCACTTTCAGTTGTCAAATTTTGCAGAAAAAACGAGATCCATATATAAATTTTGCTCTAAATTTATTGTTCTACATGTCTTTGATAAAAAAAAAATGTTTGGGTAAAAAAAAAATGGTTTGGGTAAAAGTTATAGCGTTTACAAACTATGGTACAAAAATGTGAATTTCCGCTTTTTGAAGCAGCTCTGACTTTCTGAGCACCTGTCATGTTTCCTGAGGTTCTACAATGCCCAGACAGTACAAACACCCCACAAATGACCCCATTTTGGAAAGTACACACCCTAAGGTATTCGCTGATGGGCATAGTGAGTTCATAGAACTTTTTATTTTTTGTCACAAGTTAGCGGAAAATGATGATTTATTTATTTATTTATTTTTTTCTTACAAAGTCTCATATTCCACTAACTTGTGACAAAAAATAAAAAGTTCTATGAACTCACTATGCCCATCAAGAAATACCTTGGGGTCTCTTCTTTCCAAAATGCGGTCACTTGTGGGGTAGTTATACTGCCCTGGCATTCTAGGGGCCCAAATGTGTGGTAAGGAGTTTGAAATCAAATTCTGTAAAAAATGACGAGTGAAATCCGAAAGGTGCTCTTTGGAATATGGGCCCCTTTGCCCACCTAGGCTGCAGAAAAGTGTCACACATCTGGTATCTCTGTATTCAGGAGAAGTTGAGGAATGTGTTTTGGGGTGTCTTTTTACATATACCCATGCTGGGTGAGATAAATATCTTGGTCAAATGCCAACTTTGTATAAAAAAATGGGAAAAGTTGTCTTTTGCCAAGATATTTCTCTCACCCAGCATGGGTATATGTAAAATGACAACCCAAAACACATTCCCCACCTTCTCTTGAGTATGGAGATACCAGATGTGTGACACTTTTTTGCAGCCTAGGTGGGCAAAGGGGCCCATATTCCAAAGAGCACCTTTCGGATTTCACAGGTCATTTTTTACAGAATTTGATTTCAAACTCCTTACCACACATTTGGGCCCCTAGAATGCCAGGGCAGTATAACTACCCCACAAGTGACCCCATTTTGGAAAGAAGAGACCCCAAGGTATTCGCTGATGGGCATAGTGAGTTCATGGAAGTTTTTATTTTTTGTCACAAGTTAGTGGAATATGAGACTTTGTATGAAAAAAATAAAAATAAAAAATAAATCATTATTTTCCACTAACTTGTGACAAAAAATAAAAAATTCTAGGAACTCGCCATGCCCCTCACGGAATACCTTGGGGTGTCTTCTTTCCAAAATGGGGTCACTTGTGGGGTAGTTATACTGCCCTGGCATTTTCCAGGGGCCCTAATGTGTTTGTTTAGTAGGTTAATGACCTGTGAAATCCGAAAGGTGCTCTTTGGAATGTGGGCCCCTTTGCCCACCTAGGCTGCAAAAAAGTGTCACACATCTGGTATCTCCGTACTCAGGAGAAGGTGGGGAATGTGTTTTGGGGTGTCATTTTACATATGCCCATGCTGGGTGAGAGAAATATCTTGGCAAAAGACAACTTTTCCCATTTTTTTATACAAAGTTGGCATTTGACCAAGATATTTATCTCACCCAGCATGGGTATATGTAAAAAGACACCCCAAAACACATTCCTCAACTTCTCCTGAATACAGAGATACCAGATGTGTGACTCTTTTTTGCAGCCTAGGTGGGCAAAGGTGCCCAAATTCCTTTTAGGAGGGCATTTTTAGACATTTGGATACCAGACTTCTTCTCACGCTTTGGGGCCCCTAAAATGCCAGGGCAGTATAAATACCCCACATGTGACCCCATTTTGGAAAGAAGACACCCCAAGGTATTCAATGAGGGGCATGGCGAGTTCATTGAAAAAAAAAATTTGGGCACAAGTTTGCGGAAATTGATTTTTTTGATTTTGTTCTCACAAAGTCTCCCTTTCCGCTAACTTGGGACAAAAATTTCAATCTTTCATGGACTCAATATGCCCCTCAGCGAATACCTTGGGGTGTCTTCTTTCCAAAATGGTGTTATTTGTGGGGTGTTTGTACTGCCCTGGAATTTGAGGGTCTCCGCAATCATTACATGTATGCCCAGCATTAGGAGTTTCTGCTATTCTCCTTATATTGAGCATACGGGTAATGAGATTTTTTTTTTCCGTTCAGCCTCTGGGCTGAAAGAAAAAAATGAACGGCACAGATTTCTTCATTCGCATCGATCAATGTGGATGAAAAAATCTCTGCCAAAAAAAGAAAAAGGAGGGGAAAGGCGTCTGCCAGGACATAGGAGCTCCGCCCAACATCCATACCCACTTCAGCTCGTATGCCCTGGCAAACCAGATTTCTCCATTCACATCAATCGATGTGGATGAATAAATCATTGCCGGGATTTTTTTTTTTATATATACAAAGTGTTTGCCAAAGTATATGAACACCGCCACCTCCTCAGCTCATATGCCTCGGCAAACATATCTTTTACTGCAGAGGAGAAATCTCGTCTTGCAGCGCCGCACACACCGACTTGCGTGTAATCTGACAGCAGCGCAATGCTTCTGTCCGAATGCACATCAGTGCTGCAGCTGGTCGATCAGTTGGTCCACCTGGAAGGTAAAAAAAACAAAACAAAAAAGAAAAAACCAGGCCGCAAAGCAATAACTTTATTAACTTTAGAACAGAACATATTAACTTTTTTTTAACTTTTTTAACTTTTTTACTTACCGGTAATTTTTTTTTTGTTTAGTTTTTTTTACCTTTATAGAACAAACCTCTCCTTCCCCATGGGACAATGTGCAAAGCGCAAATCGCCCAAAGATGTGGCGAAGTACGTTATGCACTTTATCCCAGGTGAAAGGAGAGGTTTGCAGCAGCTGAGAGTAAAAGGGCCCTAATAGCCCTGTGTGCCTGTCCTGTGAGATGCAATCCCTATGCTAGGTGTACCTGTGTGTGGTACTTCCGGAAACACTCACCAAAGCATAGGGCAGGGTGGTCAGGACAGTCAGGACAGAAATAGCGGGTGTCACGCCTTATTCCACTCCTGCTACAGACACGACATCTTTTTCGGGGTGACGGTTGGGTTGAGGTACCAGGAACGACACTGGGGAAATGTCGCTCGTGTAGACGGCTAACTACACTGGTGGATGGGGCCACGGAACCTCCTGGGTAAAGGAGGTTCTCGATGATCTTTTCCTGGAATTTGAGGAAAGATCGTGTTCTCCCAGCCTTACTGTAGAGAACAAAACTATTGTACAGCGCCAATTGAATTAAATATACAGACACCTTCTTATACCAGCGTCTGGTTCTGCGGGAAACTAAATACGGAGACAACATCTGGTCATTGAAGTCCACCCCTCCCATGAGCGCATTATAGTCGTGGACACAGAGGGGCTTTTCAATGACACGGGTTGCTCGCTCAATTTGGATTGTCGTGTCTGCGTGAATGGAGGAGAGCATGTAAACGTCACGCTTGTCTCTCCATTTCACCGCGAGCAGTTCTTCGTTACACAAGGCAGCCCTCTCCCCCCTTGCAAGACGGGTGGTTACAAGCCGTTGGGGGAAGCCCACGCGACTAGTTCGCGCGGTGCCACAGGCGCAAATCCGTTCTAGAAACAAATGCCTAAAGAGGGCCACACTTGTGTAAAAATTGTCCACATAAAGATGGTACCCCTTGCCGAATAAGGGTGACACCAAGTCCCAGACTGTCTTCCCACTGCTCCCCAGGTAGTCAGGGCAACCGACCGGCTCCAGGGTCTGATCTTTTCCCTCATAGATCCGAAATTTGTGGGTATAGCCTGTGGCCCTTTCACAGAGCTTATACAATTTGACCCCATACCGGGCACGCTTGCTTGGGATGTACTGTTTGAAGCCAAGGCGCCCGGTAAAATGTATTAGGGACTCGTCTACGCAGATGTTTTGCTCGGGGGTATACAAATCTGCAAATTTCTGGTTGAAATGGTCTATGAGGGGCCGAATTTTGTGGAGCCGGTCAAAAGCTGGGTGGCCTCTGGGACGGGAGGTGGTGTTGTCGCTAAACATGGGCATGTGATGAATCGGGTGTGTGGACCAATATGACCGCAATTCATGCTTTTTTGTCAGGCCCATGTTGAGGAGAAGGCCCAAAAAAATTTTAAGTTCGGAAACTTGGACTGGTTTCCACCGGAAAGGCTGGGCATAAAAGCTTCCCGGGTTGGCGGATATAAATTGTGTGGCATACCGGTTTGTCTCTGCCACGACTAAGTCCAAGAGCTCCGCAGTCAAGAACAGCTCAAAAAATCCCAGGGCCGAACCGATTTGAGCTGTCTCAACCCGAACTCCAGACTGGGCGGTGAAAGGGGGAACTACAGGTGCGGCTGAAGTTGGTGACTGCCAATCAGGGTTTGCCAGCACCTCAGGGATTCTAGGGGCTCTACGGGCCTGTCTGTGCAGTGGCTGCAACGGGGTAACTAGTGCACGTGCCACCGTACCAGCTTCAACTGCCCTTCTGGTGCTCGCCACGTCACCATGTTGTACGGCAGTGCTGGTACTAGGTCCAGGGAGGGCTGCGCTGCTGGTGTATGCCTCACCACGTGATCCGGCAGCGACAGCCCCACTCTGCTGCTCTTGAAGCGGATCCTGCATAACCTGTGGTCTAGCGACACGGGGCTGGGTACGCCTGGTGCTGCCAGGGACCTCAACCTCCTCGTCCGAACTTTGGGTCAGAGAGCCACTGCTTTCTACAGGTTCATATTCTGACCCGCTAGATTCGTCAGATGAGGGTTCCCACTCCTCATCCGACTGGGTCAGAATCCTGTAGGCCTCTTCAGAAGAATACCCCCTGTTTGACATTTGGACTACTAAATTTAGGGGTATTCCCTGAGACTACCCAAGAAAAAAAGCAAGCCTGTCTTACAAAGGGGAGGCTAGCGAAGTACCGGAGGCCGCTGCGGTTGATAAAAAATATCAAAACAGATTTTTTTATCGCCGCAGTGCGTGTAAAATGAATGTGCAGTGATCAAAAAATATATATTTTTTGTCACTGCGGTGGGGCGGGCGTGGGTGAACGCA
The DNA here is from genome assembly GCF_905171765.1 of Bufo bufo. NCBI lineage: Eukaryota > Metazoa > Chordata > Amphibia > Anura > Bufonidae > Bufo > Bufo bufo. The sequence continues at coordinate 576,536,497 of NC_053390.1, forward strand.
CGTGTGGGCGACCGATCAGGCCTGATCGGGCAAACACTGCGTTTTTGGGTGGAGGGCGAACTAAAGTGACACTAATACTATTATAGATCTGACCGTGATCAGTTTTGATCACTTACAGATACTATAAAAGTACAAATGCTGATTAGCGATACGCTATTCAGCGAATAAAAGTGACTGCGGTGCGGTGGGGTGGGCGCTAACTGACGCTAACTACCTAACCAAGGGGCCTAAACTATCCCTAAAACCTAACAGCCAATACCAGTGAAAAAAAAAAAGTGACAGTTTACACTGATCACTTTTTTTCCTTTCACTAGTGATTGACAGGGGCGATCAAAGGGGTGATCAAAGGGTTAATTGGGGTGCAGGGGGGTGATCTGGGGCTAAGGTGTAGTGTTTGGTGTACTCACAGTTCAGTCTGCTCCTGTGCTGGATCCAACCGACGAAACGGACCAGCACAGGAGCAGACAAGCCATATAACAGATCATATTTACTAATATGATCTGTTATATGACTTTTGATTGGATTTTTTGAAAATCGCCAGCCTGCCAGCCAATGATCGTTGCTGGCAGGCTGGTGACGAACTTGTTCTTTGAATTTTGCCGGCCCGCGATGCGCATGCGCGGGCCGGCTTTGAGCGAAATCTCGCGTCTCGCGAGATGACGCGTATATGCATGATTGTGCGCAGCGCTGCCACCTCCGGAACGCGAATCTGCGTACAGCGGTCCGGAGGTGGTTAAGATTACTCTGAATCTTTTGCCAAATGGTAGACAAAGACGAGGAAAATCTCTCCTCCTCAGGTAAACCAGAAAGAGCCCCTCCCGAGAATGTCCCAAACTGCGGATGGAACCCATATGCACCAAAGAATGGTGACTTATCAGAAGATTCCTGACGACGGTTGTTCAGAGCAAACTCAGCAAGAGGGAGAAATGAACACCAATCCTCCTGGTTCTCTGCCACAAAACAGCGCAAATATGTCTCCAGATTCTGATTGAGGCGCTCAGTCTGACCATTCGACTGCGGGTGAAAAGCAGAAGAGAAGGACAGCCGAACCCCCAGGCGAGAACAGAAAGCCTTCCAGAACCTGGACACAAACTGCGTGCCTCTATCGGAAACAATATCAGAGGGAATGCCGTGCAATTTAACAATATGGTCGACAAAAGCTTGCGCCAACGTTTTAGCATTAGGTAAACCAGGGAAAGGTACGAAATGAGCCATCTTGCTAAAACGGTCCACCACCACCAGGATCACCGACTTCCCCGAGGAACGAGGAAGATCCGTGATAAAGTCCATGGACAGGTGTGTCCAAGGACGGGAAGGTATGGGTAACGGGAGAAGGGAACCTGAAGGCCGTGAACGAGGGACCTTAGCGCGAGCGCACGTCTCACAAGCAGCCACAAAACCCTCCACCGACTTACGAAGAGCCGGCCACCAAAATCTCCGAGCAATGAGATCTACCGTGGCTCTACTCCCGGGGTGACCAGCAAGAACCGTATCATGATGCTCCTTAAAGAGTTTGTGACGTAGCTCGCGAACAACTTCCCAGAAGGACAACGGGCAGGTGCCTCAGTCTGGGCAGCCTGGACCTCGGCTTCCAAATCGGAATATAGAGCAGAAAAAACTACCCCCTCAGAGTTTCCTCCTCCCGGAAAACAGCGAGAGAGAGCATCAGCCTTCACATTTTTTATCCCAGGTCGGAATGTAACAACAAAATTGAATCTGGAGAAGAACAGAGACCATCTGGCCTGTCTCGGATTCATACGCCTGGCCGACTCCAAGTATGCCAGATTCTTATGGTCGGTAAAAACGGTGATAGGGTGCCTGGCCCCCTCCAACCAATGGCGCCATTCCTCGAAAGCCAACTTGATGGCCAACAACTCCCTATCTCCCACATCATAGTTTCTCTCTGCCAGGGAGAGTTTTTTAGAGAAAAAGGCACAGGGTCGCCATTTGGCAGGAGAAGGGTCTTGGGACAAAACCGCACCCACACCCACCTCGGAAGCATCCACCTCAACAATAAAAGGTAAGGAAACATCGGGATGCACCAAGACGGGAGCAGACGCAAAACTCTCTTTAATCTTAGAAAAGGCTGCAAGCGCCTCCTCCGACCAAGAGGAAAAATCCGCCCCCTTTTTTGTCATGTCAGTGAGGGGTTTGACAACAGAGGAATAATTCAAAATGAACTTTCTGTAATAGTTCGCAAAACCCAGAAAGCGCATCAATGCCTTCTGATTCTCAGGAAGCTTCCACTCAAGTACAGCACGGACCTTCTCCGGATCCATGCGAAAACCAGAAGCAGAGAGGAGAAAACCCAGAAATTGAATCTCCGATACCATAAAAAGACATTTCTCCAGCTTGGCGTACAATTTATTTTCCCGCAGAATCTGCAGAACCTGAAAAAGATGATCCTGATGGGTCTGAACATCAGGGGAAAAAATCAAAATATCATCAAGATACACCAATACAAATTTCCCCATTAAATGGTAGAAAATACTATTAACAAAATGCTGAAAGACGGCCGGAGCATTCATCAGGCCGAAAGGCATAACAAGATTCTCGAAATGCCCGTTAGGGGTATTAAAGGCCGTTTTCCATTTATCCCCCTCTCTGACCCTGACCAGGTTGTACGCGCCTCTCAAATCCAATTTGGAAAACACCTTGGCCCCAACAATTTGGTTGAAGAGGTCCGGAATCAGAGGAAGGGGATAGGGATCGCGAATCGTGATACGGTTCAGCTCCCTAAAATCTAGGCTCAGAGAGCCATCTTTTTTTTTAACAAAAAAAAAACCCGCGGCCACAGGTGACTTTGAGGGACGAATATGCCCCTTCTCGAGACTCTCAGAGATATAAGTTCGCATTGCGATTCTTTCTGGTTGTGAGAGATTGTAGAGGCGTGCTTTTGGCAGCTTGGCGCCGGGAATGAGGTTAATGGGACAGTCAAACTCCCGGTGAGGAGGTAGCTCCTGAACACCGCTCTCGGAAAACACGTCCGAGAAATCAGAGAGAAATGATGGCACAGTTTTAGTAGACACCTCTGCAAAAGTCGCTGTGAGACAATTCTCTCTACAAAAGTCACTCAACTCATTTATTTGCCTTCCTTGCCAATCAATAGTGGGGTTATGTCTAGTGAGCCAGGGTAACCCCAAAACTAGAGGAGAAGGCAATCCGTTAAGGACAAAACAAGATATATCCTCCACATGAGTGTCACCTACAGCTAGCCGGATATTGTGAACAATGCCCTTCAGAGATCTCTGTGAGAGTGGAGCAGAGTCAATAGCAAAAACAGGTATATCCTTTTCTAATGTGCAAACCTGAAAACCATGCATGGCTACAAATTGAGTGTCAATAAGATTGACGGCCGCTCCACTATCGACAAAAATCTCACAAGAAATGACTTTGCTCTCTAGCGCCACCCTGGCAGACAGGAGAAAACGGGAACTGCAGGTCAGAGGAAAAGCATCAATTCCCACATCAACTTTGCCCAAAGTAGCAGATGAAGCAGAGTTTGATGATTTACCTTTTGAGGTTTTTCTCTTATCACTCTTAGTACAGTTCAAGAATCTCCTAGACGGACAAACATTTGCCAAATGACCTATGCCCCCACAACAAAAACACACCATACTCTGAGGACTAAATCCTCTTTTATCAGGGGCAAGTCGACCTAGCTGCATGGGCTCCTCCTCAGAGGGGAGCGAGACAGGATGAGGCCCCTGCACACTGAATGAGTCCACACCACTGCCCCTAGACTGACAATGGCTGGACAGAGAGGTCTCGTTTCTTTCTCTTAGACGCCTGTCAAGGCGTACCGCCAATGACATGGCAGACTCTAAGGACGTTGGTCTCTCATGGAAAGCAAACGCATCTTTCAATCTCTCTGAGAGACCATGACAGAACTGACTCCGGAGTGCAGCATCATTCCAACCCGAATCAGCTGCCCATCTCCGAAATTCAGAACAATAAAGCTCCGCAGACAGTTTGTTCTGGCATAAAACACGTAAGTTAGATTCGGCCAGAGCAACACGATCCGGGTCATCATAAATCTGCCCCAGGGCCACAAAAAATCTTTCCACGGATCGAAGGGAGGGATCCCCTGATGGCAGCGAAAAAGCCCAAGTCTGAGCATTACCTCTGAGCAGGGAGATGACAATCCTCACCCTCTGCTCCTGATTACCAGAGGAGTGGGGACACAAGCAAAAATGGAGTTTGCATGCCTCTCTGAAGCGAACAAAATTCTTACTGCCCCCGGAGAACGTTTCCGGAAGTGAGACCTTTGGCTCGCAAAAGACTCCATGAGCCGGAGCAGAGCCCAATGCTTGAAGCTGAGTCATAGATTGACGGAGATCCGCTACTTCCAAAGAAAGACCCTGCATGCGGTCAACCAGGCCAGAAAGCGGATCCATGTCAAAAAAGGACGGTTTTGGTGGATTATAATGTCACGACTGTATGTGAGCAACAATAGTATACACACTAAAAGAGCTACTGACCGGACCCAAACTAGGGAGGATAAAGGGTGACCCCTGTCCGACCCTCAAAGCTCTCCCTATGCTGCTAAAGCACATGCCCGGATCCAAATGGCGGAACGAGGCATGCCCACGTGCCTAAGACTGATGACCACTGTAACCCCTACAATAGTGGAAGGGGCACGGCCACCGGTGCCCTACTCAGTATATGGAGGGAACCGTGGCCACCTCAGATCCAGTCAGAAAATAATCAGGTACACAACAATGTCTGTACACTTAGCTGAAGGTGTTGCAGCCGCAGAGAAGACGGATCCAAGGACAGCTGGCAACATCCGGAGTGCTTGCTGCAGCAGAACACAGGTCCAGTGAACTGATAGCTACAAGTGAAGATACTAAAGCAAGAGCTACAACTGAAATGAGAACTATAATCCACGCCCTACAATAGGAGGAGGGGTGATATAAAGAGAGGGAAATCAAACGCATGAGGAACAGCTGGGAGGAAGGAAATCAAAAGTAAACAGAGCAGTGAGAACTCCTCCCAGCTCTAGTAGTGACATCATCACAGGGGTGGAGAAACAGAGCTGTGAGAACGTCCCAAAGCTCTGGTAGTGACAGGTAGTCACCATAAGAATAACTATAAAGATAGCAAAGCAGAAAAGCATTGGGGTTATCATGAAAAATGATCAAAAGGAGTCAAAAGATATCAGAGTCTATAGCCAGACTGTGACCACAGTACATAGGTAGAGAAACGACCAGATGTCCAATAGTAGACACCTGAAAAAACTTTAGGAAACAATGTGTATAGAGGCCATAGTGGGTTGGACAAACAGAAAGCCAGTGAATCTATTCATGAACCATCCTCCATGCCATGTGTCCATTGACTCAAATTCTGTTTAACTATGGAACATTTCAATGTTACAATATTAAAGAGTCCAGGCAATAAAGCATTATAGCACATATATAAAATCGAATTTATTCAATGAAACGTGTAATTCCCAATGTAGTGTACATACCTCTGAGTAGTCCTGACCAAAGAAAAAGTGGCGTTGCGCTAAGTGAAATGCGCATGTCCGGTATATATGCAAAACCCTAACCTCGCGATGTTTCAGAGAGCGTCAGGCATCATCAGAACGTCCGCATGCGCAGTTCTGGCATCGGAGGTCCGATCATGTGATTTCGATAATAACATTGGGTTCGAACATTTGTTTAAAAAAAATTGGAACATCTGATCAAAAATATCGGAACGTCCGATCGGTAGCAAAGATCGAAATATTTATATCGGAACGTCCGCATGCACAATACTCATTCCCCATATAGTATGATGGGTGTTGGCAGCGGAGGTCCGGCGCCTTTCAGGATTATGTGAGCATAATGTATTATAGAATAAATTGTGGTAATGAAAATCAAAATATTCGATAAATATTATGTCACATACATCAGAAAATTCAATAAGAAATATAATGATTAGCTAGGAGATCAGATCATACAATCGATATCAAATCGATAAGTGTCAAAAGGAGTACATGTTAACATATGGGGTCCGAACTTAAATAGTCGGACCATTGTAAACCTATAGAAATGAGCAAAATGTTTCATTTAATCTACAGTAAGAATTATAGTTCTATCTATATGCATTATACACATGTTAACCCATATGTATGAACTGACTCCTAGCACAATGGTTAGTATGAAACTACATAGCTCACAAACAGAGAACACAAAAAGTTAAGTAATTTGGTGTATTAGTATATTAGACTACCAGACATAGACAAGACACCAGAGTTACATGGAAAATCATACCTGTATATTAGGTAATTTAGTCTGTGGATAACATAAACGAGAAAGACCATTATAATATCATTGTATAAAAAACTCAAAATCATGATTTAACCCCAATGGGGACAATGTCCTTAATTCGTGTATCCAATAGGATTCACGTTTTTGAAGTAGAAGTTTTCGATTTCCCCCTCGACGTGATAAAGGGATATGCTCAATTATTTGGAACCGTAATTGACTGATGTGATGGCCAGCTTGAATAAAATGATGAGGTATGGGGAGTTCAGACTTGTTACAGCGTATGTCAGATTTATGCTTACAAATGCGGTCTCGCACACACTGGGATGTCTCCCCAATGTATGTGAGACCGCACGGGCATTTAATAAGATAAATCACGAATGATGTAGCACATGTGAAGAGACCCTTTATGTTATATGTTTTGCCCGTATGTGGATGTGTAAATGTGTTCCCTTTCATAACATGAGTACATTGTGCACAATTCAAGCAAGGGAAAGTGCCCATTTTTGGATTGGAAAATACAGTCTGTCTTAATGGAATTCTCTCGGGGCCAATATCTGCTTTTATAAGGGTATCACGTAAGTTTCTTGGGCGTTTATAACACATCCTGACGGGACTATTAAATTCCCTTATTTCTGGATAGAATCTACCTAGTAAAGGCCAATTTTTCTGTATAATACGTTGGATTTTTGGTAAGAAAGGGTGATATGTCACCACTAATGTGAGTCTAGGTGAAGATTGTTGCAGTTGTGAGGATTTCGGTTTGAGTTTGCTCTGAGTGATCAAGTTGATCTCTTTTTGTAAGAGGCCCCGTGGATAACCACGTGCTTCGAACTTATCAGACATTTCCATCAATCGTTGTTGTTTTACTATGGGGTCGCTTACAATTCTTGATAACCTAGCGAATTGTGACCGAGGTAATGATGTTTTAGTATTCTTAGGGTGGCAACTTGAATATAGAAGTAATGTATTCCGATCCGTCGGTTTTGTATAAATGTCTATTTTAAGGGAACCACTAGAATCCTTAGACACCGAAGTATTAAGGAAATTAATAGTGGTCTCATCAACATGGGCAGTAAACTGTAAGTCATCAATCACATGATTAAGATATGTATAGAAGTTATGAAAGAATTCCCTATTTCCTGTCCAGATACAAAAAACGTTGTCGATAAGTCTACGCCATGTTAGTGCATAGGCTCAAAATAATGGATGTGGGTATATATAGTCCTCTTCAAACTGTGCCATGAAGAGATTGGCGTACGGGGGGACCACATTTGCCCCCATCATCGTACGCTTCTTCTGAATATAATAATGATCCCCAAACATAAAAAAGTTTTTTTGTAGAACAAACTGCAATAGTCCAATGCAAAAAGCCTGTTGAACATTGGAAAGAGTAGTAGTCACAAGCGATGTACGCACTGCCTGTATACCCCCATCATGGGAGATGGAGGTGTACAGGCTGTTAACATCCAAAGTAACCAAAAGTGCATCAGGAGGAATTGTACCCAGAGAAAGAATGGTCTCTAAAAAATGTGATGTATTTAACAAATAGGATTTTGTTTTACGTACTAGTGGTGTGAGTATTTTTTCTAGGTAAATAGATAATGGTGCCAATAGTGAGTCTGTCGATGCCACTATCGGACGTCCAGGTGGTTGTTGAAGGTTCTTATGTATTTTAGCCAATACATATATGACCGGCCTGATTGGGTGATCATTGTGTAAAACTGTATTTGTTGCTTTGTCAATTGTGCCCATCCCTAAATGGTGGTCAAGGAATAACTCTATCTCTTTTTGTATACCAAAAGTGGGATTATTGTATGTAAGTTCATAAGTATCAGTATCAGCCAGTTGTCTCTTAATTTCTTGTCTATAGTAAGATGTGTCCATTACTACTATGGCTCCTCCCTTGTCAGCAGGTTTAATTGTAATTGTCTTGTCACATCTGAGTGACTGTAATGCAAGGAATTCAACATTTGGGTGATTTGACTGAGACGGATATCGGCCCCTCTTTAAGGAGTCGATATTCGTCTGAATCTCCTTATCGACCAAATTGATGAAAGCCTCGACCGCATGAGATGATTTGGGGGGTATGAAATTACTTTTATTTCTCAAGCCTAAATGGGCTATAGATAACGGATTAAATGTTTGGGGTTACTCAGACTCATTGACACAACCAGCATTGATAAAGTGTGCTTTTAAACACAAAGACCTATAAAACCTATTCAGGTCCTGCATAAATGGAAAATTTTGAAAGGAGTCTCTTGGACAAAACGAAAGTCCTTTTGACAAGACACTATGTTCTGCTGGTGACAGAGTCCTTGCTTTATATCCCTGACATAAACTGGAGGCACTGCTGAGATCGTTAATTTATTAACGATTTGTGCAAATAGTAAAACGTTCCATAATTTTCTTGGATAACCAGATTGTTCATCTATCTGTGTACTAATTATTCTTAGCGAAAATTAGTGCAGCCAGTAGTGAAGTGGGTTATAGTGAAGTTACAGGAGGTAGTCCATCTAGCCCAGAACCGGTAATCTATAACATTGTTGAATTTGTAAATTCACAGTTGGGTTTGGATCAGGATGTAACTGCATGGTTTAGTGAGCTGCAGGCAGAAGCCAAGAGAGAATGTGTGGACATCATTCAGTACAGTCAGGAGACATCTAACCTATTTTGGTGTGCTTAAAAGTAATGCCAATAAAGACCAACGCCTTAAAGATGTTGCCACCAGTTCTGTATGCAATACTAGAAGTCAGTACCCTCTTAAAGAGTAAAAATATGCATATAACAGACATGCAAGCCTATATATCCCATATAGAAACAGAATTAGAATCTGCAAAAGCATCAATCGAGGACTTAAAGAGTGAGCTTGAGCTCAGCCATGATGCCTATCATCAACTAAAAAGGGAGGCAGATGTGCTGAACCTCCGTTATTGCAGACTTCAGCAAACAGACGAACAAAGCCACACTATAGTCAATGTTGAAAGTGATCTGTCTTATAATGAGAGATTTTTGGATCCTCCAGCTCTCACACCCCAAAATAAAGATATGTCATCATGCGCTCTTAAAGTGGAATACATCCGAGAGCCTAAGCCACCCGAGGGTGATAGCATGATTACACAGGAGACATTAACCCAATTAAATCAGGTGTTTTAAGCTGTAACCGCCTTACTATGCGCTAGCGACACTAAAGGCCATAAAAGTGTCCCCCCACACCTTCCCCTAGAGAGGAATGTTAGGGTTAAATCCCCTGTGCCAAGTGAGTACGATGGAAGTGTGCGGAGTATGAGTGATCATGACAGTGATGTGGAGAAGCGTGTGGCTTATTCCCTACCGAGCAGGCATGAGTTTGCCCACAAGGGGGATGAGTAGTGATAAGCGACCACCAAAGTGTTCGGGTGTTCGGTCCGAACACATCGTGATATTCGTGCGCTCTGCCGAGCACCCGAGTATAATGGAAGTCAATGGGAGACAACAAGGCACCCCCTGCTCAGGTGAGGGGAGGGTGCCTGGACCATAGGAAAAGGTCTGAAAGTGATGGAAACACCTCTGAAATCGATCAGGAACAGCAGGGGGACCATGTCTGGATGCATCTTGGACACCAATGTCGCTACTGGGAACCATGTTGTCCAAGTTGTACGCCACTTTAACAGACTGAGAAAAAAACGGACAAAACCCTGCCCCCACAAAAAAAGAAAATCCTTTTTAGAGGAAAAATTGTTAGAAAACATTCTTTCCTGTAGATTCAATTGAATATACAGTGTAAGTGCTGCCAAAAATCCCAAAGAAGAAGAGATACAGCCTGTATGTAACATAAAGGAGGGCCTCATTTACATGGTGCTACAATTGTTTAGGTAGTGGGACTCCTACATTCATAAAGCCTATGCACTAAGGGAGAGGGCTTCCAAAAATTACAAGGAACTGGCACTACAATGCACCCTTTATTACACATAAAGGAGGGCATCATACACACCCTTTAAAAATTATCATTGATGGCCTGCTGGTGACCCTCAAAAACATTAGGAGCAAGGGCCTGCTCATCTGACCACCTAAGAAGTTAATTGACCCGGTCAGCACAGGCTGCCAAGAAAGAATGACCAATTTCTATTCGTATTGTTCCTTTGGGTTCCAGAGAACGTCACATAGCAGAGTTAGAGCAGGGAAAGGCGGTCAGCATTTGTTGTTATGGAACTGTACCACAATTACAAGCTGCTATCTGACTATCTTGGAATTCTATTGTCTACCCCAAAGAAAGATCTAGGGAAAGTGGCACATACAATGAAAAAAAGTAATACAATTGTAATTCCTCAAGGCCCCAAATGCGAAAGGGTCTAATATCTCCTGAAAAGGCATCTGCAAAGGAGAAAGAAGAAAATGGAGTCAAGCCTGACATATTTAAACAAAACAAAACATATGTATCCCTGTGCCACTATATAAAAACTAGAATCCTGTAAAAAAAACACATGTGTGAAAGATTCACCACTGAAGGAAACCAAATTATGTTTCCTTCCAAGTCTGAAACATAGAGAATAATATACCATGTCAGCTGACCCCCCAAACAAATGTAGGTGAGGGCCTGCAGGTGAGCTGACCCTCCCTGAAGAGGGACATGAGGATATCTTATGCACTGATCCCCAAACCCTTAAAGGGAACCTGTCATGTGGATATTTGATTATAATCTAACTAATTATATACAATCATTAACTACTAAAAAGTACCTTAGATGTATTCACTTACTGGTGTGACAGAGGGTTATCTCATAATATACACACAAAGATGCCGCATGCTAATGAGCTGATTTGAGTCCGGCGTGATGTCATTGAGTCCAGCGTATATTTAATTCAGAGCTATAGCCACTCCCCTGCCCACCTGCTGCTGATTCATATGGAAAATAACTGTCAATCAGCAGCAGGTGGGCGAGGAGAGTCAGGAGCTCATGAATATTCATGACTCATCATTATCAGCTGGAGCTTTTCAATACAAGATGTTGGCAGATTGACTGGGTAAATTAAAGAAAGTGACCCAGCATTGTGCTAAGAGAATCAGTCACTTATTTATGTTGTCCTTAGTTAGGACACCATAAAACTGGTGACAGGTTCCCTTTAAGCCTCCAAAGTCAGAAGAAGATGACAGGGTGAATGGCAATTAGTGTTTCACTTGGTGGATGATGGGGATGAGACACAGTTGTCAATAAGTAGGGTCTTGTTAGGTCAACACAAGTTAGGAGGATCACCAGAGTGAGGAAGTGGATTTGGAGATGGGGGACGATGACATAACTGACCCAACCTGGGAAGGTGGAAAGCCAAGTGAGGACAGCAGGACAGAGGGGGAGGGATCCACAGCACTGCAACAGGCTGGAAGAGGCTGTGTGGTGGCAAAAGGGAGAAGGCCGGCCACAATAAACAGGCCCGCAACTGTTCCCCCTTGTGCAAATCTCCCTTGACAAGGGGTAGGTGTTCCGCAGGCTTTATTGAGGAAGGTGGGGACGATAAAAGAATTGGAATTTGCTGACTGTAACTGCTATACCTAAATAAGAACTCAACAACATATAACAATAACAATAACAATAACCATAACATTTTACATCCTATTAATAAATTAACTAAAAACATAACAATAAACTCTCAAACACGGGAACATAATGGGGGAAGACTGTACACTTGAGGCTAAATGAGTAGGGGCGGAAACAGTAGCAACCTCAACCCCACCATCATGATCCGCCACATGGCATCACAGCACCCTAATTGGTGGGCTGAACCCCTGGGTCCACAATCAGTGTCTGTGGGTCACACCACCGCCTCCTCTCCCTCCCCTGTGTTACGTGCTGGCCAATCCTCTGTCCTAGACGCAGGCCTGGATGACTCCCGCCCTGCAGCTGGGCCTTCGCAAGCACCATCTGCTAGCACACCCCTTTCTGTTTTCAAGCACAGAGTACAGATGTCTCCAGGCCTTTAATCATAAGCGCCAATACCACGTCACCCTCCCACAGGCTATAGCACTAAATGCGCACCTTTCATAATTTGTAGGCATGGAAATGTTAAGATCTAGGCCTCTTCGTGGTTTAGTCATGTCCTATTTTGTCTATATATGTCGTCATTGTATACATTTCCCTGTTATCTGTATTATTATGTCACCTTTAGTATCACATGACAGTCATATAACCATCCTAGAGACTTACTATTCCCCAATATTCTCTGTGTATATATATATATATATATATATATATATGTGTTTATACACGCATATATGTATATAGATTCATAACTCCCTTCTATTCTCCCCATCTGTTTTCTGCTTTTCTATCCCTATTTCCCTTTTTCCCTTTTCTTTTCCTTTCCCCTGTTTCTTTCTCCCTTATCATCTGTCATCTAAGCGCAATGATACTCCGATGACGTATTTCCGGCCGGTGGAACGCAACAGTACAACAGTATGCGTTCCATTTGGTACACTTCCGCCCATATCATTACCAATCTGTTTTCCATATAATATGTTATCCAATAAAGCTTTCCCACCTTATACTAATGTTCCCTGTAGGGTCCGCCATCCCTCCCCTCTACCGTACGGCGCTGCGCTTCACCAACACCCTACTCCAGAAAAATATCCACTGAGTGCTACAAGGGCTCTGCTTGTGAATATAAAGAGCTAGGCCTGTTGGCACTGAGGCTTTCCTCAGCCTCATGGCGGCGGCCGTCCTTCGTTACTCAGTCCCCAGCCGCCGCTATTTTTCACAGTGTGCCGACAGCAAAGTCCCTGCATTACACCAGCAATTGTGTGTGTGTCCCGTAACATCACCCGTGCCCTGACCAATGCAGTTATTGGGAAGGTCCACTTAAAGACAGACATATGGACAAGTGCTTTTGGCCAGGGACGCTACATTTCCGTTACGGCACACTCGGTGAACCTTGTGTCGGCCGTTAGCGAGTCGGACCCTGGGATGGCACAGGTGCCACCGACGCAAAGGATTGAAAGGGCAGTACTTCCATCAGGATTTCTGCCAATACCTACATTAGTGGCAGCAACCCCCCCTTCTTCTCCTCCGCCTCCACCTCCCCCTCCACTGCAAACTCTGAATTCTCATGGGGAAGCGGCAACAGACCTAGCTGAAATTAATTTGCTTGGGTGACAAAAAGCACACCGCCGCAGAGCTGGGGCAGGGTATAAGGGACCAGGTTGGCTGTGTCTGATAATGGCCATAGGTTGTTGGCAGCTTTGTAGCTCAGCAAGCTCACACACATGACAATTATACAGCATATATGTACCATGCACAACAAACATCCCAAACTTATACATTAATATAACTAAAAACCTAACAAACAAGAGTGGAGTTAAACCAATGGCATGAGCTTTTTAAGAACTCATAAATAACCAAATAACCATAACATATTTTATTTTACAGCCTAGTCTGAAAATCAAACTCAAACAATAACAATAAAAACATGAAACCCTGGAACATAAAAGGCCCAGCCCTCAGCGAATCAGGGCCATCACAGGGGCAGAAAACAACCTCTGCCCAGTGAAGAAGGTAAAATTGTACATGGGGGCAAATGCTGATATGGCCATGTGGATCCCACCTTAATGCCTAGGCCACGTGTTCTCAATTTTCTCCCAGCCTCCCCTGTTTTGCCTGAGCTACTGGTGAAGGTGCGCTGTGTGTGTGCCCATTTCCAAAAGTCATCTACAGCTGCCGTCGGTTTGGCAATGCTGCTGCAGCGCTTGCATTTGCCAGCTAACAGACTATTGTGCGACGTGAGCACGCGCTGGAACTCTACGTTCTACATGTTGTCCAGGCTTTGTGAGCAGCAGAGGGCAGTAGTGGAATACCAGCTGCAACATGCTCTTGGATGTCTGACCTCTGTGAGGTTTTACGCAACTTTGAGGGATAAACACCGATGGTGAGTGGCGATGCCACCATTATCAGCCGAACCATACCACTTCTGTGTCTAGTGAAACGCTGGCTGCTAACCGTGAAGGCGGACTCCTCACATGTGGACAGGGGAGGGCTGGCAGCCTTAGTCCTGGGGGGCAAATCCAGTCAAGTTTCCCATTTTAGCCCCGCCCATTATTAAAAGCCCCTCCTACATATAATAGGCCACTCCCAACAAACACTGTACAGCTGACATTCTATTGTTGAGGCCTGTCTCTACACATCATATGGAGAGGGGGGGGGGCCTGTCCTGGCTGCACTGCCTGCTTCACATTATTCAATAGACAACAGCAGGCTACAGCCAGGAAGCTCCTCCCTCCCCTGATCCTGCTCAAGGCTTGTGATTCCCCCCACCATCTGCCACCCGCCCGTGGCCTGCTGCCCCCTTTCATCGTCCTCACCCAGCTCTGAATCCTCCTTCTGCAAATGGCAGGGGGAGGAGCCGGAATATCTCCTCTCCTACATAGCGCCCCATACCTCTTACATCCAGTGATTGGGCGTCCAAGCTGGACACGTGGCACACACTTGCACTCTCTGCCTCAGAGGTGCTGGGATGCCCTGCCACCAGCGTTTTGTCAGAGCGGGTATATAGTGTTGCTGGGGGCATAATAACTGATAAGCGCATCCGTCTGTCAACTGAAAAGGCTAACAGGTCGACTCTTAAAAAAATTAACAAGGCCTGGATTGCCCCTGACTTCTCTACTCCACCATGGAAAGCGGGTGAACAACAAGGTACTTTAAATGTGTTGTTTGTAAAGTACTGAATACACTGTATTCACATGGACCTCTACCACGACCAAAAAGGTTATATGGTTCAATCTTCCTTTTCTTGTCCTTCTCCTCCTCCTCCTCCATCATATCAACATGTTTTTTAGGCTGCCCTCGCTCATAATGTTTTATAGGGTCAGCAAAACCCTTGCACAGGTGCCAGGGGCGACACTCAGAGCCATTTCTGTGGGCACCCTTACTCTTGAAAAAGTCTATGGTGCACGAATATGCCTTACAGTTTTCCTGCCATTCATCAACGTCGGGTACGCCATGAATGGTACAGGCAGCACATTGACTGTAGGCAGGCCACTATAGCTAAATAATAAGGAACATGGAAGATATACTATATTGGACTGTAGTATTCAGGGTAAATGATCATGTGGGCACTTTGCGATAAATAAGTGTGTTTGTGGTTGCAGTTTGGGTAATCAGTCTCTAAAAGGTTCGCCATCGCCTTCACTGTTTTAGAGGGTTAGCGCACCTGGAGGCCCTCATCTACATTATTTTACTCTGTTTTATTGAGCCCAGGACTACAGCCTCTACGTAAACCATCAGCATCACGGCCACTTCCACGTCCCATACTGGCCGCCTTCTTATTATGAAATGTTATATATGCTTAAAAGTATCTAACACCTACAGTATTGTAGGATATGTACGTGTACGCGCCAATCAATTAAAACAGGTATTTTGGATGCGCACACTTTACATAGGGGATGTAGCTCTGATAATGTCACAGACTACCATACACCTTCTGCGGATGAAGTACAGTATATGTTAGTAATATGTATGAAATGCACACACAGTAGATGTGGCACAAATATTTTACTTCTCACAAAAATACACAGTTTTCACATGTGGTACTGTATTTGAAACAGAGAGCCACGCGCTATGGACATTAGATTTTGAACAGATTATTTATTTTGTCGCTAGACACACAAATTTTAAATTTGACTCAATATATGCCCCAGTAATGAACAGAATATGGACATTAGATTATGCATAGATTATTTAGATTGGCGCAACCGACACTTTTTTCAAATGTGATAGAGTATTTGTCACATGAATCCACAGTACATTGACAGTATATTTGGCACAAAACAGTTAAATTTGTCCCAAATAGAAATAATTCTCTGCGGAATTACTGTATATTTGGTTGCGGATTAAATTCACACACACATGACGCCCAAAATACTGAAATTTGTCCCAAATAGAAATAAATCTATGCTGGATTACTGTATATATGGTTGCGGCCTAAACGCAGACACAGATGTGCCCAAAAGTATTGAAATTTGTCCCAAATAAAAATAATTCTCTGCTGAACTACTGTATATATGGTTGCAGACTAAATTCAAGCACATGAGACCCAAAATACTGAAATTGGTCCCAAATAGAAATAATTCTCTGCTAAATTACTCTATATATGGTTGCGGCCTAAACGCAGACACAGATGTGCCCAAAAGTATTGAAATTTGTCCCAAATATAAATAATTCTCTGCTGAACTACTGTATATATGGTTGCAGTCTAAATTCACGCACAGATGTGACCAAAACCAGTGAAATTTGTCACAAATAGAAATAATTCTCTGGTGACTAACTGTATATATGGTTGCGGACTAAATTCACGCACAGAAGTCACCCAAACTAGTAAAATTTGTCACAAATAGAAATAATTCTCTGGTGAATAACTGTATATAACGGTTGTGGCCTAAATTCACACACAGATGAAACCCACACTTGGGATTTTTTGTCCCAAATAGAAAGAATTCTCTGCTGAATTACTGTATATATGGTTGCGGCCTAAATGGAGACACAGATGTGACCCAAATAGAAATGATTCTAGGCTGGAATGCTGTATATAACATTTGTGGATTGAGCGCGCACACAGATGGGCACAAATTAGGTTAATTTCCCCAGAAAAGTAAATTTCTATGATGGAGCGGTGTATATCCCACTAGCAGGCACACTCTAGTGAATAAGCCCCTTTTTAGAATTTCTGCTAAACACACTGCTTTCTGATGGTGTACTGTAGATCTCACTGATTTGTAATATTTCTTTCTTTTGAAAGCTTTTTGGTACTGAACACAGCGATTTTCCAGCCCTGTACTATCTGTCCCTTCTTGCAGACGCCAGTCCCTAATACTGCTGAATTTAACCCTTGTTAAAAATAAATAAAAAATGCTGCACTGCTGTCAAACACACACTTTTGTCCTGAAGAGGACTGTTTTGTCTTTCAAGAGCTTTTTGGGAGTTCAATCGTAATTTCAGCAAAGCGCTATATATCCCTGCCTACTGTCGGCCCTCCCTGACACTGAATGATCCGAGCGCTGGACGTCAGCTCCTATATAAACTAGTACCACGTGTTCCGGCCAGCCAACCAGTGTAAGGCATATAGCTAACATGGCTATGGCATTACACTGGAGGGAATTACTTACCTGAACGCTGATTGGATGATTCAGGAGGCGCCAAACGTGCAGGGCGGAGACTCGAGCAATGCGACGAGCACGCGTGGTATTCAGCCGAGTACCACCACATGCCGAGCATGCTCGCTCATCACTAGGGATGAGAGTTCCAGGCGTCAAATGCTGAGGTGGTCTCTAGAAAGAAAAATGCTCAGTATTCAGAAGGGGATCAGAGTTCCTCTAATATCATTAAATTTCTAAATGCCACTGTACCTAAATTCTCTAAGAGAGGTTCTCCTGAATCTGCTGATCACTTAGAACTGTACCAGTCCACCATGGATTCTTTAAAATTGTATTCTGATGCGGACAGGATCAGATTTCTACCATGGGCATTTTAAAATAAGTATCGCCACTACTTTATTTCCTTCAGAGACAGGGGGATCCGGGATTGGCAGGATGTTTTGCATGAGGTGAAATTAGAATTCGGCCCTTACCGGACTATTACTGCTGCAAAACGTGATATTTATAAACTCACATGTAGACCCAATCAAAGTCCCCGGGAATTTCTCTCTATCCTTAAAAATGCCTATGGGTTAGCGTATAGGTCCCCAAATTGGGAATCTGGGAATTCAATGCCTATGGAAATTAAATTTAGCCTAGCTAGAGATCTTGATCTTAAAGCTCCCTTTGACAGATTGGTGACGGCTGCCACTTCACTGTATAACATCAGTGAGTGCCATGCTATGGGTGAGAGGAGATCCAAAAGGTCCCCAGAACAAAACATAACAGAATCTAAAAGCTAAAATAAACCCTAACCCGGGATTTGAAACGCAGCCACGCAGGTACCCTCCTTCTACAGGACCTTTCCAACAAACCCAGCAACAACAGGTAGGACCCAAGCAAACAAAACCTTGTAGCCCCAACGGGTCAGTGGGAGGTAATAATGGTGATAAAAGTTATAACTACCGTCCCCAATATTACAATAGGGGTCCCCCGGGATACAGATGCTGGAAAAAAAGGCCCAGACAACAGAAGGAAGGTAGGCCTAAACCCTCTACTTCACATAGAAGTCGGTCTCCCACCTCTAGTAAGGGTACACCACAAAACCAAACTGTGCACAAATCAAATGATCGGTTTGATCAGTTGGCAGTTCAAGTGGCTAAATTAAGCAAAATAGTTAATAAGATGTCCCAGCACAGCCCTATAAAGCAAGCAGGACGGGGTCAGAGCCCAGGCCAACGTAAGGCTACCGAGCTGGTTGTAGAAGAATCTAATGTGATTCCTAATCCTATATTGCCTTGCAGCGTTCTTGACCCAAAAATTGAGGCCAAAGAGGTGTCTAACGTGTTGTCTATCTTGCAGTCTAAACATGAGTGATCCCGTCATCTCAGCGTCAATCTGTGAGCTGCCGTCTGTGAGCTGTGATGTAATCCAGTCTTCAAGAAAAAACTCACTGAAAAAAGTGGCCTAAACGGATGGAAATGCTCCAAACCCAGACACTGTAGCGTGTCTATAACCTGGGGAGCAATTCCTCCGCATGTATCATTTTGTGTAAGATGTCCTTGTGGTGCATGCGGTCTGCCCGGGCATCCTCCATTGTACGCATTTTTTGCTGGGGATTGCCGTTATCTGCGGACCCCATGCGGAGGAATTGCTCCCCCGGTTATAGACACGCTACTGTCACGGTGGGCGTGCACTCAGTATAACAGATAACGCACCAACCAGGCTCCGGGCGAGAGACAGGGGAAGGGTCACCTCCTAACCAATCCCTGACCTCTTTCCCTGCACTGCTCAGCCCACCTACAGACCTTTAAGGTAGGTATGAGGTGTCCCCGTGCCTGGGCTGACAAAACCCTGAATTCCCTGAGATGGTGAAGTGGGGAAATAGGAGCAGCCTGCTCGCACAGAACCTGGATGGGATAAATGACACAAAACAACCAAACTAGAAATAACACTTATCTTCCTGAGCTGGAACAGACAGCCAAACTTCCTTCCTAGCTTCCAAGACTACAATGATTAGTATAATCCGCTCAGAGCACTGGGCTGGTGTACTATTTAAACTATTGACCCCACCCAGTGCACTTGATGAGAGGCGGATCCAGCACGGCTCCAAAACAAACACTAAACTCGTGCTGCTAGCCTGGCCGACCTCCACACATCGTCAGAGTGGGGCATGACAGCTACAATGTCTGGGTTTGGAGCATTTCCACCCGTTAAGGCCACTTTTTTCAGTGAGGTTTTGTCTTTATGTGTATGGAATGTGCCACTTCATTTTGCTGGTAACGTTCTTTTGCACCTGGTAGCTTCTGTGTCACATGGTCTGTTGTCGGTGCGGCTCTCAGCTTTATTCTAACTCACAGTGCATTGGTGATACCACTATGGAGGCATGAGAGAGCCTGGCTGTGAGTTGGTTTCTAGCACTGTTCAGACCCTGTTCACACACCACGGGCAGTTTAGTGGTAGGACCCCATGCATGCTGAGACACCGTGACGTGGTGCATGAGGGGCTCCGATATGTTCCTGACTGGAAGATATTGGCAAAGTTCTCAGCTTTTAACATCGGCTTGAGTAATTAGCTAGTATTGTCAGTTGCGTATTATTTTGGTGCATTTTTGCAGTGATTTGTGTAATCCAGTTTTCCCCAAAGGTGGGGGCTGCTGCTGCGTGCAGTAAGAATGTCCGGGTTTCTCCAGAAGTCGTATTGCTGCAAAAGGATCAAATCCTCAAAAAGCGTCAGATGAGTGAACATCCTAATTTCTTATGTGATTTGTTTCAGGTTATTTTGTTGATTCTTATCTCCAAGATGAACTTATGGGGCTGATTAGGGGTTTACTTGACATGGGATCACAAGCCACTATATTGTCATATAGTTATTTCCAACAGGTTATGGATGTGACAGCAGAGAGGCCGAGATTGAAATAGTTTGATGGCTCTTTGATGAGTGTAGGCGGAGACGCTTTGCAGATAAGAGGTACAGCATGGTTAAAATTTAATTAGACATCCCACGCTCATAGTAACATAGTACATAACATAGTACATAAGGCCGAAAAAAGACATTTGTGTAACGGTCACGTCCACACACACACAGGGGGAAGGATAGTGACCACTGCGCTCCACCCTCACCCCTGGCCCTGCCTAATTGCCTCACGAGTCCTGATGACAGGGGACAACTGGACGACAGTCCCTAACTTAGGATACAAGCAGGGAAGACAGACAAGACAAAATACGGAACATGAACGGACCGGGTCAGAACCAAGAGAGCTACGCAGTACAAAGGGTTAAGCAAAGAATGGTCAGGAGAAGCTGGGGTCAAATACCAGGGGAGTAGAGAAGTACAAGAGGAGTCCTAAGAGAGTGGTCAGGTGGGAGCCGAGGTCACAATACCAGGACGGATGCGCAGTACAGGAGGAGCAGGCAAAGGATCGTCAGGGAACGGAATCAGGTGAGTATTCAGTAGTCCAACAAATAGCCAGGAACCTAGAAAATTAACAGGCAACCTGTGGCTAGCAGGCTGCCTGTATTTATAGTTGGGAGTGAGGGTCATATGACGTGGCCAGCGTCACATGACCGACAGACCAACCAGTTGAGCACCGAGTGATCAGCTTGGCGCTCAAGGCAGACTTAGGAGCAGGGAGCCACCCAGCAGTAAAGCCGCCCTGGGAATGAGGTCAAACACAGATCCTCATTCGGAAAGCTAAGCAACAGTTCTGCGGGCAATGGGGGACCGAGTGCACCTTCGGAACCCTGTTACAATTTGTCCATCCAGTTCGGCCTGTCTTCCTGCAAGTTGATCCAGAGGAAGGCAAAAAAAAACTGTGAGGTAGAAGCCAATTTCCCCCACTTTAGGGGAATAAAAAATTCCTTCCCGACTCAGGTAATCAGAATAACTCCCTGGATCAACGACCCCTCTCTAGTAGCCATAGCCTGTAATATTATTACACTCCATAAATACATCCAGGCCCCTCTTGAATTTCTTTATTGTACTCACCATCACCACCTCCTCAGGCAGAGAGTTCCATAGTCTCACTGCTCTTACCATAAAGAATCCTCTTCTATGTTTGTGTACAAACCTTCTTTCCTCCAGACGCAGAGGATGTCCCCTCGTCACAGTTACAGTCCTGGGGATAAATAGATGATGGGATAGATCTCTGTACTGATCCCTGATATATTTATACATAGTAATTAGATCTCCTAGGTCGTCTTTTTTCTAAAGTGAATAACCATAATTTTGATAATCTTTCAGGGTACTGTAGTTGCCCTCCTCTGGACCCTCTCCAGCCTGCTATGTCTGCCTTGTTCACAGGAGCCCAGAACTGTACACAGTACTCCATGTGTGGTCTGACTAGCGATTTGTAAAGTGGTAGGACTATGTTCTTATCACTGGCATCTATGCCCCTTTTGATGCAACCGATTATCTTATTGGCCTTGGCAGCAGCTGCCTGACACTGTTTTTTGCAGCTTAGTTTGCTGTTTATTAAAATTCCTAGATCCTTTTCCATGTCAGTGTTACCGAGTGTTTTACCATTTAGTATGCACGGGTGACTTGAATTATTCCTTCCCATGTGCATAACTTTACATTTGTAATTTTGATATTTTACTATGCAAGCCTTCTACAAGATCATTAATAAATATATTGAAGAGAATAGGGCCCAATACTGACCCCTGAGGTACCCCACTAGTGACAGTGACCCAATCTGAGTGTGTACCGTTAATAACCACCCTCTGTTTTCTATCATTGAGCCAGTTTCTCCCAGTCTGAGCATTCTCATTTTATATACTAACCTTTTATGTGGTACAGTGTCAAATGCTTTGGAGAAGTCCAGATATACAACATCCATTGATTCGCCGCTGTCAAGTCTAGAACTTACCTCCTCATAGAAACTGATTAAATTAGTTTGACATGACCGATCCCTCATGAAGCCATGCTGATATGGCGTTATTTGCTTATTTCCGTTGAGATGCTCTAACATAGCATCTCTCAGAAAACCTTCAAACAGTTTACCCACAACAGATGTTAAACTTACCGGCCTATAGTTTCCAGGCTCTGTTTTTGGACCCTTTTTGAATATTGGCACCACATTTGCTATGCGCCAATCCTGTGGGACATTCCCTGTCAGTATAGAGTCTGCAAATATCAGAAATAAGGGTCTGGCTATGACATTACTAAATTCCCTTAGGATACGGGGGTGTATGCCATCCGGTCCTGGCGATTTGTCTATTTTAATCTTTTTAAGTCGCTGTTGTACTTCTTCCTGGGTCAGACAGAATACTTTTAATGGGGAATTTATTTTTACATTCAGCATTTCATCTGACAGTTTATTTTCCTCAGTGAATACATTGGAGAAAAAAATATTTAACAGCTTTGCTTTCTCCTCGTCACTCTCTGCGACTCCCCCCTCATTACTCTTTAAAGGGCCGACACCTTCAGATTTATACTTTTTAACATTTATATAATTGAAGAACATTTTAGGGTTAGTTTTACTCTCTTTGGCAATTAATCTCTCGGTCTCTAGTTTGGCCGCTTTTATTTGTTTTTTTACATGTTCTATTTCTTTCCTTATAGTTTTTCAGTGCTTCCGTGCTACCCTCCTGTTTTAGTGTTTTATATGATTTCTTTTTGTCATTTATTGCTTTCTTTACAGTTCTGTTTATCCACATTGGTTTCTTTTTGTTTCTTAAAGTATAACCGTATTTATTTATTTTTGGAGTATTGGATTGTGGTGATTAATATCTCCTTGGTGGCCCTATTTCAACTTTTCACTGTGTATTCAATTACCCCTTAATTCCACAGTTTTCTTCCCTGTACTGCCTACTTTTACCTGTGCTTAAAATAGGGTTGCTAGGCATGTTCCGTCCTTCTGTTGAAGGACGGAGGACGCAGAAGCACGCAGCGTGCAAGGTCAGATTACTGACAGCCAGGGACTGTAAGTAAATGATTAAAGCCAGGTCCTCCCCAGCAGCTGATAACAGTGCCTGGGCTGTGTGCACTTCTCCCTGTCCCTGCGCTTGGCAGATGCTCCCTCACTCAGCAGAGCTGGAGAAGGCAGAGTTGAATCAGCGCAGACCAGGGAAGGGAGATCTGCCATCTGCTCAGTGTATAAATGAAAGCAACATGTGGTAAGAGGACCCCTTTGTGCAGGAGATTAACCCTTTAGGGGGAGGGCTCTGGATACTGACACTTTTGGGGGGCTATTGTTACTGGCTAGTGATGGCAGGCGGGATTAGCCTTAGGGTGAGGGCAGTGGCGGCCATCTTAACTGAATAGTGAAATTGCAGTTTTATGCAGACTGGTTACTGAATCTTATTAAATATGGGGTAAGTCAGTCTAATAGTAACTGATTCTGGAATATCATGTTATTAGTAACTACATATATGAAAATTGAAATTAGGGTCTAAGTGTGACAGTTATCCTTTAACCTTTTTTTTCCCATACGGAAGGTCCCAATTGTGGACCTTCCCTATGATCGGCTGACCATAGGAATCGATCTCCTGAAAAGATTGAGTTCCATAGTAGACTTCGTCAATGAAGCTATCTGGATTCAGGTAAAGGCACCTATTGCCTATGAGTACTCTTGCAAAGCACAACCCCAACGTAGTTGTAATGTGATTGAAGAAAGGCTTAACTCTGTTGAAGTTTGTTTTAGGAACAACAGGACGTCGGATGTCACGATCCTGAAAAATGGTAAGCCTGGGGAAGATGTCAATGTTACCACTCATACCATAACCATCCAGAAGGACAGAATTGAAAAGGTAACCTTGGATGGGAATGTATTAACTATTTCTCTTGAAGGGGAAAATTACGACGGACCTGACCAAGCATACTCAATCCATGGTACGGATTGAGAAGATCAGTGATAACTTATTGATTCCAGCGCAGGTGAATAATATAGCCCGGGTGAAATATGCCAAGTTGGATCTAAAATCCAAAGCCAGTTATATAAGCCTAGGTCTCTTAAAACAGGTCGCCAGCCGTAAAGTGATTAAAAGTTCCTCTCCACAGGACCAATGGATTCATGATCTGGATGGAGATTCTCAGAGTCATAATGTGATTGTAAGATGTCTATTGTCTATTTCCATAGGAGATAAGACTACAGAACATTTATTCATTGTATTGAATGAACCACGATACCAGATGTATTTAGGCAATGGCCTTCTACACCGAGAAGTCAACAATACTTTATGGTCCAGATTACCTGGAGACCCAGAGGAGTTCCAGGATGAAGAGCCTTGATATTGGGACAACAGATGCCATATTCCGTAAGTATCATGGTTGCTGATGAGTTTAAAATCCCTGAAGGGTGCAAGCCATTTCATCTTCCCATTCAAGTAAAGAAGGGGCAAATATTGAAGAATACAGATGCTTTGATCTGTTTGTCTAACCGGTGTAGGGATTTTCTCTGGTAGACAGGCTTGCGGACGCAGTATAGAGGCAACGACAACGTCTTTAACTTAAACAGTTCTCTGATTATTCACACATAAGGATAAGCAAAACAAAAAGTCAGTTTCAAGGAAAACAGTCACCTTGAGTCTAGTGTTTGTTCACACCATGCAGCAATGCAGAAGTCCTTGGACATAGAAGAAACCGCCTGCTCTCATGCCAGCAAAGTAGCAGGCCTTTACCCAGGCCCAAACTCCCAGGTCCCAACAAAGAGACTGACAGAGCTTCACTGTCAGAGAGGAGTAAATTCTCACCACCTGACAGTGCTGCCTATGTTTTATAGCCCAAACAAAGACCCTGCACTTTGGCTACTCCCAGTAAGAACCGGCCCGGATCGGCTTTGCAGCCATACTAAATAGCAAAACCATGTCAGCCAGCACTAGCTGCCGCTGACACATGAAATTACCGGCTCTTACCTCACCGAGGCCAGGAATCTCGGTGACACATAACTTCTGTCAATGATGGACCTTTGCGCCTTTCTACACCGGATACAGCAACTCTGCCTGTAGGTAAAGCCCACTCCTATGTTAAACATCCATCAGAATCCATTGCATATGGTAATTCATAATATGGCTCCCCATAGCATATACTTACAAAAAGGTACCATAATTGATCTAGGTATGGATTCGGATTATTACACTTTTGGATTCCAGAATGATGTCATTGGACTTATTCCGGATGAATACTTGAAGAACAAGTAGTGGAACAACATTTTTCCTCAACACCTGAGGGTTTATTATTGGTTTTCAATTATGAGATAGATGAAAAGGAGTATGAGTCATACCAACAGGGAAAAGAGAAGGTACTCGATACTCAAAACGATTTAACTAGTGAGCTTGGAGAAGCTTATGAGTTAAGTCAACCTGATATCTTTCCAGAATTTCAGGAACGGGCAGAAGAGCAAATCTCTATGGCTGTTGCATGCTCCGATGAGTCGGAGCGTCAACAGCTAAAGGGTCTCTTCGCAGAATTCCAGGACATGTTTGCTAAGGACTGTTATGACTGTGGGGAAACTAAACTACACGTTGCAAGAATCCAGGCAGTTCCCATTGCACCCCCTGTATATGTCAAACAGTACCGACTTCCGCTGGCAGCTTACGAGTCGCTATCGGAAATCGTCCAGAACTTGGAGAGGCGGGGAATCATCCGTCCAGTACACAGCTCGTTCAACCATCCTATACTTGGGATTCTCAAACCAAATGGTAATTTTTGCCTCTGTTTGGACCTAAGGCAGTTAAATAAACAGGTATATATGTCCAGATGGCCCGTGCCGTATATTGACCAGTTTTTGGCGCAAATACAGGGGTCGAAAATTTTCACTGCTCTTGACTGTGCGCAAGGATATTGGATGATTAAGGTGGACGAGAAGGATCAATACAAATTGACCTTCACATTTGGGAGGCAGCAATATGCCTGGACCCAATTGCCTTTCGGGTACATTAATGCAGACCATGATTTTGCTGTGCTCATGCATAAGGCGATGCCTGATGCCACTGAATGAGTTACCTTATTCTATGTGGATGACGTCCTGATCAAAAGTACGACTTTTGAGGAACACATTGTGGAACTGAGGCATGTAGTAACCCAACTGAGAAAAGCTGGTGTGAAACTTTCTTTGCAGAAGACTCAGTGGTGTCAATTTCCTAGGTCACAAAATCACTGCTGATGGAATCAACCCACAGAAAAAGAAGGTAGAAGCAGTGATCAATACGAAGTCACCTACAAATCTCAAGGAGTTGAGATCCTTTCTGGGTATGATAAATATTCACGTAAGTTCATAGACAACTATGCCAAGATTACAAAACCTCTTTTACAGTTGATGAAGAAAGGGGTGAAATGGGAATGGAGTGAACGTCACGAGCAAGCTGTGAATGAGCACAAAGCCAGAATCACCCAAGCCCTATGCCTTGCTTACGCAGAAGGTGGGAAACCTTTCTTCATTGAAACAGGCTTCACCGACAAAAGCATGAGTTCAGTCCTCTTCCAGAAACAGGGAAATCTGAATAAGATCATCGCCTATGCCAGCAAGTCCTTATCACCATTTGAGGTAAAATTCAATGACTGTGAAAAAGCATTGCTGTCATTACTGCTTTGCAATATTTCAGGAGTTTTATCCAAGGCGAAAAGATCATTGTGGAAACTGCACACAAACCACTGCAATATTTGCAAAGTGATAGAATCAAGTAGGGTAATCTGTCAAACAGCAGGATAACCGCATGCACAATGTCCTTAATGGGATGGCCATTGGAAATCAGACACAAACAAAATAATAAGAATCCAGTTGCTCAAGGATTAGCTGAACTTCACGATTGTACCAATGCAGGATATAACGGTTAATCACCAGTAAATGATTTCCTGGAAGAACAATCTTTATCTCCATACAAATCTTATAAAGAAGAGTATTGCAAATCCTTACCGTGTGTTTATGTAGATGGTTGTTCTTTCCATACCAATATAGGAACTGAATGTACATTGGTTGCAGGTATCGGAGTCGTGTGGAATAATATATTCCCAGATGTGTCCGTGGGGTACAAAATGGGTTCCAAAAGTAGCCAAGTCGCAGAGCTTGCCGCTGTGTATAAAGCTGTACAAAAGATTATGGAATCTGGTATTAAAGAGTTTGTTATAATCACAGATTCTAATTATATTCGCAACAGCTTTGTGGAGTACTTCCCTGGATGGAAAAGGTCTAACATGGTAAGAAGCAACAACAAGCCTATCAAGCATTGTAAAATCTTTTGTAGGATCGATGAGATGGTTATCGCCCACGGTCTCACCATTTACTGGAAAAAGGTAAAAGGCCACTCAAAATATCTAGGTGTGGATAAAGAAGGGAATAATTTGGCATATTCGCTTGCCAAACAAGGAGCCATTAATGGAGAAGTCCTGAACGTTGATGACCTTATGGGAACTATTCAAGTGGAGGCAACGACAAAAAGACAGGCCCAAAAGGAGGCTGAAGCCAATGTGGTGCAATGGAGCCAAGATTCCCCTTGTGAGGATGTCATTGCGAGTCAAAAGGGGGATCCAGTCATTGGTATCTTTTACAAACACATTGAAGATCCACAGAATTGTCCTATAACTGTGGAAGACTGTGTAGGCAAAGAAGAGTTACGGATTTTGATGAAAGGTAAGTCCAAATTCTCGTTACAGGATGGATTGTTGGTAAGAACCTCAAAGAATGGTATCTCGCAATGGGTGGTACCCGCGGCATTCCGAGGTTTGATATTACAGCACGCCAATGACGCCCCAACGGCTGGTCATCAAGGTGAGAAGTTAACCTATGAACTATTACGGGATTTCGCTTATTGGCCTCATATGTTGCAAGACGTTCGTACATATTCGCTTGTATAACATTTCTATGTTTGAGAGGTGTTATGGAACGCTGGTAGTCGTGTTAGAGTCATCTTTTGGGTACTGCATATTACTGTGTGTTATTGCACATTATTGAGTTTTATATTCATTAAGCTTTGATTGTATTTTGAGTTATTGTATAATAAATTATTAATATTTTTGCATAGACGCTTGTACCTTATTTTACTGATTGCACAATATAATTAAATTAAAAACGATCTCTTATTGAGGTGTTTTATATGTCCACCTCTAGGATCAATTCCCTTTGATATTTTTCCTTTGGTCCTTTCTTTTATATAAAACATTTGCTTTATATCCCTGACAGCGGCTCGACTTCGGATGAAACATCCGAAGTTGATTCGCATACAACTACTTTCTAATACTGTACAGAGCAGGAGCTCCGTACAGTATTAGAATGTATTGGCTCCAATGAGCTGACATTATTAATTTGTACTGTAAAAAAACATTTCCTGAACTCGGGTTCGGTTCCAAGGTACTACGAGTTCGGGAAACTTCGGAGACAATACATTCTAATATTGTACGGAGCTCCTGCTCTGTACAGTATTAGAACTAAGTTTTATGCGAATCGACTTTGGATGTTTCATCCGAAGTCAATTCGCTCATCCCTTTTTATGATACTATGTAACCCTTAGAGGTCTGGAATGTATTGGATAACACTGGCAGCATTATGTCAGTGTTATCCAATACATCCCAGAACTGTAAGGATTACATAGCATAATAAATCAATATAATGGTATGTGACCCCCGGCACCGCTGGGAGGTCAGGACAGGAGCTGTCTTGTACTTACGCAGCGAGTCTGCAGTATGCAAGTTGCTCGTCTGAAAGAGGCTAATGTCTGATATGGTTCAACCCCTATAAGACATTTATTATTTATTATAAGACATATACCGTAATTGCTTTATTAATCAAAACAAAAGAAGACAACACACAGGCACAACTCCCAACCGTCTGGGATTTGGCGGGACTGTCCTGGATTGCAGTGGATATCCTGCGGTCACGGAACGCTTGAGGTATGTCATACTCTCAACTGTCTCTGTGTCCATAGGATTGTAATGGCGTAGCAGGGACTCTTCCGCTCTTTGCTTAAACATTCACCTGCACTAGCTGCCTGCACTCTCCAGCATCAGCACCATGCAGTGTCACACATTGCGCTGCTGGTCTGTTTTGGAGGAGCGGTGCAGGCTAGAAATCAGCTGTGCGCACCTCCTACACAGACCAGCAGTGTGATATGTGACACATTGTACAACACTTTAAAGGGAACCTGTCATCAACTTTATGCTTAAAAAAAAAAAAAAAAAGAGTCCCAATACGTATGACCAAAGTATGTCGCAGCGATTCCCAAATGTGAAGTGGGTACAAATCACAGTTCAGACCATGCGTTTTTGAGAGACCGCGCGTTCCCTATCCAGAAGGTTACACCTCTTCAATCTTGAAGCATCCAAGAATTCGAGACACAAGCAGGTAAATCAGGTCCCACTGCCACCAAACTAATGGCTCCTGTGGGATATCAGAAAGTATACATATAGTGAAGCACTGCAGGTCACCAGAAATTTCTTGTGTGATTGTACTCACAAGCGCAGCTTGACATATAGGCACATCATATAACTCCACGGCTCTCCTTTTATCCAAGCTTCTTCACCACCACTAAAACATAGGATCACTCCAATAGTGAAGCACCGCTGACAAGATCGCTATATAAAAGTTTTAATATACTCACAAACATGAGATAAAACAAGCAGTCAAGGCTGTCTTTACAAATCTGCCCAACCCGGGTTTCGCTTCACGCTTCGTCAGGGGCGTCAGCATTATCTTACTCACACATGTTTTATACCCCCCCCCCCCCTCCCCCATACTAGTCCGTACTAACAGCAGCATAAAGTAGAGACAGGTGAGTTGGTTTCAGCGGTCGGTCATTTAAAAGTTAAAAGTAAGTGGTTGTCGAGAACCAACATCACAATCATTGCAGACGGGGCCTGGAAAAGAGTCCCGGCCACCTGAGAAGAGTCATGGTTATTAATTAATTCCTGCTCACCCGCCCACCTGCTAATGACTGAGAGTCTTCTACCTAGTTTTCTCCCTTTCTCTCTAGGAGAGAACTGCCAATCATCAGCAGATGGGCGGGGAGAGCAGGAGATTATGAATAACCATGACTCTTCTCTGGTAGATTTGACTCTTTTAAAGGCCTGTGCTGAAATGATTATGATGCTGGTTCTCGGCAACCACTTATGTTTAGCTCATACGTGACACACCGCTGAAATCAGCATTTCTGTCACTATTTTATGCTGCCCTCAGTGAGGTCAGCATATAGTTGATGACAGGTTCCCTTTAACTACTGTCAAAGCATTAAACATAGTGCACATCATAAACGTGCCAAAAATGTGTTTGGAGAGTGCAAAGGAAGCACATGGCATGGGCTAACTTTAAAGAACACATTAGGGAATAGAAGATGATGCAATACCATAATGACACTGCTCAAACAGTATTTTAGGCCATAACAGGAGAGCAAATACTTGCAGATGCTTACAAGGAGCATGACATACAGTCATGATCAAAAGTTTAAGACCACTTGAAAAATGGCAAAAAAATCATATTTAGCATGGCTGGATCTTAACAAGGTTCCAAGTAGAGCTTCAACATGCAACAAGAAGAAATGGGAGTGAGACCAAACATTTTTTGAGCATTCAATTTAATAAAAACAACGAATAAACTGAAACAGGCTGTTTTTCAGCTAATCAAAAGTTTAGGACCACAACCTGCAAAAAAAAAAACTAAACCCCCCCAAAACAGAAATCCAACTTACAAACATGAACTCAGTAATGAGTAGCTCCGCCGTTATTGATTATTACTTCCAAAATTCGTTTCGGCATGCTTGATGCAAGCGTTTCCATGAGGTGAGTGGGAACATTTCTCCAAGTGGTGAAGATGGACGCACGAAGGCCATCTACTGTCTACTGTCTGGAACTGTTGTCCATTTTTGTAAACTTCCCTTGCCATCCATCCCCAAAGGTTCTCAATTGGATTTAGATCAGGGGAACACGCAAAAAGAGTGATGTTATTCTCTTGGAAGAAGTCCCTTGTCCTGCGGGCATTGTGTACTGTAGCGTTGTCCTGTTGAAAAACCCAGTCGTTACCACACAGACGAGGGCCCTCAGTCATGAGGAATGCTCTCTGCAACATCTGGACATAGCCAGCGGCCGTTTGACGCCCCTGCACTTCCTGAAGCTCCATTGTTCCACTGAAGGAAAAAGCACCCCAGACCATTATAGCGCCCCCTCCACTGTGGCGCGTAGAAAACATCTCAGGTGGGATCTGCTTGTCATGCCAGTAACGTTGGAAACCATCAGGACCATCAAGGTTAAATTTTTTCTCATCAGAGAATAAAACTTTCTTCCACCTTTGAATGTCCCATGTTTTGTGCTCTCTTGCAAAGTCCAAACGAGCAGTTCTGTGGCGTTCAAGGAGACGAGGTCTTTAACAACGTTTTTTGTTTTTGAAGCCCTTCAGTCTCAGATGCCGTCTGATGGTTATGGGGCTGTAGTCAACACCAGTAAGGGCCTTAATTTCAGTCGGGGATTGTCCAGTGTCTTGACGGACAGCCAATTGGATCCTCCGACTCAGTGCTGATGAATTTTTTTTGGGTCTTCCACTTTACTTATTTGTTCCATAACCCTCAGGATCATTTAAGAAATTCCGAATGACTGTCTTACTGCGTCCCACCTCAGCAGCGATGGAGCGCTGTGAGAGACCCTGCTTATGCAGTTCAACAACCCGACCACGTTCAAAAAGGGAGAGTTTTTTTGCCTTTTGCCATCACGTGTGACTACCTGACAGAAAATGACAATGAATCAACATCTTTGCACAGATTTGGCCTTTTAAAGGCAAGTGGTCCTAAAATTTGGATCAGCTGAAAAACAGCCTGTTTCAGTTTAATCGTTATTTTCAATTAATTGAATGCTCAAAAAATGTTTTGTCTCACTTCCATTTTTTCTTGTTGCATGTTGAAGCTCTACTTGGAACCTTGTTAAGATCCAACAATGTAAAATATGATTTTTTGCCATTTTTCAAGTGGTCTTAAACTTTTGATCAGGACTGTATCTGACAGGAATTGCACTAACCTAAAGCATCATGAGCAGTGCTGTCTCCTGCCTGCCATTCTGCAGGCATCATCTCCTGAGTCACCTCTTCCCAGGATGCTTCCTTCTTGAGGCAGTCATGATATACAGTTCCAAGAAAAAGTATGTGAACCCTTTGAAATTATATGGATTTCTGCCCAAATTGGTCATAAAATGTGATCTGATCTTAATCTAAGTCACAACAATAGACAATCACAGTCTGCTTAAACCAGGGGTGGGGAACCTCCGGCCCGAGGGCCGTATGCGGCCCACGGTATCATTTCATGTGGCCCCCGGCCCCCTGCCAGAACATAATGTGAAAATGCTTATGACCCCTTCCATTATGGAAGCGGTCATTAGCATACGGGAGGCACAGGAAGGTGAGAACAGCACTGCACTGGCTGTCCTCACCTTCCCTGGTCTTCTTTCAGCCCCACACTGTGTCCTGACACATCCAGCGTCAGGACGCAGTGCACGTAGACGTGCACTATGACCTGACGCTGTGCGGTGTGAGGTGACAATATAGTGCGGCAGGAAGAAGAACAGGGAGGGTAAGTGAATCTGCCAAGAGGCAGCGCCGTACGGAGCTGGAGAGGTAAGTTTATTTGTTTATCTTAAATACAGTATCTGATCTGATGTCTGATTGGGGCTGATCTGAGGCTAAAGGAGGGTGGGGAGGGTCTGATGGGGGTCTGATCTGAGGCTTGGGAGGGTCTGATCTGAGGCTGGGGGTGTCTGATCTGAGGCTGGGGTTTGATAGGGGTCTGATCTGAGACTAGGGGGGCTGATGGGGGCTGATCTGAGGCTGGGGAGGGTCTGATGGGGGCTGATCTGAGGCTAGGGAGGGTATTATGAAGGTCTGATCTGAGGCTGGGGGGTCTTATAGGGGCTGATCTGACCCTGGGGGGTCTGATGGGGGCTGATCTGAGGCTGGGCGTCTGATCCGGGTCTGGTCTGAGGCTGGGGGTCTGATGGGAGTCTGATCTGAAGCTAGGAAGGGTCTGATTGGGGTCTAATCTGAGGCTTAGAGGTCTGATGGGAGTCTGATCTGAGGCTGATGTAGGCCTGGGGGGTCTGATAGGAGGCTGATTTCAGGCTGATGGAGGTGGGGGCAGATATTTTGCTGAGAAAGGGACAAAGGCAGGGACAGTTGCGAAGAAAGAGGCAGGGAGAGTGAAAGCTGGGTGAACCCCTCTCTGGACCCCCTGGGTTTAGCTTCCTGCCATTAATGTCAAATAAGTAACATTCTGAACTTAAAAATTAGACTGCTATGTGTGGTCAATATGGCGCCTGTATTGTATGTAATATACTGTATATATATAGTGCAGGCGCTATTTTGTGCTGCAAAAATACAGCCCTCTAGATTATTTTAATTGAAGTGCAATTTCTGTAACTTATCCCTAAGTCAATTATATGTTTGACCAAATACAGCAGTAAAAAATTTTTATTGAGAATTTTGTATGGCCCCCGAATGATGTTACAAATATCCAAATGGCCCTTGGCAGCAAAATGGTTCCCCACCGCTGGCTTAAACTAATGACACACAAAGAATTAAATGTTACCATGTTTTTATTGAACACACCATGTAAACATTCACAGTGCAGGTGGAAAAAGTATGTGAACCCTTGGATTTAATAACTGGTTGAACCTCCTTTGGCAGCAATAACTTCAACCAAACGTTTCCTATAGTTGCAGATCAGATGTGCACAACAGTCAGGAGTAATTCTTGACCATTCCTCTTTACAGAACTGTTTCAGTTCAGCAAAATTCTTGGGATGTCTGATATGAATCGCTTTCTTGAGGTCACGCCACTCCAGAAGGCGTATTTTCTTCTGTTTAAGCCATTCTGTTGTTGATTTACTTCTATGCTTTGGGTCGTTGTCCTGTTGCAACACCCATCTTCTGTTGAGCTTCAGCTGGTGGACAGATGGCCTTAAGTTCTCCTGCAAAATGTCTTGATAAACTTTGGAATTCATTTTGCCTTCGATGATAGCAATCCGTCTAGGCCCTGACGCAGCAAAGCAGTCCCAAACCATGATGCCCCCACCACCATAGTTGGGATGAGGTTTTGATGTTGGTGTGCTGTGCCTCTTTTTCTCCACACATAGTGTTGTGTGTTTCTTCCATACAACTCAACTTTGGTTTCATCTGTCCGCAGAATATTTTGCCAGTACTGCTGTGGAACATCCAGGTGCTCTTGTGCAAACTGCAAATGTTCAGCAATGTTTTTTTTGGACAGCAGTGGCTTCCTTTGTGGTATTCTCCCATGAAATCCATTCTTGTTTAGTGTTTTACATATCGTAGATTCGCTAACAGGGATGTTAGCATATGCCAGAGACTTTTGTAAGTTTTTAGCTGACACTCTAGGATTCTTCTTCACCTCATTGAGCAGTCCGTGCTGTGCTCTTGCAGTCATCTTTACAGGACGGCCACTCCTAGGGAGAGTAGCAGTAGTGCTGAACTTTCTCCATTTATAGACCATTTGTCTTACCATGGACTGATGAACAGCAAGGCTTTTGGAGATACTTTTATAACCCTTTCCAGCTTTATGCAAGTCAACAATTCTTAATCGTAGGTCTTCTGAGAGCTCTTTTGTGCGAGGCATCATTCACATCAGGCAATGCTTCTTGTGAAAAGCAAACCCAGAACTGGTGTTTTTTTTTTTATAGGGCAGGGCAGCTGTAACCAACACCTCCAATTTCATCTCATTGATTGGACTCCAGTTTGCTGACACCTCACTCCAATTAGCTCTTGGAGATGTCATTAGTCTATGGCAGAGGTGCACAACTTGCGGCCCGGGGGCCACATACGGCCCTTGATACCATTCTGTGTGGCCCCCAACCATCTGGTAACAGACATGTATGCCTATGTCTTGTGGCTGCTCACATGTATTTTTCATGTATTTCTCCCATTAGATGGGAGTCCTGGAAGTGTAACTAGACATTATTGGTATATAATGTGTGTTCAATATGCCATAAGTACAATATTTCAGTTGTTAATACACGTTTAAATTTAAATTTCGGCCCTCGTCATTGGTTCAGTCTGGCAATGTGGCCCCCAACCAGGAAACGTTGTGCACCCCTGGTCTAGGGTTTCATATACTTTTTCCACCTGCACTGTGAATATTTACATGGTGTGTTTAATAAAAACATGGTAACATTTAATTCTTTGTGTGTTATTAGTTTAAGAAGACTGTGATTGTCTATTGTTATGACCAATTTGTGCAGAAATCCATATCATTCCAAAGGGTTCACATACTTTTTCTTGCAACTGTACGTTGGTCCTGGTGTCCCACATCTCTGGATGTTCTTCTACCAATGTGATCAATTTGTCAACGTCCCAACGGGGCATGTTTGCGAACTCTCACAAACAGTCCTCTAATAACTCACAGCTTGGCAATGTCCCTGAAAACTTGCTCTGCAGTGTTTAATAAAGTTTTAAAAGGGTCATAGGGCATTCCTATATGCGGATGTCTTCCGTGCGGCATCCGCGGACCATTTCTTGCGGACAAGAATACGACATGCTCTACTTTTTTTTTGTGGAACGGACATGTGGGACCACGGACGTGTACAACACACTGCCTACTGTCCGAATTTTTAAATGCTCCATAGAAATTAATGGTCCCACATCTGAACTGCAAAAATTGTGGAACAGATGCGGAAGAAAGCTACAGTCATGTGCATGAGGACTTAGGCTCATGCACACAAACATATTTTTTGTCTGTGTCCGTTCGTTTTTTTTTTTTTGGCCCGTATGCGGAACCATTCATTTCAATGAGGCCACAAAACCCCCCCAAAAAACTGAAATATGATTTCCATATCCGTATGTCTTCAAGTCTGTTCCGAACTTGTCCTATTCTTGTCCGTTTTGTGGACAAGGACAGGTATTGTTACAATGGATCTGCAACGGATGTAACACGGAAGTCACACGGATGTAATCCGTTTTTTTTAAGGATCCATGTTTTGCGGACTGCAAAATTCATACGGTCGTGTGCATGAGCCCTTATAGAAACATAGAAAGCATAGAAACATAGAATGTGTCGGCAGATAAGAACCATTTGGCCCATCTAGTCTGCCCAATATACTGAATACTATGAATAGCCCCTGGCCCTATCTTATATGAAGGATGGCCTTATGCCTATCCCATGCATGCCTAAACTCCTTCACTGTATTTGCAGCTACCACTTCTGCAGGAAGGCTATTCCATGCATCCACTACTCTCTCAGTAAAGTAATACTTCCTGATATTACTTTTAAACCTTTTCCCCTCTAATTTAAAACTATGTCCTCTTGTAGCAGTTTTTCTTCTTTTAAATATTCTCTCCTCTTTTACCTTGTTGATTCCCTTTATGTATTTAAAAGTTTCTGTCATATCCCCTCTGTCTCGTCTTTCTTCCAAGCTATACATGTTAACAGTGTCGGACTGGGGTACCTAGGGCCCACCAGTAAAATTTATTTTGGGGGCCCACCGTACGGATACATTCAAATATAATAAATAATCGAACAAGTTTTTTTATATGAACATAGGCTGGTTGAGGTGCTGTACATAGAATACATATATATGTAGTGCAGTAAGTCTACTGTGTTATGTGCCACTTGTGCAGGGGGTGGGAGACTACGGGCCCACCTTGCTCAGGGGCCCACCGGGGGATTCCCCTGTACCCCTGTGGGCCAGTCCGAGCCTGCATATTAAGGTCCTTTAATCTTTCCTGGTAAGTTTTATCCTGCAATCCATGTACTAGTTTAGTAGCTCTTCTCTGAACTCTCTCCAAAGTATCAATATCCTTCTGGAGATATGGTCTCCAGTACTGCGCACAATACTCCAAATGAGGTCTCACTAGTGCTCTGTAGAGCGGCATGAGCACTTCACTCTTTCTACTGGTAATGCCTCTCCCTGTACACCCAAGCATTCTGCTAGCATTTCCTGCTGCTCTATGACTTAAAATTAAGCTCTTCCCACAAGTATGAGTAAATATATGTAAATAAGCTTCCCTAGTCCTGGGAATGCTATCATTACACATACTACTTGTGCTGTAACCCTTTGGGCTCATGCACACGACCGTGTTTTTTGTCTGCTCCTGATCCGCATTTTTTGCGGGTCAGATACGGACTCATTCACTTCAATGGGGCCGCTAAAGATGCAGACAGCACTCCGTGTGCTGTCCACATCCGCAAGTCCATTCCGAGCCGTCCACAAAATTAGGCTACATTCACATATCTGCAAATGGGTCCGCATCCGTTCTGCAATTTTGCGGAACAGGTGCAGATCCATTCATTTTCTATGGGGACAGAAAAGATGCAGACGACAGCACACAGTGTGCTGTCCGCATCCGCATTTCCGTGCCGCGGCCCCAAACTTCCGTGCCGCGGCTCCGCAAAAAATAGAACATGTCCTATTCTTGTCCGCAATTGAGGACAAGAATAGGCAGTTCTATGGGGGGTGCTGGCCGGGTGTATTGCGGATCCGCAATACACTACGGACGTGTGAATGGACCCTTATAGAACATGTCCCATTCTTGTCCGCATAACGGACAAAGATAGGCCTTTTCTATTATGGGCCGGCCGTTCTGTAAAATTCGAAAGGCACACGGCCGGTATCCGTGTTTTATAGCCTGCAAAACAGCCAACGGTCGTGTGCATGAGCCTTGTTTCAAACTCCTGAACACCAATATGCTTACTGCGTAAGTTGAGGGATTTCCAGTTCAGGAGCCTTGTTATGCTCCTCCACTGCATTCACTTTTCAAAGGGACTTACAACAATAACACCTGTCATACTATATTTTTTTTATTGCATAAGGCTACAGGCACATATCCGTATGTATTTAGCGGTCTGTGTGCTGTCCACATTTTTTCTAGACTATGACTTCAATGAGTTAGTAATGTAGACCGCAAGATACGGTTGGTTGCATGAGGCCTAATTTCTTGGAAATCTCCCGTAATGTGTGTATATTTTAATCTTTATAATTGCTGCCTGTTAAACTAGAGCCTGGACAACTGGTTTCCTTGAAATGCATTGTGAAATAATGCCACTAGATGTCACTGTAAGTCTATTAAATGGTTTACGTTTTGTTTTTTGTATCTTACTACGAACTCCATGTTCAGGGAAATTAAAGTCTTCGAATGTCATTTTAATTTTATGATAATCAAACAAATAAACATTTTGTACCCAATCCCATGCTTTTCTCCAACCAAATCCTCTGGCAACGTTTCTTTGTAATTAATATTGCACAACCAGTTGCCAACATCACAGAACGAGCATCATGGCCATGAAAAAGCAATGTACAAATTATAGCAACATAGCAAATTAAATGAATCCCTAATGACAGGCATTTGCCATGTCTCTGCAGAAACGACAGAGTATAACACCAAATGTGGCAGCAGCACACTTCATCAATTAGATTATTCCAAGGATTTGGCGGATTTGTTCCTGAAACATACAAAGATGAATGCAGCACCAAAGTATCTCTGAGTTGCTCGTTTCTTTATTGGTGGCGTAACGTTTTAAAAAATATATAATAACAGCATCGACACAAATCCTCTCACTCCAGCGATAGTCTACGCGTTTCGAACAAAAAAGTTCTTACTCATGACTAAAGAAATTGCCCAACCAACTGAGATTTATAAAGGGCTATTCCTGTCTCCAACTCTATTGAAAGGGGGAAGGAGGAGACAGGTGTATAGCCTCATTTTCATTGATTGGGGCGTTACTAATGTTGCTATCCTAATTACATACAAAGTGCAAGAAACATACAAAATGTGACATTTTGTGTGCTCATTAATCGAAGCAATGGATGGCATATAGTCCATGGATCTCATTTGCGTTTTGGTAAAATCCAAAGTCTTGTCTTACAAAAAAACGCGAACATGAGCTTGCATGTCCCACAAGCCGCACAATCTGAATACACATAGGAAAATAAACTATTGTTAATCTCACTGAAAAAAATGGCCTAAACGGGTGGAAATGCTCCAAACCCAAGCACTGTAGCGTGTCTATAACCAGGGGAGCAATTCCTCCGCATGCGGTCCGCAGATAACGGCAATCCCCAGCAAAAGATGCATACAATGGAAGATGTCGGGGCGGACCACATGCACCACAAGCACATCTTACACAACGGAATGTACTCCATATGTATTCCGTTTCCGTGTTTCCGTTCCGTGCAAAGATAGAACATGTCCTATATTTGGCCGCAACTCACGTTCCGTGGCTCCATTAAAGTCAATGGGTCCGCAAAAAAAATGGAATGCATACGGAAATGCATCCGTATGTCTTCCGTATTTGTTCTTTGCGGAACCATCTATTGAAAATTTTATGCCCAGCCCAATTTGTTCTATGTAATTACTGTATACTGTATATGCCATACGGAAAAACGGAACGGAAAAACGGAACCGAAACGGAAACACAACGGAAACAAAAAACAGAACAACGGGATCCGTGAAAAACGGACTGCAAAACACTGAAATAGCCCTACGGTAGTGTGAAAGAGGCCTAAACGGGTGAAAAAGCTCCAAACCCAAACACTGTAGCGTGTCTATAACCGGGGGAGCAATCCCCAGCAAAAATGTGTATAATGGAGGATGCCGAGGCGAACCACATGCACCATAAGGACATCTTACACAAAATGATACATTGTGCAGATGAAAAAATTTAGAAATACAAAAATCAAGCCGATATTGCTGAGACACCATGATGTGGTGCATGAGGGGCTCCGATATGTTCCTGACTGGAAGATATTGACAAAGTTCTCAGCTTTTAACATCGGCCTTAGGAATTAGCTAGTATTGTCAGTTTTGGTGCATTTTCTGCAGTGAGTTTTGTATTTATATATTTTTTCATCTGCACAATGTATCATTTTGTGTAAGATGTCCTTGTGATGCATGTGGTCCGCTCCGGCATCCTCCATTGCATGCATTTTTTGCTGGCGATTGCCGTTATCTGCGGACCGCATGCAGTGTTTGGGTTTGGATCATTTCCACCCATTTCCACCCGTTGAGGCAACTTTGTTCAGTGAGTTTTTGTCCTTATGTGTATGGAATGTGCCACTTTATATTTTTGGTAACATTCTTTTGCACCTGGTAGCCTCAGGCTGGGTATCCTAGGCAACCTGTTAGTGTATTGGTCCCGGTCGTATTGTTTGACCATGACGCATTGTCGTGCAGACTGGTTGCCGGGGGCAACGAGTAGTTTTCGGTTTGCTCCTGCACTTCCCCTTAGGTGATTCTTCCTGCTGTTTGGTGAGTGTGGGGTTAATTTCCTGACTAGGTGTGGATCAGGGTGTGGTCTCTTGGAGCTATTTAGCCTAGGGTTGTTGCATGGAGGTTAGTGGTGCTCTAGCCTTGCTTTGGGCTGGAAGCTATGCTCCTTTCTGTGGCTATGCCATCTGCCCAGTCATTGAGGGCCACCTTGTTGGACATCAAGGTCTTTTAGCAATGTCATCCCTATGTCTTCTGCATGTTTCCACCCATCCTTATGTGTCTATGTTTGGTGTGGGTTTGATTTGGGATTTGGTTGTTATATCTTGTGCGTTGTTACATGTCTGGTCTGTTGATGTTGTATCCAGCATGTCTGCTAGACATTTCCCCTGTTTGTCTTCTGAACCTAAAGACATCAGCAGCCTTGCCTGGAGCCACCTTGCTTCGGTGTCCGCATGGGGGTCCAGGTTGTTGTTGTGTGGTTATTCCATCTTTGCTGCGGCAGTTAAGTGATGTTCTGTTGTTACATTGTGTTCTTAGGCTACTTTCACACTAGCGTTCGGGGCTCTGCTTGTGAGCTCCGTTTGAAGGTTCTCACAAGCGGCCCCGAACGCATCCGTACTGCCCTAATGCATTCTGAGTGGAGGCGGATCCGCTCAGAATGCATCAGTCTGGCACCGTTTGTCCTCCGCTCAGCAGGCGGACACCTGAACGCTGCTTGCAGCGTTTGGGTGTCCGCCTGGCCGTGCGGAGGCAAAC
This sequence comes from Bufo bufo, assembly GCF_905171765.1. NCBI lineage: Eukaryota > Metazoa > Chordata > Amphibia > Anura > Bufonidae > Bufo > Bufo bufo. Next base: position 576,577,710 of record NC_053390.1, read on the forward strand.
TGATCCATCCAGACTTACAATGTAAGTCAATGGGGACGGATCCGTTTGAAGTTGACACACTATGGCTCAATTTTCAAACGGATCCGTCCCCCATTGACTTTCAATGTAAAGTCAAAACGGATCCATTTGCATTATCATGAACAAAAAAATAAATAAATTTTTTTACATATTTTTTTTTTTGTTCATGGTAATGCAAACTGATCCGTTCTGAACGGATCTAAGCGTTTGCATTATAGGAGCGGATCAGTCTGTGAAGATACCAGACATACCCGCTCTGAACGCAAGTGTGAAAGTAGCCTTACCTGCCGTGCAGTTGCTGCATTGTCTTTCTCCCTGTCTGCTGCTGGGCCGCTGGAGACACCTTTCATCTGTGGTGATGGATGAACAGGAGGTCTCTGCCCTGTCACTATGTTGAGGGGCTATGCAGGGATTCCTAGACCTTTAGGTTGGTGGGTATGAGCCCCTTACCTTTTAAAGGCGGCTAATACAGCCAGGAGTCTAGGGCAATTTTAGGGAAGCTTTAGGAGGTGACCAGCTCCCTTTTCCCTGCCTACGGCCTAGTACCTGGTGACCTTGTACGGTGGGGAGTTTCCCCCACTCCCCACCGTGACAGTATGACTCAGTGTCATGCACTAACAGGCAATGCAATACAATCCAGATGTATTGTAATGCATTGCAGAGGGGATCAGACCCCCAAAATTGAACATCAGAAATAAAGTAAAGAAAAAAGTTTAAAAAAAGGGTTTTTAATAAAATTAATTAAAAAAGAAAAAAAAAAAACACCCCTTTCCCCTTATTTTATAATAAAAAATAGAAAAAAAACCCACACACCTATTAGGTATGGCCGCGTCCGTAATAACCGCCTCTATAAATATATCACATGATCCACCCTGTCCGAAAGCCATTTTTGTCACCTTACATCACAAAAAGTGCAACACCAAGCGATCAAAAAGGCTTATGGCCCACAAAATGGTATCAATAAAACCGTCACCTCATCCTGCAAAAAATTAGCCCCTAACTAAGACAATCGCCCACAAAATAAAAAAAACTATAGCTCTCAGAACATGAAGAAACTCAAACATAATTTTTTTTTGTTTCAAAACTATTATTGTGCTGAAGTGAAATACATAAAAAAAATATACATATTAGGTATCGCCACATCCATAACAACCAGCTCTATAAAAATATCACATGACCTAACCCCTCATGTGAACACTGTAAAAAAAAAAAAAAGTGTAAAAAAAAAATCAATTTTTGTCACATATCACAGAAAGTGACCAAAATAGTACCAATCAGACCGTCACCTCATCCTGCAAAAAATGAGGCCCTACCTAAGAGAATTGGTCAAAAAATAAAAAAGCTATGGCTTTCAGACTATGGAGACACTAAAATATCATTAGTTTTTGCTTCAAAACTGCTATTATTGTGCTAAAGTGAAAAAAAAAAAAAGTATACATATTAGGTATCACCACGTCCGTAACAACCAGCTCTATAAAAATATCACATGACCTAACCACTCAGATGAACACTGTAAAAAAAATATATTTGTAAAAAAAAGCAATTTTTGTCACATTATATCACAAAAATTGAAACAGCGAGTGATCATAAAGGCGTAAGCCCCCCAAAATAGTACCAATCAGACCATCACCTCATCCCGCAAAAAAAACGAGACCCTATCTAAGAGAATCGGTCAAAAAATTATAAGGCTATGGCTCTCAGACTATAGAGACACTAAAATATCATTATTTCGGTTTCAAAAATGCTATTATTGTGTAAAACTTAAATAAATAAGAAAAAGTAAAAATATTAGGTATTGCCACGTGCGTAACGATTTGCTCTATAAAAGTCACATGACCTAATCCCTCAGGTAAACGCTGTAAAAATAAAAACGGTGAAAAAACATGCATTTTTTGGTTACCTTGCCTTACAAAAACGTAATATAGAGCAATTAAAAATCATATGTACCCCAAAATAGTACCAATAAAAACAGTTCAGCTAAATTTGCCTTCCAAAAACCATATGGATTTCCTTTCCTTCTGCGCAATTCCGTTTGCCCGTACAGCAGTTTATGATCACAAGTGGGGTGTTTCTGTAAACCGCAGAATCAGGGTAATAAATATTGAGTTTTATTTGGCTTTTAACTAGTGTTGAGCGAACAGTTCGAGCATAGTTCGGGTCCGTACCGAATTTTGGGGTGTTCGTGACACGGACCCGAACCCGAACTTTTTCGTAAAAGTTCGGGTTCGTCGTTCGGCATGTATTTTGGCGCATTTTGAAAGGCTGCAAAGCAGCCAATCAACATGCATCATACTACTTGCCCTAAGATGCCATCGCAGCCATGCCTACTATTGGCAAGGCTGTGATTGGCCAAGTGCAGCATGTGACTCAGCCTCTTTATAAGCTTGTGCGCACGTCGGGACGTGCTCACTCCCGATGTGAATAGAACAGGGTTAGACGCAGCTGATGCTAGGGCGAGAATAGGCAGGGATAATTGAATAACTGGAAGCAAATTTCTCTCCTCCACCTGTGATTCATCTGAACAACTGCAGCTGAGCTGCTTTTTTGATAGGGATTGGCTATTTTTAGAGTGGCCAGAGTGATTTTTCCATCCACATGTACCTGGGCTGACCGCCGGCCGCCATTTTGCGACTTGTAGTGCTGCAGCAGAAGCTGCCACAGTGTGCATTCCAAAGCTCCAAACAAGTCAGACATCTACACCTGGGATTCAGACCAATAGCGATTTAGCAGCACAGTCCAAGGCTATTTTTTTTAAAGGTTGTGCAGACCATTTTGTGGCACATGTTACTGGGCTGATAGGCGGCGGCCATCTTGGGACTAGTGCTGCAGCACAATCTCTCCCAACGTCCATTAATCACTTGTAATAGTGGTCTGTGCCATAGAAATCCTACATCAGGGACTTGGGTGTGCTTGTGTCACCCCTACTAATACCAGTCCACCTGTAATCCATACAGTGAAAAGCCATAAAGTATTCCAGTGAGGGAATTTTTTTTTTATTTAAAAAAGGCCAAGTTAGTTTATCTGGCGTTCAATATACTAGATACAGTTAGGCCTACGTTTCATACATCTGGAATTAGCAAACTAATGTGCTGGGGTTGGGAAAACATATATGTACCCATACTAGAATCTGTCAAAGAAAGCGGTACTCACATATAACAGTCATTCCATCTGTAATCCATACAGTCAAAAGACTGAAAGTATTCCAGTGAGGGAATTTTTTTTATTTAAAAAAGGCCAAGTTAGTTTATCTGGTGTTCAATATACTAGATACAGTTAGGCCTGCGTTTCATACATCTGGAATTAGCAAACTAATGTGCTGGGGTTGGGAAAACATATATGTACCCATACTAGAATCTGTCAAAGAAAGCGGTACTCACATATAACAGTCATTCCATCTGTAATCCATACAGTCAAAAGACTGAAAGTATTCCAGTGAGGGAATTTTTTTTTATTTAAAAAAGGCCAAGTTAGTTTATCTGGCGTTCAATATACTAGATACAGTTAGGCCTGCGTTTCATACATCTGGAATTAGCAAACTAATGTGCTGGGGTTGGGAAAACATATATGTACCCATACTAGAATCTGTCAAAGAAAGCGGTACTCACATATAACAGTCATTCCATCTGTAATCCATACAGTCAAAAGACTGAAAGTATTCCAGTGAGGGAATTTTTTTTTTATTTAAAAAAGGCCAAGTTAGTTTATCTGGCGTTCAATATACTAGATACAGTTAGGCCTGCGTTTCATACATCTGGAATTAGCAAACTAATGTGCTGGGGTTGGGAAAACATATACAGTGGGGGAAATAATTATTTGACCCCTCACTGATTTTGTAAGTTTGTCCAATGACAAAGAAATGAAAAGTCTCAGAACAGTATCATTTCAATGGTAGGTTTATTGTAACAGTGGCAGATAGCACATCAAAAGGAAAATCGAAAAAACAACTTTAAATAAAAGATAGCAACTGATTTGCATTTCATTGAGTGAAATAAGTATTTGAACCCCTACCAACCATTAAGAGTTCTGGCTCCCACAGAGTGGTTAGACACTTCTACTCAATTAGTCACCCTCATTAAGGACACCTGTCTTAACTAGTCACCTGTATAAAAGACACCTGTCCACAGAATCAATCAATCAAGCAGACTCCAAACTCTCCAACATGGGAAAGACCAAAGAGCTGTCCAAGGATGTCAGAGACAAAATTGTAGACCTGCACAAGGCTGGAATGGGCTACAAAACCATTAGCAAGAAGCTGGGAGAGAAGGTGACAACTGTTGGTGCGATTGTTCGAAAATGGAAGGAGCACAAAATGACCATCAATCGACCTCGCAAGATCTCACCTCGTGGGGTGTCAATGGTTCTGAGAAAGGTGAAAAAGCATCCTAGAACTACACGGGAGGAGTTAGTTAATGACCTCAAATTAGCAGGGACCACAGTCACCAAGAAAACCATTGGAAACACATTACACCGCAATGGATTAAAATCCTGCAGGGCTCGCAAGGTCCCCCTGCTCAGGAAGGCACATGTGCAGGCCCGTCTGAAGTTTGCCAATGAACACCTGAATGATTCAGAGAGTGACTGGGAGAAGGTGCTGTGGTCTGATGAGACCAAAATAGAGCTCTTTGGCATTAACTCAACTCGCTGTGTTTGGAGGAAGAAAAATGCTGCCTATGACCCCCAAAACACCGTCCCCACCGTCAAGCATGGGGGTGGAAACATTTTGCTTTGGGGGTGTTTTTCTGCTAAGGGCACAGGACAACTTATTCGTATAAACGGGAAAATGGACGGAGCCATGTATCGTGAAATCCTGAGCGACAACCTCCTTCCCTCTGCCAGGAAACTGAAAATGGGTCGTGGATGGGTGTTCCAGCACGACAATGACCCAAAACATACAGCAAAGGCAACAAAGGAGTGGCTCAAGAAGAAGCACATTAAGGTCATGGAGTGGCCTAGTCAGTCTCCGGACCTTAATCCAATCGAAAACCTATGGAGGGAGCTCAAGCTCAGAGTTGCACAGAGACAGCCTCGAAACCTTAGGGATTTAGAGATGATCTGCAAAGAGGAGTGGACCAACATTCCTCCTAAAATGTGCGCAAACTTGGTCATCAATTACAAGAAACGTTTGACCTCTGTGCTTGCAAACAAGGGTTTTTCCACCAAGTATTAAGTCTTTTTTTGTTAGAGGGTTCAAATACTTATTTCACTCAATGAAATGCAAATCAGTTGCTATCTTTTATTTAAAGTTATTTTTTCGATTTTCCTTTTGATGTGCTATCTGCCACTGTTACAATAAACCTACCATTGACATGATACTGTTCTGAGACTTTTCATTTCTTTGTCATTGGACAAACTTACAAAATCAGTGAGGGGTCAAATAATTATTTCCCCCACTGTATGTACCCATACTAGAATCTGTCAAAGAAAGCGGTACTCACATATAACAGTCATTCCATCTGTAATCCATACAGTCAAAAGACTGAAAGTATTCCAGTGAGGGAATTTTTTATTTATTTAAAAAAGGCCAAGTTAGTTTATCTGGCGTTCAATATACTAGATACAGTTAGGCCTGCGTTTCATACATCTGGAATTAGCAAACTAATGTGCTGGGGTTGGGAAAACATATATGTACCCATACTAGAATCTGTCAAAGAAAGCGGTACTCACATATAACAGTCATTCCATCTGTAATCCATACAGTCAAAAGACTGAAAGTATTCCAGTGAGGGAATTTTTTTTATTTAAAAAAGGCCAAGTTAGTTTATCTGGCGTTCAATATACTAGATACAGTTAGGCCTGCGTTTCGTACATCTGGAATTAGCAAACTAATGTGCTGGGGTTGGGAAAACATATATGTACCCATACTAGAATCTGTCAAAGAAAGCGGTACTCACATATAACAGTCATTCCATCTGTAATCCATACAGTCAAAAGACTGAAAGTATTCCAGTGAGGGAATTTTTTTTATTTAAAAAAGGCCAAGTTAGTTTATCTGGCGTTCAATATACTAGATACAGTTAGGCCTGCGTTTCATACATCTGGAATTAGCAAACTAATGTGCTGGGGTTGGGAAAACATATATGTACCCATACTAGAATCTGTCAAAGAAAGCGGTACTCACATATAACAGTCATTCCATCTGTAATCCATACAGTCAAAAGACTGAAAGTATTCCAGTGAGGGGATTTTACTTATAAAAAATAATATATTTCATTGTGGTGCGAGTTGAATCGCAACAATGAAGAAAAATACTATTAAGGGACGAGGACGCGGTCGTGGTGGTGTCCGTGGAGCCTCTGTTGCTGGTAGAGGACGTGGCCGTTCGGCCCCAGGCGCACACAGTAGGGAACGAACTCCCTCAACTAGCCGGCAGAATGTACCGCAATATCTCGTGGGGCCCAATGCCGCTCTTAGGATGGTAAGGCCTGAGCAGGTACAGGCATTAATCGATTGGGTGGCCGACAGTGCTTCCAGCACGTTCACCACATGGTCTTCCACCCAGTCTTCTGCGGAAAGCGCACAGGTGGCACCTGAAAACCAAGCCCATCAGTCTGTCACATCACCCCCAAGCATATCAGGGAAACGGTCTGAGCCACAAGTTATGCAGCAGTCTGTTCTTCTGTTTGAAGACTCTGCTTCCAGGGTTTCCCAGGGGCGTCCACCTAGCCCTTCCCCAGTGGAGGAAGACATACCATGCACTGACGCACAACCACTTATGTCTCCAGATGAAGAGGACATGGGAATACCACCACAGCAGAGTCACCGACTCTCTGATGATGACGAAACACAGGTGCCCACTGCCGCGTCTTTTTGCAGTGTGCAGACTGAACAGGAGGAGGTCAGGGAGGGAGACTGGGTGGAAGACGATGCAGAGGACGATGAGGTCTTAGACCCCACATGGACTGAAGGTCGTGGCGATGACTTTCACAGTTCAGAGGAAGAGGTAGTGGTGAGACCGAGACAACAGCGAAGCCAAAGAGGGAGCAGGGGGCCAAAGCAGACGAGCCGCCGCCCCCAGAGTTCGCCTGCTACTGGACATCGCCAACAGGGACCCAGCCCCACAAAGGCAGCTTCAAAGAGTTCCCTGGCATGGCACTTCTTTAAACAATGTCCTACCGACAAGACCCGAGTGACTTGCACGCTCTGCCATCAGAGCCTGAGGCGAGGCATTAACGTTCTGAACCTCAGCACAACCTGCATGACCAGGCATCTACATGCAAAGCATGAACTGCAGTGGGGTACACACCTTAAAAACCAGGCACTCGCTGAGGCTCCCCCTGCTCCCTCTACCGCTGCTGCCTCGGCTTCCGCCTCGAGAGGAATGTTGCCACCTGCCGAGCAGCAAACAGAGGATGTGCCACCGACACCACCACCACCGTCAACTAGCGTCTCCACTATATCACACAGCAGCGTTCAGCTCTCAATATCTCAAACCTTAGAGAGGAAGCGCAAATTCCCCCCGAGTCACCCTCGAGCCCTTGGCCTGAACGCCAGCATTTCTAAACTGCTGGCCTTTGAAATGCTGTCATTCCGGCTGGTGGACACAGACAGCTTCAAACAGCTGATGGCCATGGCTGTCCCGCAGTATGTGGTTCCCAGCCGCCACTACTTCTCCAAGACAGCCGTGCCTTCCCTGCACATGCAAGTGTCCGATAAAATCAAGTGTGCACTGCGCAACGCCATTTGTGGCAAGGTCAACCTAACCACAGATACGTGGACCAGTAAGCACGGCCAGGGACGCTATATCTCACTAACTGCACACTGGATGAATGTAGTGGCGGCTGGGCCCCCGGCGGACAGTTCCTTGGTGCACGTCCTTCCGCCCCCTAGGATCGCAGGGCATCATTCTCTTCCTCCTGTAGCCTCCTCCTCCTACTCGGCTTCCTCCTCCACTGCTTCCACCAGCTCATCCGGTCAGCCACACACCTTCACCACCAACTTCAGCACAGCCCGGGGTAAACGTCAGCAGGCCATTCTGAAACTCATATGTTTGGGGGACAGGCCCCACACCGCACAGGAGTTGTGGCGGGGTATTGAACAACAGACCGACGAGTGGTTTCTGCCGGTGGGCCTCAAGCCAGGCCTGGTGGTATGCGATAATGGGCGAAATCTCGTGGCAGCTCTGGGACTAGCCGGTTTGACGCACATCCCTTGCCTGGCGCATGTGCTGAACTTGGTGGTGCAGAGGTTCATTCACCACTACCCCAACATGTCAGAGCTGCTGCATAAAGTGCGGGCCGTCTGTGCGCGCTTCCGCCGTTCACATCCTGCCGCTGCTCGCCTGTCTGCGCTACAGCGGAACTTCGGCCTTCCCGCTCACCGCCTCATATGCGACGTGCCCACCCGGTGGAACTCCACCTTGCACATGCTGGAGAGACTGTGCGAGCAGCAGCAGGCCATAGTGGAGTTTCAGCTGCAGCACGCTCGCGTCAGTCGTACTGCCGAACAGCACCACTTCACCACCAATGATTGGGCCTCCATGCGAGACCTGTGTGCCCTGCTGCGCTGTTTCCAGTACTCCACCAACATGGCCAGTGGCGATGACACTGTTATCAGCGTTACAATACCACTTCTATGTCTCCTTGAGAAAACACTTAGGGCAATGATGTTAGAGGAGGTGGCCCAGGTGGAGGAGGAGGAGGAGGATGAGGGCTCGTTTCTAACACTTTCGGGCCAGTCTGTTCGAAGTGGCTCAGAGGGAGGTTTGTTTAAGCAGCAGAGGACAGGTTCACAAGTCGCCAGCCAAGGCACTGTACTGGAGGACGAGGAGGATGAGGAGGAGGAGGTGGAGGGGGACGAGGATGACGATGACGCAAGTTCACAGCGGGGTGGCAGCCCAGGCCCATCACTGGTGCGTGGCTGGGGGGATACGGTGGACGATGACGATACGCCTCCCACAGAGGACAGCTTGTCCTTACCCATGGGTAGCCTGGCCCACATGAGCGAATATATGCTCCAATGCCTGCGCAACGACAGCAGAGTTGCCCACGTTTTAACGTGTGCAGACTACTGGGTGGCCACCCTGCTGGATCCCCGGTATAAAGACAATGTGCCCACTTTAATTCCTGAACTGGAGCGCGACCGTAAGATGCGCGAGTACAAGCGCACGCTGATAGAGGCGCTCTTGAGAGCATTCCCACATGTCACAGGGGAACAGGTGGAAGGTGAAGGCAGAGGAGTGGCAAGAGGTCGCCAACGCAGCTGTGTCACGGCCAGCTCATCTGAGGGCAGGGTTAGCATGGCAGAAATGTGGAAAAGTTTTGTCTCCACGCCACAGCTATCTGCACCGACACCTGATACGGAACGTGTTAGCAGGAGGCAGCATTTCACTAACATGGTTGAACAGTATGTCTGCACACCCCTCCACATCCTGACGGATGGTTCGGCCCCATTCAACTACTGGGTTTCGAAATTGTCCACGTGGCCAGAGTTAGCATGTTATGCCTTGGAGGTGCTTTCCTGCCCGGCGGCCAGCGTTTTATCTGAACGCGTATTCAGCACGGCAGGGGGCGTCATTACTGACAAGCGCAGCCGCCTGTCCACAGCCAACGTGGACAAGCTGACCTTCATAAAGATGAACCAGGCATGGATCCCACAGGACCTGTCCCTCCCTTGTGCAGAGTAGTCCTTATTAACTGCCTAAAACATGTCTTGTTGTGCTACGGGCCACTTCTTTATTTGATACAAATTTTATGAAACCCACAGTTGAATGAAATTTTTCTCTGTCTGGGCGCCGGGGCCTAACCAGATGAAAGTGGCCGGTTAAACTAACGGGTGACATGAAGCCATAACCTCTGCCATGCTACCTCTGTCTTCTGTCTGGGTGCTGAGGCCTAAGTCAAATAAAGCGGTCTTCTGCTGTGCTGGGGGATATGAAGCTAATCTCTGACCTCTCTCCTCTGTCTGGGTCCAAAGGCCTAAATCACTGAAAGAGGCCTTCTCCTGTGGTGTGTGATATGATGCCAGAATATGTGCTGTGGGGCCTCTCTCCTCTTCCTGGGTGCAGGGGTCAAATAAACTAAATTGTGGCCTACTCCTGTGGTGGTTGATATGATGCCTGATTCTCTGATGTGGAACCTCTCTCCTCTGTTTGGGTGTAGGGGTCAAAGTCTTTCAAAGTCGCCTTCTCCTGTGCTGATTGATATAAAGCTGATGGTTGTGCCATCTGACATGGTTGCCAGGGTCTGATTCAATGGGGGCCTACTCCTGTGGTGGGTGATCTAAATGCCTGATTCTCTGCTGTGAAACCTCTCTCCTCCTTCTGGGTGTAGGGGTCAAAGTCTTTCAAAGTCGCCTTCTCCTGTGCTGATTGATATGAAGCTGATGGTTGTGCCATCTGACATGGTTGCCGGGGTCCCATTAAATTGGGGCCTACTCCTGTGGTGGTTGATATGATGCCTGATTCTCTGATGTGGAACCTCTCTCCTCTGTTTGGGTGAAGGGGTCAAAGTAACTAAATGGTGGCTTCTCCTGTGGTGGCTGATATGATGCCAGAATATGTGCTGTGGGGCCTCTCTCCTCTTCCTGGGTGCAGGGGTCAAAGTAACTCAATGGTGGCTTCTCCTGTGGTGGCTGATATGATGCCAGAATATGTGCTGTGGTGCCTCTCTCCTCTTCCTGGGTGCGGGGGTCAAAGTAACTCAATGGTGGCTTCTCCTGTGGTGGCTGATATGATGCCAGAATATGTGCTGTGGTGCCTCTCTCCTCTTCCTGGGTGCAGGGGTCAAAGTAACTAAATGGTGGCTTCTCCTGTGGTGGCTGATATGATGCCAGAATATGTGCTGTGGGGCCTCTCTCCTCTTCCTGGGTGCAGGGGTCAAAGTAACTCAATGGTGGCTTCTCCTGTGGTGGCTGATATGATGCCAGAATATGTGCTGTGGGGCCTCTCTCCTCTTCCTGGGTGCAGGGGTCAAAGTAACTCAATGGTGGCTTCTCCTGTGGTGGCTGATATGATGCCAGAATATGTGCTGTGGTGCCTCTCTCCTCTGTCTGGGTCCAAAGGCCTAAATCACTGAAAGAGGCCTTCTCCTGTGGTGTGTGATATGATGCCTGAATATGTGCTGTGGTGCCTCTCTCCTCTTCCTGGGTGCGGGGGTCAAAGTAACTCAATGGTGGCTTCTCCTGTGGTGGTTGATATGATGCCTGATTCTCTGCTGTGAAACCTCTCTCCTCCATCTGGGTGTAGGGGTCAAAGTCTTTCAAAGTCGCCTTCTCCTGTGCTGATTGATATGAAGCTGATGGTTGTGCCATCTGACATGGTTGCCAGGGTCTGATTCAATGGGGGCCTACTCCTGTGGTGGGTGATCTAAATGCCTGATTCTCTGCTGTGAAACCTCTCTCCTCCGTCTGGGTGTAGGGGTCAAAGTCTTTCAAAGTCGCCTTCTCCTGTGCTGATTGATATGAAGCTGATGGTTGTGCCATCTGACATGGTTGCCGGGGTCTGATTCAATGGTGGCCTACTCCTGTGGTGGGTGATCTAAATGCCTGATTCTCTGCTGTGTAACCTCTCTCCTCCGTCTGGGTGTAGGGGTCAAAGTAACTAAATGGTGGCCTACTCCTGTGGTGGGTGATATGATGCCTGGTTCTCTGCTGTGGGACCTCTCTCCTTTGTCTGGGTGCTGTGGTCAAAATAATAGTAAGTGACCTTCTCCATTGGTGGGTGACTTGAAGCCTGATTTTGTGCTATGGGACCTCACTCCAATTAATATTGTTTAATTTTTATTTATTTTATGTTAACTCATCATTTCCCTATCTACATTTGTTTGCAGGGGGTTTAACTACATTTTGCTGCCTTTTGCAGCCCTCTAGCCCTTTCCGGGTGTGTTTTACAGCCTTTTTAGTGCCCAAAAGTTCGGGTCCCCATTGACTTATATGGGGTTCGGGTTCGGGATGAAGTTCGGGTCGAGTTCGGATCCTGAACCCGAACATTTTTCCAAAGTTCGGCCGAACTCGTCGAACCCGAACATCCAGGTGTTCGCTCAACTCTACTTTTAACCCTTGCTTTGCTACTGGAAAAAATTGATTGAAATGTAAAATCTGCCAAAAAAGTGAAATTCTGAAATTTCATCTCCATTTTCCATTAATTCTTGTGGAACACCTATAGGGTTAACAAAGTTTGTAAAATCAGTTTTGTATACCTTGAGTGGTGTAGTTTCTAAAATGGGGTCATTTTTGGGTGGTTTCTATTATGTAAGCCTCACAAAGTAACTTCGGACCTGAACTGGTCCTTAACCCCTTCAGGACCGGGCTCATTTTCACCTTAAGGACCAGACCATTTTTTGGAAATCTGACCAGTGTCACTCTAAGTGCTAATAACTTTAAAACGCTTTGACTTATCCAGGCCATTCTGAGATTGTTTTTTCGTCACATATTGTACTTCATGACACTGGTAAAATGAAGTAAAAAAAATTATTTTTTTTGCACAAAAAAATACCTAATTTACCAAAACTTGGAAAAATTAGCAAATTTAAAAGTTTCAGTTTCTCTACTTCTGTAATACATAGTAATACCCCAAAAAATTGTGATGACTTTACATTCCCCATATGTCTACTTCATGCTTGAATTATTTTGGGAATGATATTTTATTTTTTGGGGATGTTATAAGGCTTAGAAGTTTAGAAGCAAATCTTGAAATTTTTCCGAAATTTACAAAAACTAAATTTTTAGGGACCAGTTCAGGTCTGAAGTCACTTTGCGAGGCTTACATAATAGAAACCACCCAAAAATGACCCCATCTAAGAAACTACACCCTCAAGGTATTCAAAACTGATTTTGCATACATTGTTAACCCTTCAGGTGTTGCACAAGAGTTATTGGCAAATGGAGATGAAATTTGAGAATTTCATTTTTTTGCCTAATTTTCAATTTTAACCCATTTTTTGCACTAACAAAGCAAGGGTTAACAGCCAAACAAGACTGTATCTTTATTGCCCTGACTCTGTCAAAAACCCCTGCTCTGCATTGTTCACAAGAAACTTAATTTAGTAAAAACGTCTGTTACTTCAATGGGTGACCGCAAAAAATGAAGAGAGCATCAAGCAAGGGACGTGGCGCTGGTCGTGGTGCTGCTGGTGTTGGTAGAGCTCCTGTTGCAGGGACAGAATGTGGTCGATCTGTGCCAGCTACACGCCCAAGTGAAACACCTTCCTCAGGTGCGAGTAGGCGACAGAACCTTCAGCGTTATTTGTTAGGGCCGAATGCGGCTCTGCAAATGGTGAGGCCAGAACAAGTACAGGCGATAGTAGATTGGGTGGGAGACAATGTGAAGGAACTGGAGGCACTGTCAGCCACCCAGTCTCCTGCTAAAAGATCAGAGTTGGCACCTGCAGCCCATGGCCATCAGTCTTTCACCTCACCCCCTTGCAAATCAGCCAAGCATTCTCAGCCAAGCATCCCCTAGACAGTACACCTGCTACTGCCCACCGCACCAAGGGACCGAGCAAACCAAAGCCAGCTCCAAAGAGTTCCCTGGTGTGGAAGTTCTTCAGACAATGTGCTGACGACAAGTCATGAGTGGTTTGCACGCTGTGCAATCAGAGCCTGAAGAGAGGCATAAATGTTCTAAACTTGAGAACAGACCTTCATGACCAGGCATTTAAGTGCAAAGCACAAGCTGCAGTGGAGTACACACCTCAAAAACCAAGAAAGGTCTCTGGCTCCTCCTGCTTCCTCTTCTGCTGCAGTCTAGGATTCTTCATCCCCCTCTGGAGTGACAGTGGCACCTGCCACACCGCAAACAGAGGATGTGGCATCAATGCCACCACCTCGGTCACCAAGCATCTCCACAATGTCCCATGGAAGCGTTCAGCTGTCTATCTCCCAAACACTGGAGCAAAAGCCCTGACTGTATGGCCACACAGCGGGGCGTAGAGTGAAAGGTGCGCCGTTTGGTTTTTGGAGGGCTAATTTTGCTGGACTGTTTTTTTTACACCATGCCCCCCTGATGCACCCCTAGAGTAGAAACTCCATAAAAGTGACCCCATCTAAGAAACTACACCCCTCAAGGTATTCAAAACTGATTTTACAAAAGTTGTTAACCCTTTAGGTGTTCCCCAAGAATTAATGGAAAATAGAGATTCAATTTCAAAATTTCGCTTTTTCGGCAGATTTTCCATTTTAATATTTTTTTTCCAGTAACAAAGCAAGGGTTAACAGCCAAACAAAACTCAATATTTATGGCCCTGATTCTGTAGTTTACAGAAACACCCCATATGTGGTCGTAAACTGCTGTACGGGCACACGGCAGGGCGCAGAAGGAAAGGAACACCATATGGTCTCTGGAAGGCAGATTTTGCTGGATTGTTTTTAGACACCATATCCCATTTAAAGCCCCCTGATGCACCCCTAGGTTAGAAACACCAAAAAAGTGGCCCCATTTTGGAAACTACGGGATAAGGTGGCAGTTTTGTTGGTTCTATTTTAGGGTACATATGATTTTTGGTTGCTCTATATTACACTTTTTGTGAGGCAAAGTAACAAAAAATAGAAATTCAGAAATTTCATCTCAATTTGCCATGAACTCTTGTGGAACACTTAAAGGGTTAACAAAGTTTGTAAAATCAGTTTTGAATACCTTGAGGGGTGTAGTTTCCAAAATGGGGTCATTTTTTGGAGTTTATACTCTAGGGGTGCATCGGGGGGGCTTCAAATGGGACATGGTGTCAAAAAACCAGTCCAGCAAAAACTGCCTTCCAAAAACCATATGGCGCTCCTTTCCTTCTGCGTCCTGCCGTGTGGCCATACAGCAGTTTACGACCACATATGGGGCATTTCTATAAACTAAAGAATCAGGGCAATAAATATTGAGTTTTGTTTGGCTGTTAACCCTTGCTTTGTTATGGGAAAAAATGAATTAAAATGGAAAATTTGCCAAAAAATAGCTGTTTTAGCACTTTTTATTTATTATTTACAACGTTCATCTGACAGGTTAGATCATGTGCTATTTTTATAGAGCTGGTTCTTACGGACGTGACGATACCTAATATGTATACTTTTTTTATTTATTTAGGTTTTACACAATAATATCATTTTTGACACAAAAAAAAACATGTTTTAGTGTCTCCATAGTCTGAGAGCCATAGTTTTTTCAGTTTTTTGGCGATTGTCTCAGGTTGGGTATCATTTTTGCGGGATGAGATGACGGTTAGATTGGTACTATTTTGGGGTGCATATGACTTTTTGATCGCTTGCTATTACACTTTTTGTGATGTAAGGTAACAAAAAATAGCTTTTTTGACACTTTTTTTTTTTTTTTTACAGTGTTCACCTGAGGGGTTAGGTCATGTGGTATTTTTATAGATCAGGTTCTTACGGACATGGCAATACCTAATATGTCTACCTTTTTATAATTTATCAGGGTTTTACACAATAATATCATTTTTGAAACAAAAAAAAATCATGTTTTAGTATCTCCATAGTCTGAGACCCATAGTTTTTTTATTTTTTGGGCCATTGTCTTATGTAAGGGCTCATTTTTTGTGGGATGAGGTGACGGTTTGATTGGTACTTTTTTGGCGTACATGCGACTTTTTTGATCACTTTTATTACCTTTTTTGGGAAGTAAGGTGGGCAAAATTTCAATTTCCACATAGTTTTTATTTTTTTATTTTTATGGCGTTCACCGTGCGGGGAAAGTAACATTTTATAGATCAGGTCGTTACGGACGCGGCGATACCTAATATGTGTAGTGTATTTTTTTTATTTTTTTTTTATTCAGTGATAAATGTGTTTTTTTGAAACTTTACTTTTTTAACTTTTTTAAACTTTTTTTTTGACCCAGACCCACTTGGTTCTTGAAGATCCAGTGGGTCTAATGTCTGTATAATACAGTACAGAACAATATATATTGCACTGTACTGTATTTTACACTTGTCTGAACAGATCTATGCCTTTCAGCATAGATCTGTTCAGCACCATGGACAGCAGGACGCCTGAGAGGCGTCCTGTTGCCATGGGAACCTTCCCCGTCTGCTCAGTACTGGTCAAATCTGCGCAAATCTCCGTACGGACCGCTGTATGGAAAGGGTTAAACGGCTGACATCGCATCGCAGATGTCAGCCGTTTATACCAGGGTGCCAGCAATGTGCTGGCACTCTGGTATACCCACTGGACACCAACGATGATTCAAGGGGAGGCGGGCGGGGGATCGCGATCCCGCCTGCTGCACCGCCCGCCTCCCGCACCTCCGCACCGCCTGCGACACCCCCCCTGCACCACCCACCCACATAATATTATTCAGGGGTGCAGGGGGGGTGAAAAATATTTATTTTAGACATACTAACGTTTCTGATTCCCGCGGTCAGGGACCGCGGGGATCAGAAACCGCAGAAAGCGCTACAAACCGCAGGTCTGAATTGACCTGCGGTTTGCAGCGATCGCCGACATGGGGGGGTCACAGGACCCCCCTCGGCATTGACCCAAGGTGCCTGGTTGTGTGTGACAGCCGGGATCTCAGCGCTGTCACCATGTCTGCAGACATGGTGACAGTTTATGCCATGACGTGTATACTCATCATGGCGCGCTAAGTAGCAGTGCGCCATGACGAGTATACTCGTCATAGGTCGGGAATATTTTTACACTATCTCCTTCTCTGATCGCTTCCCTGACAGGAATTGGGGCGATCAGAGAAGGAGAAGAACATAGTCCCTCCCTAACCCCCCCTTACCTGCCCCGATGCGCTGCGATTGGTCCCTCTGCAGTAATGGACCAATCACAGCGATCGTGGGCGGGTCAGAGCTACAATACAGCTCCTGCCGGCTTCTCTGGTTGCCTAGCAACCCCAGCACGCTGGCTTCACTGAAGCTTCAGCGCTTCGCTCCCTGCGCTGACAGTGAAAGCCGATCACGTACATGCACGTGGGGATGCGGTGAGGCACCACATTCCCCCACGTACATGTACGTGATGTTGCGTGAAGGGGTTAAAAAGTGGGTTTTGGAAATTTTCAGAAAAATTTCAAGATTTGTTTCCAAATTTCTAAGCCTTCTAACGTCCCCCCAAAAAATAAAATTTAATTTTCAAAATGATCCAAACATGAATTAGACATATGGGGAATGTAAAGTAATTACTATTTTTTGGAGGTATTACTATCTATTATAAAAGTAGAGAAATTGAAATTTGCAAATTTGCAAATTTTTCCAAATTTTGGGTGAATTTGGAATTTTTTTATAAATAAAAAATATTTTTTCCCCCCTCGCCTATGACAGCACCCATGGATAGCATCCGCCCCTTTCCTCAGGACAGGAAACAGGAAGCACAGCCTCTTTAAAAGGGAAGTACAACCCCCATCATGCCCATTCTGTTTCCTGTCCTAAGGGACAGGGTGGATGCACAGCACGATAGAGGATGGAGCTGCGGGAGCCCCTGGTGTTTACCCGTGGGAGGAGGGCCTACCCGAGCGGCGTAAGTCTTCTCTGGAAGCCGCTGCTGGAGCCTGGATCCCTGGACTCCCCCTCGCTCCGGTCACTCCCCTGTCGGGGTCGCTTAGGTGTCCCCTGCACGGCGAACCTCTGCGGCCGTGCCGTAAGTTCGGCTGCGATCTGGCGTTCGCGCGGGAGCGCGGCGCCATCACTTCCGGGTAAGCGGGCCGGCGCTGACGTCAGTAGTCAGTGCCGAATCCTTGGCTTCCGGTCCAAGCAGTGGGAGGGGGCGTGCCTTAGACCGGAAGGGGAGGGTGCCGGTACACGCCCGGCAAAGTTCAAATCCAGCCAGCTCTCACTGCAGGCTGGTGTTGTGGCCTGCAGTGATCTCCATGGAAGAAAGCCAAAGGCAGAAAATGGAGCCCACACAGAGCGTTGAGCCCACTGAAACCACCAACGAGACTTTGGTACCGGTGGGGGTAAGAGGGGTGAATACCCTGCTTTTTTTCATATATTACATTATCCTAATGGGAGTCTTCTTATCTGTGCCTAGACTTCCAAAGAGAGAAGGGGGTCAAGATCCAAGGAGCGGGGCTGCGCAATTTGTAAAAGAAAGCTACCGTCCGGTTGGGGTAAACCTGCTTGCCAGACCTGCGTGGGCAAATTATTGGGGGATGAGGACCCTTCTCTCTTATCAAGCCTAAAACAGATTATCAAGGACGAGGTCAAGGAGTCAGTGAAAGAGTCCTTGAGTAATCTGCTTGAAGATCGTCCCAGTACTTCTGCTGCTGCCTCTATTCCCCCTTCAAGTGATCAAGAGTTGTTATCGGGGTTAGAGGAGGAGGGAGAGCTACCGTCCTCGGATCACTCCCAGGATGAGCAATTGGCAGGGAGACCTTTGTTCCTATCAGAGAACATTAATTCCCTAGTCAGGATCGTCAGAGCGACCATGGGACTTGATGACCAGTCAGAGCCTCAGTCTATGAGAGATACTATGTTTGAGGGCCTGGGTCCTAGGAAGTTCGAAGTGTTTTGACGTTCACGAGAATATAACTTCTGTAATTAAGAATGAATGGAGTCGGCCGGACAGAAAGTTTTTTGTGCCATCTGCCCTAAAACGGAAGTATCCCTTTGAAGATAAGGCTTCAGCTGATTGGGATAGAGCTCCGAAACTAGACGCCCCAGTAGCAAATATCTCTAAAAAGGCAGCCCTCCCGTTTGAAAACTCAGGAACACTTAAAGATCCGATGGACAGAAGGGCCGAGGTATATTTAAAAAAGAACTGGGAAGCGACGGCTGGCTCATTCAGGCCCGCTATAGCCGCCACCTCAGTGGCCAGATCATTAAGAGTCTGGATGAACAAATTGGAGGAGCAGATAAAGAAGGGGTGTCACGACCCATGGTCATGGTCGTGACTCTGGAACCGCAGGCAGTTGCCTGCGGTCTTGTCTTGTTGTCAATCACAGGTTGAGGGCTGTAGTATGTTGCCTCACCTGTGGTTGCCGCTGGCAACATAATGTATGTGGCAGTTTAGCAGCCTGAGCTGGTGCTAGGCAGCTTGCTGTCAAGTGCATGCGGTTACACCTGGTTGGGTGTGTGTGTATGTATGCACTTTGTATGTCTGTTTGTTGTGCACAAGGTTGTGTTTGTGTGCACTGTGTCACCTCCCTTCACTTGTGGTTGTCCGCGGCAACATCTGGTGTTGTTTGCATATGGTGGCAGTGTCTCGGCCTGCTCTCTGTTCCTCAGGACATGATTGCCACTCATGCCGTTGCCGGCGGTAACAGGTGAGTGTGTTTGTGTGTACTTTCTCCCTTTTAGTTGCTGTCTTCCCTTCCCTGGTGTGAGAAGGGTTAATTCCCTTCTCTGTGTGAACACTGGGTGTGTCTGAGTATGGGTGTGGCTACTTTGGGCTATAAAGCCTCAGTTGAGACCTGATGTCTGAGGGGTACTCCAGCCTTGTTTGTAAGCTGGAGGCACCCTCCTTGTATTTACCATCTGCCAGTGAGGGCCACCCTTGTGGTCATAAACTTATGTTAGACATTATTGTTCTTTTATATTATATGTCTAGTGGTGTCTTTATGTTTATTGCAGCGTATGGTTCATGGGTTCCTGTGTGATGTTTAGTGTGTGCTGTGTCCGTCTATGTTGTTGTGGACTGCAGCACTTGTGCACGGGTTCCAGGCTGTGTTTCTGTGGCAGGTAGGTGTGATACTAGTTTCAACTACCTGCCATTGCCATATGTCTGTATATGTCCCCCTTCTCCTTCATAGCTTGGCCAGTGAGACTCCTGTTGCTCCGTGTCAAGGAGGAACAGGTCGTCTTACCCTTCTCCTAGACCAGGGCCACCCTGAGGGCTAGTAGGAATACAGGTTCCAGTGTATGAGCCCTCCCACCATCAGGGTCGGCTCATACGGCTAGGAGACAGGGTCAGAATTAGGGATGTGATAGGAGGTGACCAGCTCCCTGATTCCTGTCCTGGCCTAACAGCTATACTTCAAAGAGACATCGCCCGGCTGAGGGTTTCCCCCATCCTCAGCCGTGACAAGGGGGCACCGGTGGAGCAGTTGCTTGCCTCATTCCCAACCCTTTATAGTGCCTTTGATTTTCTAGCAGATGCCTCAGTAGATTCTCTGAAGCTATCAGCAAGAGCCGATGCTCTTTCAAATTCTGCCCGGAGGGCCATTTGGCTTAAGGATTGGAAAGGAGATTCGTGTTCAAAAGCGAAGTTATGTGCCATTCCCTGTCAGGGTGAATTCCTCTTTGGGCCAACGTTAGATGATTTGCTGTAAAAAGCTTCTGACAGAAAAAAGGGATTCCCCTCTATGTATCAGCAGCCTCCTAAGAAACCTTTTCGCTCTCAGACAACCAGATTCAACTTTAAGAGAAGAGAAGCTCCCAGACAATCTGGTAATGCGGCTAGAAGAAACAAGGGATTTCTTTTTTCAGGAGGAGAGGCCTCAAAAAAGCCTCAGCAATGACGCCAGACCCCCGGTGGGAGGCCGGCTCACCCTCTTCATAGAGCAATGGCAGAAGATCTCGAACAGCCCCTGGATTCTTTCAATTATTTCAGAAGGCTATTGCTTAAAGGGTTTCTATCACTTCATATCACATATTTAGGTGTCAGACACTAGCGATCCGCTAGTGTCTGCTCTACCGAACTATCCTAATATAATAGGTTTTGGGGCAGCCGTTTTGCTAAAATAACAACTTATATCTATATGCTAATGAGCCTCTAGGTGCTATGGGGGCGTCATTAGCACCTAGAGGCTCCGTCTACCTTCCTAAACTGTCGCCGCCCAGCGCGTCCCTCCAGCACGCCCATCTCCTGCTGAATGCGATGATCTGCGATCCTCTCCGTGCGCGTCTCTGTTCTGCGCATGCGCAGTGAATGTCTGACCGCTTCCCTGCTCAGACATCTCCACTGTGCCTGCGCCGATGACATCATAGTGCTCAGAGGAACAGGCGCAGTGGAGCTGTCTGAGCAGGGAAGCGGTCAAAGAGTATCTCTGCTAGTCTCCAGGGTTCAAGACATTATAGCTCGCCACTCCATCTCCTTAAGAGAAGCAATGTCAGTTCTAGGCCTGATGACGGCCGCAATCCCGGGAGTAGAATGGGCCCACTTCCACTCGAGGTCACTACAGTTGCAGATTCTGGGAGTTTGGGACAAAGATCCCCAATCCTTGGATTCTCTTTTTCCTCTCACCTCAAACGTTAAGAGACCTAGAATGGTGGACGGTGCCTTCCAACCTTCAAAAAGGAGTCCCTTGGTCAAGGAAGGATCCCCTAACTCTGACTACAGATGCAAGTCCTTGGGGTTGGGGAGCTCACACAGATTCTCTACTTCTACAGGGACATTGGAATCAGGAGATAGTCTCCAAGTCTCACAACTTCAAGGAACTTCTAGCGATCCTCATGGACTTGAAGAGGAGCCTCCACCTCTTAAAAGGCAGAAATATCTTGATCTATTCAGACAACATGACGGCAGTAGCTCATATCAATCGTCAGGGGGGGACCAGATCCCCAGACCTGATGTCTCTGACCAAGGAAATTTTCGAGCTGGCAGAAGATTTCCTTCCATCAATCAGGGCAGTACACTTAAAGGGGACAGAGAATGTAATGGCAGATTTTCTGAACAGACATTGTGTTCGGCAGGGGGAATGGTCCCTAAATCAGCAGGTCTTCGACGACATTGCGGCCCTATGGGGTCTCCCGGTGGTAGATCTCTTTGCCACAAGGGAAAACAGAAGAGTGAAGAAATTCTTCTCCCTATCTCCATCGGAGCAGCCCACAGCGGTGGACGCATTGGCCCAATCATGGAGAGTAGGCCTCTTGTACGCCTTCCCTCCTATAAAATTACTCCCGTGAGTCCTGAAGAAAATTCGGGAGGAGAAGGCCCTAGTAATTACTATAGCCCCCTTTTGGCCCAGGAGGGTCTGGTTTTCCTGGCTAAGGAGGATGTCGGTAGCGGATCCCTGGGTACTTCCTGTCTTCCCGGGGCTACTAGTGCAGGGGCCGGTACTTCATCCACAGTTAGAGAGCCTGCGCTTGACAGCTTGGCTGTTGAGAGGCAGATCCTAGAAATGAAGGGTCTTTCTGGGGAGGTAATAAACACCCTTTTGTCCAGCAGAAAAGCTGTTACTTCAAAGATTTATTTAAGGATTTGAAGGGCCTTCCTTAGGTTTGCAAATAAGCCTGTTAATGTCCTGGAGCCCCCGGAGTTGCCACTATTTCTTAGCTTCCTCCAGGAGGGCTGGAATAAAAAACTTAGACCTAGTACTTTGAAGGTCCATATCTCTGCCTTAAGCGCTCTCTTTGAGTATAAATTAGCAGACCACCCCTGGATTAAAAGATTTGTCATTGCAATTTCTAAACTTGCGCCCGTCCAGAAGTCTAGAGTTCCTCCCTGGGATTTAAATCTAGTTTTGTCTGCCTTAACTGGGGATCCCTTTGAGCCCATTGAAGATATCCCAATAAAGATCTTAACCTATAAATTATCTTTTTTGCTAGCCATTACATCGGCTAGAAGAGTGCGCGAGATATCGGCCTTCTCAATTGAGAGACCGTATCTTAACATTTTAGAAGATAGGGTTATTTTATCTCGTGACCCTGCCTTCCTTCCAAAGGTTTTGTCATCCTTTCACCGATCACAGGATGTAGTTTTACCTTCCTTTTGTCCCTCTCCAAAGAATCAGAAGGAAAGGGAATTCCATTGCCTCGATGTTAGAAGGTGCCTAATTCGGTACCTTTCTGCCACTCAGGGCTGGAGGTCGTCCTCTAAGCTTGTGGTTTCCTTCCAGGGACAGAAGAAGTGCTCCCCTGCTTCTCACAATCTATTGCCAGATATATTAAACAGGCCATTTACCTTGTATATTCTTCTAAAGGGGTTCCTCCTCCTGCCGGGTTTGGAGCACACTCAACTAGAGCGGTGTCTACATCCTGGGCAGAAAGAGCTTCTGCTTCTATTGACCAGATTTGCAGGGCTGCTACGTGGAGTTCTTCACATACCTTTTTTAAGCACTATAGACTGCAGCTTCCTTCACAAGAGGGTTTAGGGTTTGGGCGTAAAGTCCCCCAAGCAGTTGTCCCACCCTAGATAATCTCGCCTAGATATCCATGGGTGCTGTCATAGGCGAGGGGTGAAATATGTGATTACACTTACCGGTAATCGTTTTTCCTTGAGCCTATGACAGCACCCGCCTAGGACCCTCCCATAATATAAAAAAAATATATACACTGCTCAAAAAAATAAAGGGAACACTTAAACGACACAATGTAACTCCAAGTCAATCACACTTCTGTGAAATCAAACTGTCCACTTAGGAAGCAACACTGAGTGACAATCAATTTCACATGCTGTTGTGCAAATGGGATAGACAACAGGTGGAAATGATAGGCAATTAGCAAGACACCCCCAATAAAGGAGTGGGTCTGCAGGTGGTGACAACAGACCACTTCTCAGTTCCTATGCTTCCTGGCTGATGTTTTGGTCACTTTTGAATGCTGGCGGTGCTTTCACTCTAGTGGTAGCATGAGACAGAGTCTACAACCCACACAAGTGGCTCAGGTAGTGAAGCTTATCAGGATGGCACATCAATGCGAGCTGTGGCAAGACGGTTTGCTGTGTCTGTCAGCGTAGTGTCCAGAGCATGGAGGCGCTACCAGGAGACGTGGAGGAGGCCGTAGGAGGGCAACAACCCAGCAGCAGGACCACTACCTCCGCCTTTGTGCAAGGAGGAACAGGAGGAGCACTGCCAGAGCCCTGCAAAATGACCTCCAGCAGGCCACAAATGTGCATGTGTCTGCTCAAACGGTAAGAAACAGACTCCATGAGGGTGATATGAGGGCCCGACGCCCACAGGTGGGGGTTGTGCTTACAGCCCAACACCGTGCAGGACGTTTGGCATTTGCCAGAGAACACCAAGATTGGCAAATTCGCCACTGGCGCCCTGTGCTCTTCACAGATGAAAGCAGGTTCACACTGAGCACATGTGACAGACATGACAGAGTCTTGAGACGCCGTGGAGAACGTTCTGCTGCCTGCAACATCCTCCAGCATGACCGGTTTGGCATTGGGTCAGTAATGGTGTGGGGTAGCATTTCTTTGGAGGGCCGCACAGCCCTCCATGTGCTCGCCAAAGGTAGCCTGACTGCCATTAGGTACCGAGATGAGATCCTCAGACCCCTTGTGAGACCATATGCTGGTGCGGTTGGCCCTGGGTTCCTCCTAATGCAAGACAATGCTAGACCTCATGTGGCTGGAGTGTGTCAGCAGTTCCTGAAAGACGAAGGCATTGATGCTATGGACTGGCCCGCCCGTTCCCCAGACCTGAATCCAATTGAGCACATCTGGGACATCATGTCTCGCTCTATCCACCAACGTCACGTTGCACCACAGACTGTCCGGGAGTTGGCAGATGCTTTAGTCCAGGTCTGGGAGGAGATCCCTCAGGAGACCGTCCGCCATCTTATCAGGAGCATGCACAGGCGTTGTAGGGAAGTCATACAGGCACATGGAGGCCACACACACTACTGAGCCTCATTTTGACTTGTTTTAAGGACATTACATCAAAGTTGGATCAGCCAGTAGTGTGTTTTTCCACTTTAATTTTGAGTGTTAATCCAAATCCAGACCTCCATGGGTTGAAAAATTTGATTTCCATTTTTTTATTTTTGCGTGATTTTGTTGTCAGCACATTCAACTATGTAAAGAACAAAGTATTTCAGAAGAATATTTAATTAACTCAGATCTAGGATGTTTTATTTTTGTGTTCCCTTTATTTTTTTGAGCAGTGTGTATATATGTATATTGTATTGTAGTGTGTATGTGTGTGTGTGTATATGTATATGTATATATATATATATATATATATATATATATATATAAAATATATATGTGTATATGTATGTGTGTGTGTGTATGTATATATATAATGTGTTTGATCTATTATGGATGTATTGTGTCCTGTGGTGTAGTCTTTTCTGTTTCCTTAGTTCTTGGAATAGGACTGGCATGATGGGGGTTGTACTTCCCTTTTAAAGAGGCTGTGCTTCCTGTTTCCTGTCCTGAGGAAAGGGGCGGATGCTATCCGAGGGTGCTGTCATAGGCTCAAGGAAAAACGATTACCGGTAAGTGTAATCACATATTTTTTCTAAATTTTACCACTGTCATGAAGTACAATATGTGACGAGAAAACAATTTCAGAATGGCCTGTATAAGTAAAAGCGTTTTAAAGTTATCACCACATAAAGTGACACATGTCAGATTTGCAAAAAATGGCCTGGGCAGGAAGATGAAAATATGCCGGGGGTTGAAGGGGTAAATAAATACGATAAATTAAACATCTTTATTGATTGGTTGGATAAAGTTGGCGACGGTGCTACGTATGTTACCTAAATATATATAATAGATTTAACATCAAACAGTCAATTTAATAACCTTCAATAAATAAAACTCCACTTAGTCCACTCGAAGAGTGACTATTTCCCCACACCGCCAAATAGCGAAGTTAGATGGCTAACCAACACCGCAGCCTTTTTCCACAAAGTTTTGCAAGCCGACGTTGAATATGTCTAGGCCCAGAGCAGATAATGAGTTTTTACCAACATTGTATAAGCCCTCAGTGAACCCTTCTAATTCAGCATGCCTATAAGACAGCTTATTATGCAGACCCATAAACTTTTCTATATTCTTATTGACTCGTATTCTTATTTTATCCATAAATGACAATTGTAAGGCCTTCCATTCCCATTTAGGGATAATTTCAGAGAACTCAAGTTGCGTCGATGGAAATAGTACTTGAATTTTACAAAGGGTGTCCTTCATATCTTTTAATAATAAATGGGTACTTATTCTGCCCAAATCCTCTGAACCTACATGAAGAATGATCAAATCAGACTTAGGCCAAACTACAGAGAAAGAACAACACAGGGGATAAATGTCTTGATACCCGGACTACCTTTCCATAATGTAACCACTCTATTACCGAAACCTAAATTATCAGATTTAAACCTCATATATGAATGATCGCATGCCAAAGATATGAGTTGGTTTCCCAGGATCCATACGATCTTTATATCTGAAAAAGATAAAGATAATAATTCAGGTCTAATATATAATCGAAACCTATTTGATTTCCACATGCCAATTCTTTTTATCACATTGTCCTTTAGTCCTAAGGAGTACGCATAAGTGGCCACCCCTATAAGGAACGAATGAGCAGAGATTTTTTCCTGCTCCAAGTTAAAGCGTGCTTTACATTTTGACAAGACGAAATTAAATTGAAATTTCGTCAGGGGAGTGTTGTCAGCATGTAGGAATAAGGGGCCGTGAATTACGCCTCTAGTTAGTAACCATGCCTTCATAGCTAGGACAGGGCATAATTCAGAAGAGGGATTTACACTCACCTAAAGAATTATTAGGAACACCATACTAATACGGTGTTGGACCCCCTTTTGCCTTCAGAACTGCCTTAATTCTACGTGGCATTGATTCAACAAGGTGCTGATAGCATTCTTTATAAATGTTGGCCCATATTGATAGGATAGCATCTTGCAGTTGATGGAGATTTGAGGGATGCACATCCAGGGCACGAAGCTCCCGTTCCACCACATCCCAAAGATGCTCTATTGGGTTGAGATCTGGTGACTGGGGGGGCCATTTTAGTACAGTGAACTCATTGTCATGTTCAAGAAACCAATTTGAAATGATTCGAGCTTTGTGACATGGTGCATTATCCTGCTGGAAGTAGCCATCAGAGGATGGATCCATGTTCTCATTCTGTTTACGCCAAATTCGGACTCTACCATTTGAATGTCTCAACAGAAATCAAGACTCATCAGACCAGGCAACATTTTTCCAGTCTTCAACAGTCCAATTTTGGTGAGCTCGTGCAAATTGTAGCCTCTTTTTCCTATTTGTAGTGGAGATGAGTGGTACCCGGTGGGGTCTTCTGCTGTTGTAGCCCATCCGCCTCAAGGTTGTGCGTGTTGTGGCTTCACAAATGCTTTGCTCCATACCTGGGTTGTAACTAGTGGTTATTTCAGTCAACGTTGCTCTTCTATCAGCTTGAATCAGTCGGCCCATTCTCCTCTAACCTCTAGCATCCACAAGGCATTTTTGCCCACAGGACTGCCGCATACTGGATGTTTTTCCCTTTTCACACCATTCTTTGTAAACCCTAGAAATGGTTGTGCGTGAAAATCCCAGTAACTGAGCAGATTGTGATATACTCAGACCGGCCCGTCTGGCACCACAACCATGCCACGCTCAAAATTGCCATTCTGACATTCTTTCCCATTCTGACATTCAGTTTGGAGTTCAGGAGATTGTCTTGACCAGGACCACATCCCTAAATGCATTGAAGCAACTGCCATGTGATTGGTTGACTAGATAATTGCATTAATGAGAAATAGAACAGGTGTTCCTAATTCTTTAGGTGAGTGTATATTTAAGGTGCACCACGTACCTTTACCAAACTGATCAGTTTTCGATCTTTTGATGAATATTTTTATTCTATCCTCATGTAGGAGTAAATCCTTAAGCAGCAACGGGGCCTCCGACGCTCTATTCACAGCCGCGATCTCGCTAATACGGAAAGCCCCGAAAAATGCAAGCAAGAAGACCGCTTTGAATAAAGAAGTTTCATAGGAGGAGGAACAAATGGCTGGTAAATATAATATAACATTTTTCAAATTAATCAAAGATAGCGGTTTAGTTCTAACAGTACAACTTTTTACTCTTTTTGCTCCTTTTATAACTTGCTTAGCTAAGAAACTATTAGAAAAAGGGGTAATATCGGGGGCTTTTTGGAAAAAGGAAATACCATAAATAATTTTTTGGATATAATCCCCTTTCTTTCCTTCCCTAAGTAAGTGTAGAAGAAAAAGCATCAACTGTAAAGAATTATCAGTCTCCTCAAAAAGATTGGCCATTCAAAATTGCCGCCAATTAATGCACGCGGCTGAATATGCAGCCCATGTAGTTCTAGCTAAAGTGTTTTGTAGGAGCCTGCTTATAAATTCGATATCAAGTCCCATAGGTGAGCCGGGCACGCTATTCCTTCCTTGTCCACGTCCGGGATGAGGTCTCTGAATACTGTCAAGCATTAGCTATTAAATTATTTCTCCCTTCAATATACCGTACCTTTAGCCAAATATTGTTTTGTAGACATGCTAAAACAATTAATCTCAGTAACCTAATAACAAAAGTAGACTGGGCAGATAAGCAGTTGATAACAAATATTACACCTTTGTTATCAGAAAATAGTAAAACATTTTTGTTTCTAAAGTATTCTTGCCATATGGTCAATGCAACCAAAACCAGGAAAAGCTCAAAAAAATTGATATTCCTCATAAATTGCTTTTCACGCCATTCGATAGACTAAATATCGGCAGACCAGTGCATACCAAAACTAGCCCCATAACCCACTGACACCGCCGCATCAGTGAATAAACGGAAGGAATCAGAGTCAACAAACTCCTCCTGCCAAACTGTTTGACCATTAAAATTTTCTAGAAAGCACAGCCAGATGCGAATATCCTCTTTGTCATGGTCTTACCTTCCTGCTGTTCTCCTTCGTTTGACATGTGCTGGCGGCCATCTTGGTTTCTGGGTTTCTTGTAGCCTTCCACCCTGCGGCTCCTCCTTCCCACTGGGAGGAGCTGGATGCCTAGCTCATATATATAGGAGGTCTGTGGCTTCAGTTCCTTGCTTGGTCCTCTTGTGTTCACATGCTTCTAAGACTGCTGCTGCTTCTGGTTCCTGATCCTGGCTTCGTCTGACTACCCTGCTGGTTCCTGATCCTGGCTTCGTCTGACTACCCTGCTGGTTCCTGATCCTGGCTTCGTCTGACTACCCTTCTGGTTCCTGACCTCTGGCTTCGCAAAGACTCTGCTCGGTTTCACCATCCGTTTGGACTTTTGCTTTACAGCTTTATTTTCAATAAAGCCTTCTTATTTTCACTTATCTCTTGTTGCACGTCTGGTTCATGGTTCCGTGACATTAGGACCAAGCCATGAATTCTGACGGTACAGGGCCATCCTCGCTACCCACGCTGGTTGCCAGACTTGATCAGAAGGATCACCTGTTGGGTTGGTTCGCTGTGGCGTTGCAAACCCTGCTTGAACGCACGGCTCATTTCGCTCCCGTTGCCGATGGGTCGGTTGTCGCTCCTGGGCTCGCTCCTACTGCCGCTCCGGTTGTTGCGCCAGAGTCTACCCCGACACCTGTTGTTGCGCCTGCGGTGTTTCGGGGTATGACCGGTTCTGCCCCTCTTCCACAGCGCTTTGGGGGAGAGCCAACTCAGTGCCGAGGTTTCCTTAACCAGGTGGGCATTTATTTTGAGTTGCTGCCACATGCCTTTCCTACTGAGAGATCAAAGGTGGGCTTCTTGATCTCGCTGCTCTCGGACAAGGCCTTGGCCTGGGCCAGCCCTTTATGGGAGAACAACAATCCGGTGGTTGCCGAGTTTTCCGGTTTTGTTGCTTCTCTTCGGAAGGTATTCGATGTGCCGGCTCGTGCTGCCTCTGCTGCGAAGCTCCTTATGTCCATCAGACAGGGTTCACGATCCGTAGCTGAATACGCCATTGAGTTTCGTACCCTGGCAGCAGAGGTGTGCTGGAATAATGAGGCTCTGGTCGCTGCTTTCTCTCATGGTCTCTCGGATGCCTTGAAGGATGAGGTTGCAGCTAAGGACCTACCAGTTGAGCTCGAGTCTCTTATTTCTTTCCTGATTTTGATTGACACCAGACTCAGGGAGAGACCTTCCTTTAAGGAGAACCTGCGGAGGTCTTCTAACAGATTGGTGCCTACGTTTGCTGTCCCACCCGTGCCTCCCTCTCCTCCCACGCCTCCTGGGGATGACTTGTCTGGGGGTGAACCCATGCAGCTGGGGTTTGCTCGCCTGTCCGAGGGGGAGAGGGCACTCCGGAGACGCGAGGGCCGATGCATGTACTGTGGTCTCGGTGGGCATTTTCGGTTGGCATGTCCGAACCGTCCGGGAAAACGCTCGTACCTGAGATCCTGTCGGGGGCAGATCTTGGGTGGAGTCTCCTCGTCCCCGGTTTCCCGTGTTGACAAACCACTGATCACTGTTGTCCTCTCCTGGGTCGGGGGCTCGGTGACGACCCAGGCGTTGGTGGACTCTGGTGCTGGTGGTTTGTTCATTGATAGTGTGTTCGCTGCCGCCAATTCCATTCCTCTGCAGGCTCGA
Organism: Bufo bufo; assembly: GCF_905171765.1. NCBI lineage: Eukaryota > Metazoa > Chordata > Amphibia > Anura > Bufonidae > Bufo > Bufo bufo. Next base: position 576,607,792 of record NC_053390.1, read on the forward strand.
GGTTCCCCACTGGCTCTTGAGGCGATAGACGGCAGACCCCTTCTGCCGCCACACGTGACTCATGAGACCCTTCCAGTGGGGATAGCCATTGGTGCCGTTCACAGAGAGTCGGTCTGCCTCCAGGTTATTTCGTCTCCACACTACTCGGTGGTCTTGGGGTACCCCTGGCTCCAGAAGCATAATCCGACTTTCGATTGGAGATCGGTCGAGATCCTCTCGTGGTCACCGCAGTGTGGGGCTAGTTGCATCCATGGGTCTGTCAAGTTGCTGTGTACTTCCTCGGACTCTCTGTTGCCTCCTGAATACGAGGAGTACCGGGATGTATTCGATAAGGTGCGCGCGGTTGCCCTACCTCCGCACCGCCCATACGATTGTGCCATAGAGTTACAATCTGGTGCCGTTCCTCCTCGTGGCAAAGTCTATCCACTGTCGGTAGCGGAGAATGAGGCCATGGAGGAGTACGTGAGGGAGGCGCTTTCACGTGGACACATTCGCAAATCTTCGTCCCCGGCAGGGGCTGGATTTTTCTTTGTGAAAAAGAAGGGCGGTGAGTTGAGGCCTTGCATCGATTACAGGGGTCTCAATCGCATCACGATCAAGAACGCTTACCCGATACCCTTGATTTCCGAGCTGTTCGATCGCCTTAAAGGGGCCACGGTCTTTACCAAACTCGACCTGAGGGCGGCATATAACCTGGTAAGGATCAAGGCGGGCGATGAGTGGAAGACCGCGTTTAACACCAGGACCGGTCATTATGAATCCTTGGTTATGCCCTTTGGGTTGTGCAATGCGCCCGCAGTCTTTCAGGAATTCATCAACGATGTTTTCCGTGACCTGTTGCAGCAGTGTGTGGTGGTCTATTTGGATGACATCTTGGTATATTCTGAATCCATGGAGGCCCACATTCTGGATGTCAGACGAGTGTTGCAACGGTTAGGAGAGAACAAGCTGTTCGGTAAGCTTGAGAAATGCGAATTTCACCGATCCCAGGTAACCTTCTTAGGTTACATAATTTCCGCTGAGGGGTTCTCCATGGATCCTGAGAAGGTTTCGGCTGTCTTACAGTGGCCCCAGCCCAGTGGTCTTCGTTCCCTGCAGCGCTTTTTGGGCTTCGCCAATTATTATCGGAAGTTCATCAGGGACTTTTCCATGCTGGCCAAGCCTCTCACGGATCTGACCAGGAAGGGCAGTAATTCCCAGGTCTGGCCGCTCGAGGCCATCCGAGCTTTTGAGGCCCTAAAGTCCGCCTTTGTGTCGGCTCCGATTCTGTCGCATCCCAACCCTGGGTTGCCCTTTGTCCTCGAGGTGGACGCGTCTGAGACGGGAGTAGGCGCCCTTCTGTCTCAGCGTAGAACACCAGAGGGTCCTCTGCTTCCCTGTGGGTTTTACTCCCGGAAACTGTCTTCCGCGGAGTGCAACTATCAGATTGGTGACAGGGAGTTATTGGCCATCGTGCAGGCCCTTAAAGAATGGAGGCACTTGCTCGAGGGTTCGGTGGTTCCGGTTCTCATCCTGACGGACCACAAGAATCTGACCTACCTTTCTGAGGCCAAGAGATTGACACCACGTCAGGCCAGATGGGCTCTGTTCTTGTCACGTTTTAATTACGTGGTCTCCTACCTACCCGGTTCCAAGAACATCAGGGCGGATGCCTTATCACGGCAGTACTCCGAGCTGTCCAGGGAGGAGTCGATTCCGACTTCGGTCATACCTCCGAATCAGATCCTGGCCGCCATTCGCACCAGCCTGACCTCTCCCCTGGGTGAGCAGATTTTGGCGGCTCAATCTGGTGCTCCCTCTGGGAGACCCAACGGCAGATGTTTTGTGCCTGAGGAGTTGCGCACTCGGTTGTTGCGAACCTACCATAACTCCAAGACCGCGGGGCATCCTGGAAAGAATCAGCTGTCCTGGGCTGTTTCACGTCTGTTCTGGTGGCCTTCCCTACGTTCCGACAGCGCCGCATATGTAGCGGCATGCTCCGTTTGTGCCCAGAGTAAGTCCCCTCGGCACCTTCCGTTGGGCCTTCTGCAACCCATAGCCACCGGGGAGCGCCCATGGTCACACCTGGGGATGGATTTCATTGTGGACCTCCCTGCATCCCGAGGCCATACGGTCATTCTCATGATTGTGGATCGGTTTTCCAAAATGTGCCACTGTGTTCCTCTCAAGAAGTTACCCTCTGCACAAGAGTTGGCCACGATTTTTGCCAGGGAGGTCTTCCGGTTGCACGGTTTGCCCAAGGAGATTGTGTCGGATCGGGGGAGTCAGTTTGTGTCCAGGTTCTGGCGCGCCTTTTGCTCCCAGTTGGGGATTCATCTCTCCTTCTCCTCGGCCTACCACCCTCAGTCCAATGGGGCCGCAGAACGATCCAATCAGGCCTTGGAGCAATTCCTTCGTTGCTATGTCTCCGATCACCAAGACAATTGGGTTGACCTCCTGCCTTGGGCTGAGTTTGCCAGGAACACGGCGGTGAACTCTTCCTCTGGGACGTCTCCCTTCATGGCCAATTATGGGTTCCAACCTGCCGTGTTACCGGAGGTATTCTCTCCCCAGGATATTCCGGCTGTGGAGGATCACCTTTCCGTCCTACGTGCTTCTTGGGTACAGATCCAGAAGTCCCTTGAGGTCTCTGCGCAGCGCCAGAGACTCCAGGCTGATCGCAGACGAGCGCCTGCTCCTTCCTACCAGGTCGGAGACCGTGTATGGTTGTCCACCCGCAACCTCAACCTTCGAGTGCCCACTCCCAAGCTGGCGCCTCGCTTTGTTGGTCCCTTCCGAGTGCTTCGCAGGGTAAACCCGGTAGCCTATGCCCTTGCGCTTCCTCCTGGCATGCGGATCTCCAACGTGTTTCATGTCTCCCTGTTGAAGCCACTGGTGTGTAATCGTTTCACTTCCTCGGTTCCTCGGCCTCGTCCGGTCCAAGTGGGCAATCGTGAGGAATATGAGGTGAGCAATATCCTGGACTCACGCCTGGTCCGCGGTCGGTTGCAGTTTTTGGTCCATTGGCGTGGTTATGGTCCAGAGGAGCGTTCCTGGGTTCCCTCCGCAGATGTCCATGCTCCTGCCTTGCTCCGAGCCTTCCACGCACGCTTCCCTCAGAAACCGTTTTGTGCTCCGCGGAGGAGGGGCCCTTGAGGGGGAGGTACTGTCATGGTCTTACCTTGCTGCTGTTCTCCTTCGTTTGACATGTGCTGGCGGCCATCTTGGTTTCTGGGTTTCTTGTAGCCTTCCACCCTGCGGCTCCTCCTTCCCACTGGGAGGAGCTGGATGCCTAGCTCATATATATAGGAGGTCTGTGGCTTCAGTTCCTTGCTTGGTCCTCTTGTGTTCACATGCTTCTAAGACTGCTGCTGCTTCTGGTTCCTGATCCTGGCTTCGTCTGACTACCCTGCTGGTTCCTGATCCTGGCTTCGTCTGACTACCCTGCTGGTTCCTGATCCTGGCTTCGTCTGACTACCCTTCTGGTTCCTGACCTCTGGCTTCGCAAAGACTCTGCTCGGTTTCACCATCCGTTTGGACTTTTGCTTTACAGCTTTATTTTCAATAAAGCCTTCTTATTTTCACTTATCTCTTGTTGCACGTCTGGTTCATGGTTCCGTGACACTCTTTCAGTTGAGAGGATAATCCGATGTGATCACTCCAACATCGAGTAAAATCTACATACTTCAACCAGGTATTGGGTTTATTGGTCTTAGAAGTTTGTGAGAAATAGGAGGGAGAAAGGCTGTTAGCAAGGGTGGGGGGACGTCTGGAAACTATTGTGTCCATTTTTAAGTACTTCATATAGTGCCTCGTTTTCATAGAAAATAGAGATATATTTAGACAGCACCTGTTGTATTTGTGAAAACTGTTTGCTGTATGTAAGAATTAGCGTACGTATTGTATGCTTATCTCTTTTTTGTTTGGTATTGTTATTGACTTTTTTAAAATAGCAAGTCCCATCTGGATTTATTCGGAGCTATAACTAGCTCTTAAAATCATCCATGGCGGATACCCTCTTTCTGATAGACGGACATTAATTGTTTGACATTCCCTCTGAAATAAAAAATTGCTTTCATCGTATGTATAGGATGGTGACTATTGGCTCTCAGGATTGTGTTGCCTGCAATGGATTTGCGGTATGTCTGCATTTGTATAATCTGATTAAAAACACCTGTGAGGGTTAAATCCAAAAAATTTATTGTAACTATCATAAGAGCAGACAAAACGCAAGTTGTAAGGATTATTATTTAAATATATAAAAAATGAGGGTATGGCAGACACATTATCGCTCCAAATTAGGAGCAGATCATCCATGTATCTGCCCTACCACTCAATGTCTCCTAGAAATGGATTCTCATCATTCTAATACCGTATATCGCTCTTCCCAGTAAGACATAGAGAGGTTAGCGAGCGATGGAGAGAATTTACAGTCATGTGAAAAAATTAGGACACCCTTTGAAAGCATGTGGTTTTTTGTAACATTTTTAATAAATGGTTATTTCATCTCCGTTTCAACAATACAGAGAGATTAAAGTAATCCGACTAAACAAAGAAAACTGAAGAAAAGTCTTTTCAAGATCTTCTGTAAATGTCATTCTACAAAAATGCCTATTCTAACTGAGGAAAAAGATAGGACACCCTTGCCCCTAATAGCGAGTGTTACCTCCTTTGGCTGAAATAACTGCAGTGAGACGGTTCTTGTAGCCATCTACCAGTCTTCGACATCGGTCTGAGGAAATTTTACCCCACTCCTCAATGCAGAACTTTTTCAGCTGTGAGATGTTTGAGGGGTTTCTTGCACGTACAGCCCTTTTCAAGTCACCCCACAGCATCTCAATGGGATTCAAATCTGGACTTTGACTTGGCCATTCCAGGACTCTCCATTTCTTCTTTTTCAGCCAATCTTTGGTTGATTTACTAGTATGTTTTGGGTCATTGTCATGTTGCATGGTCCAGTTCCGCTTCAGCTTTAATTTTCTAACTGATGGTCTCACATGTTCTTCAAGCACCTTCTGATACACAGTAGAATTCATCGTGGATTCTATGATGGTGAGCTGACCAGGTCCTGCTGCAGCAAAGCAGCCCCAAACCATGACACTTCCACCTCCATGCTTCACAGTTGGTATGAGGTTCTTTTCTTGGAATGCTGTGTTTGGTTTACGCCAAACATGTCCTCTGCTGTTGTGTCCAAATAATTCAATTTTGGACTCATCTGTCCAAAGAACATTATTCCAGAAGTCCTGGTCTTTGTCAACTTTATCTCTGGCAAATGTCAGTCTGGCCTCGATGTTTCTCTTGGAAAGCAAAGGTTTCCTCCTTGCACACCTCCCATGCAAGTTAAACTTGTACAGTCTCTTTCTGATTGTAGAGGCATGTACTTCTACATCAACAGTAGCCAGAGCCTGCTGTAGTTCTCGAGATGACACTTTAGGGTTTTTGGAGACCTCTTTTAGCATCTTGCGGTCTGCTCTTGGGGTGAACTTGCTGGGGCGACCAGTCCTGGGCATGTTGGCAGTTGTTTTGAAAGCCCTCCACTTGTAGACTATCTTCCGGACAGTGGAATGGCTGATTTCAAAATCTTTTGAGATCTTTTTAAATCCCTTCCCAGACTCATAGGCTGCTACAATCTTTTTTCTGAAGTCCTCTGACAGCTCTTTTGCTCTCACCATGGTGCTCACTCTCACTTCAACAGTCAGGAGCACACCAAACTAAATGTCTGAGGTTTAAATAGGGCAAGCCTCATTCAACATGCAGAGTAACGATCTACTAATTATGTGCACCTGGTGTGATATACCTGTGTGAGATCTGAGCCAATTTAAGAGGGAATACATGTGAGGGTGTCCTATCTTTTTCCTCAGTTAGAATAGGCATTTTTGTAGAATGACATTTACAGAAGATCTTGAAAAGACTTTTCTTCAGTTTTCTTTGTTTAGTTGGATTACTTTAATCTCTCTGTATTGTTGAAACGGAGATGAAATAACCATTTATTAAAAATGTTACAAAAAACCACATGCTTTCAAAGGGTGTCCTAATTTTTTCACATGACTGTAGCCCACATAGAAACCCCCTGTATCTGCAAAAAATAGCAACTGTCAAATGAGAAGTAATTGTGTGTTAGAAGGAAACTAGTGACCTCCAACACATAGTCGATAAACTCCATATTATGTTGACTATATTTTTGCAGGGGATATTCCAGGGCAAGTAATGCAACATGATGGGGTATGGATGGATACAAAGAAACAACATCCGTGGTCAACCAGGTAAAACTTTCTTTACATTTTTTATCATGAAATCCTCTGAGAACGTCCCCAGTGTCTCTAACATATCCAGGGACGCGTTTAACCAGAGGTTGCAAAATAGTATCCAGCCATTGCCCCAATCGCTCTATGAGAGCCTATCCCAGAGATTATGGGTCGAAGAGGCGGGGGATTTAACCCCTTCTGAATTTTTGGTAGGGCATGTGTGATAGGCGACTCCACATTTATATAGGTATACTGTTTATGGTAAAAAAAAAAAAAACTTATCCCTGCCTTTGCAGAGGATCTCCATGTACTGTTTATGATGATCATTAATGGGGTTCTGTTCTAATTTTCAGTAAGTGGAGGCATCCATCACAATTTCCATCATCTGTTGATAATATATTTGCTTGTCCAACACCACTACTGCGCCCCCCCTTGTCAGCCATTTTGATTACTATGTCATCCTTACTTCTAAATTCCTCAAGTGCTTTTTGGGGGGATTTGGTTAAATTATCATGTTTTTCACATGGGGATTTCTTGCTCTGAATAGAGGCAAGCTCTTTCTCTATCACCTCCTGAAACACATCCATACCTGGTGTGTGTGACTTTAAGGGATAGAACTGTGGATTTGCGGTTTTAAAATCTCTCACCGCAATTTCAGCAGTGCCATCATGGGATTCAGTTTGTAATTCTATTAAACGAACAAGTGACATTTGCTCCCTAAATGAGAGATTATTAAACTCCATTAATATGTGTGTCCGAAGACGCCAGTGACTTAGAGCTCTCCTCCACATTCTAAAAATGTTTTTTTAACTGTCAGATTCCTGACAAATTTGTTATCCATTAAAGTGGAGAAACGGTCGAAGTCAGTGGTTGGCACAAAATTCAAACCAAGCATAAGTAATTCTCTCTGATCTTGTGTTAAGAGATGTGGAGGTTACTTCTTTTGAAACCGTATAGCCATATTGTGTTACGTTTTATGTTTCTTGCACTTTGCATGTAATTAGGATAGCAACACTAGTAACGTCCCAATCAATGAAAATGAGGCTATACACCTGTCTCCTCCTCCCCGCTTTCAATGGTTGGAGACAGGAATAGCCCTTTATAAATCTTAGTTGGTTGGGTAATTTCTTTAGTCATGAGTAAGAACTTTTTTGTTCGAAACGCGTAGACTATTGCTGGAGTGAAAGCATTTGTGTCGATGCTGTTATTATATATTTTTAAAAACACCACGCCACCAATAAAGAAACGAGCAACTCATAAATACTTTGTTGCTGGATTCATCTTTGTATGTTTTGTAATTGGAGGTCTTACCTGTGGTTTCCATGCACGTGGGGGTACAAAATAAGGATAGTAATACAAGGTGAGCTGGACATTCTTACTATGATTTATTCCTGACAAAGAAAACTAAGTGAAAATTCTAAAGTGACCAAAATGTAAGATTATGTGGTGTGATTTCTACAAACCTGAAAGCTAATTGCAGGTATTTATTTAGTTTTTTAGGGTGCAGTCACGTTGGTCCGCATCCGTTCTTCATTTTTTGCGGCACGCAGACCCATTTATTTCTCAAGAAATGCAGACAGCCTGCGGCTGTCATCCGTGTACTGTCTGCATCCCTGTGGTCGAGCCGCAAATTATAGAACATGTCCTATTTTTGTCCGTTAGGTATTTTTCAATAGGGCCCGCGAAATGTGCCGGATGCACACGGGCCACATCCGTATTTTGTGGCTCCGTGTTTTGCGGACTGCAGAATGGATATAGTCATGTGAATGCTCCCTTATTGAGAGCAATACCACTGCAGAGGAAATTTGTAATATCCAAAAATGTTCTTTGTGAAAACCCCCTGATTTTTTTTTTTTATTGGGTATGTTGAGAACATCTGTTAGTGTTATTAGAACTACGTTTAGAAAGTATAATTTATCTTAAAATTGCTAAGATTGCTGAGGCTTTGTGCACACCATGTTCAATCCTTTTGTCATAGGTGTGGCTGTCATACATGCCTTTCTTTCAACTTTATTGAAATGCAGTACAATGGTATCTTACTGTAAAAGTATACAGCACAGCAGATGCATTCAATGGCATAAAGTTGCATACATTCGGGCATGGACACTAATTGTGGTGTGAACAGAGCCTTAGCTGGTCATAGACCAACTGTTTATTCAAAAACATGCAAACTATTGCAGTTACTAAAAACACTACAATGCCCACAGTATACCATTTACTTTAGTAATCAGTCATTATAGAAATATATTTGGACTAACCAACAATGATCCACATGAGTGCTGAAATCAAAGTTTACAAAGTGGACCTCAATCCAAATTTCAGGAAAAATTTGATTTAGCCTCAAAGCCGAATTTCCTCGTGCTTCGTGGTAACGAATCGATTTTCTCTGAAATGGTGGTAAAAATAAAAAAAACATACTTACCTCATCCATTTGAGCCCAAAGAGACCGCCGCGGCCATCTTGTTTGAAATCTTGTGCGGGTATGACGTCACCACACCGGCTGACGTGATGAGGTCATCACACGTCATGCGAGATTTCACATTGGATCTTCAAGTAAGATGGGCGCGGTGGCCGGTGGATAAGGTACGCACAATTAAATTTTTATTTTAGGAGCAACCCCTAAAATGCATACATTTTTTTATTTTATGCACTTATATTGCGCTACTATATTCCGCAGCGCTTTACAGACATTAGCATCCAACTGTCCCTAATGGGGCTCACAATCTAAGGGGCTCCCTATCAGTATGTCTTTGGAGTGTGGGAGGAAACCAGAGTACCCGGAGGAAACCCACACAAACATAGGGAGAACATACAAACTCCATGCAGATGTTGTCCTTGGTGGGACCCCAGCGCTGCAAGGCTCCAGTGCTAACCACTGAGCCACCGTGCTGCCCGTAATGCGTTAATATTCATCTCAGATGCCGCGATCAGCGGCGAACACAGCATCCAAGGGGTTCAATGGCAGGGGGAGGCACAATCGCCGTTCCCTGTTATTGCACCCACTACTTACAGAAAAATGCTCTTCATGACGAAGTAATTCGTCACAAGGCTAATGTTTTTGTAAAATTTGGCAAAGTAGACAAATTGAATATGGAAGAACTTTGCTCATCTCTAATTCACACCAATGATGTGGTGTAAGCAGCAATAATTACATTAACAATCAATATATCAATTATTCAATTTAATATGTTCATATCTTAATATAAAGCTTTAGAAAAAAAAAATTCCCATAAAACTTTAATTTGGTGCAAATACGTCTAAGGAAATTTCTCTTGAAGAAACTTTACTTAGTGAAAGTTCCATGGCAGGAGCTGTCACTTGGCATATACATTGTAGTTAAAGGGGTTGTCTCATGTCAGCAAGTGCCATTTATCATGTAGAGAAAGTTAATACAAGGCACTTACTAATGTATTGTGATTGTCCATATTGCCTCCTTTGCTGGCTGGATTCATTTTTACATCACATTATACACTGCTCGTTTCCATGGTTACAACCACCCTGCAATCCATCAGTGGTGGTCATGCTTGCACACTATAGGAAAAAACGCGAACCTCTTTGGTGGCCGGGACTGTTGGAGCACACATAGGCTAGTGGTTTTTTCTGTAGTGTGCAGGCACGTCCAACACTGATGGATTGCAGGGTGGTCATAACCATGGAAATGAGCTTTGCATAATGTGATGGAAAAATGAATCCAGCCAGCAAATGAGGCAATATGGACAATCACAATGCCTTAAGTGATTTATATTAACTTTCTCTACATAATAAATGTTATTTGCTGAAGTAAGACAACCCCTTTAAGTGAAGTGGTCTTTTTACTAGGAAGTTTTTGATTTATGTGGAGCTTGTGGCAGCAACCTCATGCTAAAGTACACTGTGTGTTCTGTGATAAGACCAGACCATAACTATCAGGTAACTTGTTTATTTTTAACGGTGTATAATTTAACTGCATGCAGCGCTTTTATAGTTGGTCACGTTTCATAAAGTGTGTGATCAGGATTTTTTACAAATTGTGTTCTAGATTTGCTTCAGTATTTATATGTTAAAAGCAATGCTGTGTTGCATACATGGCCCCCACCACCAGTCACTAAGCACTCAACTGCTAAACAGAATACTCTAGGAGCAGCTTGTCGCTTCACTTTTTTCATTGACCATTGCAGGGCATACAACTGATGGGACACAGATAATTGTGATGCCTCTACTGTGACCATCTACCTGAGTTTTGCCATTCCATTTGGCCGAGTCCCACAAAAAAAATCAGGTGGTTACCTGTCCAACCTGCTTAAAGTGTACCTGTTGTTTAATTTTATTTTTAAAGGGTTTACCCATAATTTCACCCAGGCAGCCCCCCTGACGTTGGCATCAGAGCATATAATGCTCCGATGCTCTCCTTTGCCCTGCGCTGGATCGTGCAGGGCAAGGGCTCTTTTATTTGCAATAACACACTGCCGGGCTGAGGCTTCTACCCAGCAGTGTGTTCGGGATGTCATCGGCTCTTATGGGTGGGCTTTAGCGCTGCCCTAGCCATTTTACAGGCTAGGGCAGCGCTAAAGCCCACCTATCAGTGCCGGTGACGTCACCGGGCTCACTGCTGGGCGAAAGCCTCTGCTTGGCAGCCCTAAGGAGAGCCCGGTACGTCCCCGGAACTCCAGAAAATGCCTTTGCCCTGCTCGATTTAGTGCAGGGCAAAAGAGAGCTTCGGAGCAAGAACTGCCCCAATGCTTAAGTCAGGGGGGCTGCCTGGGTAAAAATGGAGGTATGTCCGGATTCAGCTCTGAACATGGACAACCCCTTTAACCGCCTAACGCAGGATCGCGTTCCGGAGGCGGCAGCGCTGCGCAGAGTCACGCATATACGCGTCATCTCGCGAGACGCGAGATTTCGCTCAAAGCCTGCGCATCGCGGGCCGGCAAAAGTTAAAGAACAATTTCGTCACCAGCCTGCCAGCAACGATCATTGGCTGGCAGGCTGGCGATTTTCAAAAAATCCAATCACAAGCCATATAACAGATCATATTAGTAAATATGATCTGTTATATGGCTTGTTTGCTCCTCTGCTGGTCCTTTTCGTCGGTTGGATCCAGCAGAGGAGCAGACTTCACAGTGAGTAGCACCAACACTACACCTTAGCCCCAGATCACCCCCCTGCACCCCAATTAACCCTTTGATCACCCCTTTGATCGCCCCTGTCAATCACTAGTGAAAGACAAAAAGTGATCAGTGTAAACTGTCACTTTTTTTTTACTAGTATTGGCTGTTAGGTTTTAGGATAGTTTAGGCCCCTTGGTTAGGTAGTTAGTGATCGGTTAGCGCCCAGCCCACCGCACCGCAGTCACTGATTCGCTAATTAGCGTATCGCTAATCAGCATTTGTACTTTTATAGTATCTGTAAGTGATCAAAACTGATCACGGTCAGCTCTATAATAGTATTAGTGTCACTTTAGTTCACCCTCCACCCAAAACGCAGTGTTTGCCCGATCAGGCCTGATCGGTCACCCACACGTGCGTTCACCCACGCCCGCCCCACCGCAGTGACAAAAAATATATATTTTTTTGATCACTGCACATTCACTTTACAAGCACTGCGGCGATAAAAAAATCTGTTTTGATATTTTTTATCAACCGCAGCGGCCTCCGGTACTTCGCTAGCCTCCCCTTTGTAAGACAGGTTTGCTTTTTTTCTTGGGTAGTCTCAGGGAATACCCCTAAATTTAGTAGTCCAAAATGTCAAACAGGGGGTATTCTTCTGAAGAGGCCTACAGGATTCTGACCCAGTCGGATGAGGAATGGGAACCCTCATCTGACGAATCTAGCAGGTCAGAATATGAACCTGTAGAAAGCAGTGGCTCTCTGACCCAAAGTTCGGACGAGGAGGTGGAGGTCCCTGATAGAACCAGGCGTACCCGGCCCCGTGTCGCTAGACCACAGGTTATGCAGGATCAGCTTCAAGAGCAGCAGAGTGGGGCTGTCGCTGCCGGATCATGTGGTGAGGCATACACCAGCAGCGCAGCCCTCCCTGGACCTAGTACCAGCACTGCCGTACAACATGGTGACGTGGCGAGCACCAGAAGGGCAGTTGAAGCTGGTACGGTGGCACGTGCAATAGTTACCCCGTCGCAGCCACCGCACAGACAGGCCCGTAGAGCCCCTAGAATCCCTGAGGTGCTGGCAAACCCTGATTGGCAGTCACCAACTTCAGCCGCACCTGTAGTTCCCCCTTTCACCGCCCAGTCTGGAGCCGTTTGAGACGGCTCATATCGGTTCGGCCCTGGGATTTTTTGAGCTGTTCTTGACTGCGGAGCTCTTGGACTTGGTCGTGGCAGAGACAAACCGGTATGCCACACAATTTATATCCGCCAACCCGGGAAGCTTTTATGCCCAGCCTTTCCGGTGGAAACCAGTCCAAGTTTCCGAAATTAAAATTTTTCTGGGCCTTCTCCTCAACATGGGTCTAGCTAAAAAGCATGAATTGCGGTCATATTGGTCCACGAAACCCGATTCATCACATGCCCATGTTCTCTGCTGCTATGTCCAGGGCACGATTTGAGGCCATCCTCCGTTTCCTGCATTTTAGCAACAACACCACCTCCCGTCCCAGAGGCCACCCAGCTTTTGACCGGCTCCACAAAATTCAGCCCCTCATAGACCACTTCAACCAGAAATTTGCAGATTTGTATACCCCCGAGCAAAACATCTGCGTAGACGAGTCCCTAATACATTTTACCGGGCGCCTTGGCTTCAAACAATACATCCCAAGCAAGCGTGCCCGGTATGGGGTCAAATTGTATAAGCTCTGTGAAAGGGCCACAGGCTATACCCACAAATTTCGGATCTATGAGGGAAAAGATCAGACACTGGAGCCGGTCGGTTGCCCTGACTACCTGGGGAGCAGTGGGAAGACAGTCTGGGACTTGGTGTCACCCTTATTTGGCAAGGGGTACCATCTTTATGTGGACAATTTCTACACAAGTGTGGCCCTCTTTAGGCATTTGTTTCTAGAACGGATTTGCGCCTGTGGCACCGCGCGAACTAGTCGCGTGGGCTTCCCCCAACGGCTCGTTACCACCCGTCTTGCAAGGGGGGAGAGGGCTGTCTTGTGTAACGAAGAACTGCTCGCGGTGAAATGGAGAGACAAGCGTGCGTTTACATGCTCTCCTCCATTCATGCAGACACGACAATCCAAATTGAGCGAGCAACCCGTGTCATTGAAAAGCCCCTCTCAGTCCACGACTATAATTTGCTCATGGGAGGGGTGGACTTCAATGACCAGATGTTGTCTCCGTATTTAGTTTCCCGACGCACCAGACGCTGGTATAAGAAGGTGTCTGTATATGTAATTCAATTGGCTCTGTACAATAGTTTTGTTCTCTACAGTAAGGCTGGGAGAACAGGATCCTTCCTCAAATTCCAGGAAGAGATCATCGAGAACCTCCTGTATCCAGAAGGTTCCGTGGCCCCATCCACCAGTGTAGTTAGCCGTCTACACGAGCGACATTTCCCCAGTGTCGTTCCTGGTACCTCAACCCAACCGTCACCCCGAAAAAGATGTCGTGTCTGTAGCAGGAGTGGAATAAGGCGTGACACCCGCTATTTCTGTCCTGACTGTCCTGACCATCCTGCCCTATGCTTTAGAGAGTGTTTCCGGAAGTACCACACCCAGGTACACTTAGCATAGGGATTGCATCTCACAGGACAGACACACAGGGCTATTAGGGCCCTTTTACTCACAGCTGCTGCAAACCTCTCCTTTCATCTGGGATAAAGTGCATAACGTACTTCGCCACATCTTTTTTTTTTTTTTAACCTTCCAGGTGGACCAACCGATCGACTAGCTGCAGCACTGATGTGCATTCTGACAGAAGCATTGCGCTGCTGTCAGATTACACGCAAGTCGGTGTATGCGGCGCTGCAAGACGAGATTTATCCTCTGCAGTAAAAGATACGTTTGCCGAGGCATATGAGCTGAGGAGGTGGCGGTGTTCATATACTTTGGCAAACACTTTGTAATATATAAAAAAAATATCCCGGCAAGGATTTATTCCTCCACATCGATTGATGTGAATGGAGAAATCTGGTTTGCCAGGGCATACGAGCTAAGTGGGTATGGTTGTTGGGCGGAGCTCCTATGTCCTGGCAGACGCCTTTCCCCTCCTTTTTCTTTTTTTGCAGAGATTTTTTCATCCACATTGATCGATGCGAATGAAGAAATCTGTGCCGTTCATTTTTTTCTTTCAGCCCAGAGGCTGAACGGAAAAAAAAAATCTCATTACCCGTATGCTCAATATAAGGAGAATAGCAGAAACTCCTAATGCTGGCCATACATGTAATGATTGCGGAGACCCTCAAATGCCAGGGCAGTACAAACACCCCACAAATGACCCCATTTTGGAAAGACACCCCAAGGTATTTGCTGAGGGGCTTATTGAGTCCATGAAAGATTGAAATTTTTGTCCCAAGTTAGCGGAAAGGGAGACTTTGTGAGAAAAAAAATCTAAAAAATCAAATTCCGCTAACTTGTGCCAAATTTTTTTTTTTTCTATGAACTCGCCATGCCCCTCATTGAATACCTTGGGGTGTCTTCTTTCAAAAATGGGGTCACATGTGGGGTATTTATACTGCCCTGGCATTTTAGGGGCCCCAAAGCGTGAGAAGAAGTCTGGTATCCAAATGTCTAAAAATGCCCTCCTAAAAGGAATTTGGGCCCCTTTGCCCATCTAGGCTGCAATAAAGTGTCTCACATGTGGTATCTCCGTATTCAGGAGAAGTTGGGGAATGTGTTTTGGGGTGTCATTTTACATATACCCATGCTGGGTGAGATAAATATCTTGGTCAAATGCCAACTTTGTATTAAAAAAATGGGAAAAGTTGTCTTTTGACAAGATATTTCTCTCACCCAGCATGGGTATATGTAAAATGACACCCCAAAACACATTCCCCAACTTCTTCTGAATATGGAGATACCACATGTGTGACACTTTTTTGCAGCCTAGGTGGGCAAAGGGGCCCACATTCCAACGAGCACCTTTCGGATTTCACTGGCCATTTTTTACAGAATTAACTACCCCACAAGTGACCCCATTTTGGAAAGAAGACACCCCAAGGTATTCCGTGAGGGGCATGGCGAGTTCATAGAATTTATTTTTTTTTTTTTCACAAGTTAGTGGAAAATGATGATTTTTTTTTTTTCTTACAAAGTCTCATATTCCACTAACTTGTGACAAAAAATAAAAACTTCCATGAACTCACTATGCCCATCAGCAAATACCTTGGTGTGTCTTCTTTCCAAAATGGGGTCACTTGCGGGGTAGTTATACTTCCCTGGCATTCTAGGGGCCCAAATGTGTGGTAAGGAGTTTGAAATCAAATTCTGTAAAAAATGACCAGTGAAATCCGAAAGGTGCTCTTTGGAATATGGGCCCCTTTGCCCACCTAGGCTGCAAAAAAGTGTCACACATGTGGTATCTCCGTATTCAGGAGAAGTTGGGGAATGTGTTTTGGGGTGTCATTTTACATATACCCATGCTGGGTGAGAGAAATATCTTGGCAAATGACAACTTTTCCCATTTTTTTTATACAAAGTTGGCATTTGACCAAGATATTTATCTCACCCAGCATGGGTATATGTAAAATGACACCCCAAAACACATTCCCCAACTTCTCCTGAATACGGAGATACCACATGTGTGACACTTTTTTGCAGCCTAGGTGGGCAAAGGGGCCCACATTCCAAAGAGCACCTTTCGGATTTCACCGGCCATTTATTACAGAATTTGATTTCAAACTCCTTACCACACATTTGGGCCCCTAGAATGCCAGGGCAGTTTAACTACCCCACAAGTCACCCCATTTTGGAAAGAAGACACCCCAAGGTATTCGCTGATGGGCATAGTGAGTTCATAGAACTTTTTATTTTTTGTCACAAGTTAGTGGAATATGAGACTTTGTAAGAAAAAAAAAATCAAAAAAAAAAAATCATCATTTTCCGCTAACTTGTGACAAAAAATAAAAAGTTCTATGAACTCACTATGCCCATCAGCGAATACCTTAGGGTGTCTACTTTCCAAAATGGGGTCATTTGTGGGGTGTTTGTACTGTCTGGCCATTGTAGAACCTCAGGAAACATGACAGGTGCTCAGAAAGTCAGAGCTGCTTCAAAAAGCGGAAATTCACATTTCCATAGCATCATCACGACGGCATACAAGGAGATTGACCCCTGACCTCTGTAGGGGCAGGAACAGAGAAAGGTTAAATACCCTCCTCCCACCACCAACACCAGTGTTTCCTGTCCCTACAGAGGACAGGGCAGAGAAAGGTCTCCCTGTATGCAGGGAGATGAAGCTAAGGAAATGGAACCTGTTTATTTTTTATTTTTCCGTTACCTTTGGGAAAACGCCGGCATCCAGCATGGCGTCCCCCTGCCCTCCCGCGGTCCAAGTACTAACGCTGGGCAGGGGGTTCAGGGCCTATCTCGTCCTGGTTATTCCGGGGCCTGTTCCCTGGCGCAGACTCCCTCCTAGCCTTCTTGGGCGATAGCTGGGTGCGCGCCGGCGCATGGAGCGCATGTTTATGACGTCACGGCCGGCGACCCGGAAGTGACGTCGCGGCGGCAGCGTGGAGCCCAGTTTAAAACCGAGGCATAAACGCTGGTTACCGCCCGTGTCAAAACGCTCCCAGGATCGGTCCCCACTCGTGCGGAACCCTTGCCTGCAGAGAGGACGATGTCGGCATCTGAGCGATCCCCCAGAGCTGAGCCACCGGCGCTGCTACCAACTGTGAGTCCCCTTCGGGGGTATTGTTTGTGCAGGTCAGGGAGTCTGTTGATCCCCCTCTCCTGCTGTAATAGATGGAAGGGGGAAAAAAGAGAGAGAGGAAGTTATTTCCAGGGGCAGCTAGCTCGCTTCTGCTGACCCCCTCTTGCTCTCTCTCTCTCCCTCTAGTGGTCATACCCTGATGCCCTGCCTTCTCCTCTCTTTTAGGCTAAAGAAGCCCCGAAAAAAATCAAAAAAACACTCAAATGTATCTCCTGCAATAGCAGACTTCCTGACTACTACCCTAAAAAGTTGTGCAAGTCTTGTATTTCTAATATTGTACGGGATGAAGCACCCTCCTTAAAAGAGGAATTGAAAACTATGATTCAGGAAGAGATCCGTTCATCCCTGGCCCACCTGTCCACTAATCCCCCCGACTTGCCGCAACCTAAGAGGAAGCGGGCTAGGTCTCCGTCCCCTCCGGACCTAGAAGTTATGGCGGATGAAAGTGCCCACTCCGTTAAGTCATGGGAAGAGGGGGAGAGAGTCTCTGATACAGACTCAGTGGATGACAGTCGTAGATATTACTTTTCTACAGAAGAAATGTCCGACCTATTAAAGGCAGTAAGGTCGACCATGGGCGTGGAGGAAGTGCAACGTACCCATTCAGTACAAGAAGAAATGTTTGGGGGCCTAAGGGTCAAGAAAACTCGTGTGTTCCCCATTAACGAGAGTATTAGGGATATGGTCCTTGATGAGTGGGCAGATCCAGAAAGACGTCTGGGAGTCCCGGCTGCGTTCAAAAATAGGTTGCTTTTTGATCCAGAGGAATCTAAAATTTTCAATGAAATTCCCAAGATCGATGTACAGGTGGCCAAAGTGAACAAGAAAACATCTCTCCCATTTGAAGATACCTCCCAACTTAAAGATTCAATGGATCGTAAAGCGGACAGTCTTCTCAGGAAATCCTGGGAGGCGTCCATGTTCAATATTAAAACCAATATTGCGGCTACCTCAGTCGCCCGATCCATGTATCTTTGGTTGGGAGAATTGGAAACTCATATTAAGGATAGAACATCTAGGGAACAAATTCTTAGTTCTCTCCCTCTTTTAAAATCCGCCACGGCCTTCCTGGCGGATGCCTCTGCCGAATCAGTCCGATTCTCCGCCAGAGACGCGGCACTTTCCAATGCAGCCAGAAGAGCCCTCTGGATGAAGTGCTGGTCGGGGGACAAGACGTCTAAATTGAAGCTCTGTTCCATACCCTTTTCTGGAGAATATGTGTTTGGCCCGGTGCTAGATAAGATTCTAGAGAAGGCCGGGGACAGAAAGAAGGGGTTTCCGGAAGATCGCCCCTCCAGACGCCGGTATCCTTTTCGCCCCTCCTCGGGTCAAGAAAAAAACTACAGGGGGAAAGGGAAATCAGGACGTTGGAGCTATCCAAAAGGAGGAAGAGGAAGAGGCCAATCCTTCTCCCACCCAAAATCCTCCGATAAGCAATGACGTCGGGGTGGGGGGAAGACTCTCAAGATTCCTGGGGTCATGGGAATCCATCTCCCAGAACCCCTGGATTTCCAAGGTAGTCGGGGCAGGCTACCAAATAGAGTGGTCTTCAAGACCCCCAAACAAATTTTCACTGACACGGTTCCAAATGAACCTTTGGCAAGGAGTCCAGAAACTTCACTTAATGAATGTAATCTCACCGGTCCCGCCTCCAGAAAGAGGCAGGGGTTTCTATTCTACCCTATTTCTAATCAGGAAGAAAGAAGGCACTTTTCGGACTATCATAAACCTGAAACCACTAAACAGATTCATCCGTTATCAAAAATTCAGGATGGAGACCCTAGCATCTACAATCCCTCTGCTAAGCAAAGACGTCTTCATGTGCACAATAGACCTACAAGACGCTTATTACCACATTCCCATTCACACCGACTCACAGAAGTTTCTCCGGTTTGCAATCCAGGATATATCAGGGAACGTCCATCACTACCAGTTCAGGGCCCTTCCCTTCGGGATTTCATCTGCGCCAAGAATATTTACCAAAGTAGTGGTAGAGATGGTCGCCTTTGCCCGAAGACAGGGACTTATGATAATCCCTTATTTGGACGATTTCCTTCTAGTCAGCGAAAGTCTCAGCCAAATCAGTTCGAACCTGAAGCTTTTTCTCTCCATCCTAGACGATCTGGGGTGGATCGTGAACAAAGGAAAGTCCGTCCTCACCCCCTCAAGGGAAGTTTGTTTCTTAGGGATGATCCTAGACTCCCGAAGGCAAGCGGTATTCCTACCTCGAGACAAAATATCAGTTCTCCAACAAAAGATCAGGTCCTTTCAAAAAAGAAGATCCTGCTCTATCAGAGAGGCGATGAGTCTGCTGGGCCTGCTAACATCCTGTATTCAGGCAGTTCCCTGGTGTCAAATACACTTCAGACCCCTACAGTCCTGGATCCTGAGTGTCTGGAACAGGTGCCAATCCTCTCTAGATCATCAAGTAAGTCCACCAACTCAGATTCTGCAGTCCCTAAATTGGTGGAAAGACCACGGAAACTTATCACGGGGAAATCCGTGGCAGAAGACTCCCCAGGTCCAGGTAATTACAGACGCAAGTCTGTCCGGCTGGGGTGCAAAGGTGGGGGATCGTATGTTCCAGGGCACTTGGCCAGATTCGATCAGATCCCAGTCATCGAACTTCAGGGAACTGAGAGCAGTCTGGGAGGTGTTAAAGGTAGCAGAGGAGATGTTGTGTCATCATCACATAAAAGTGCTGTCGGACAACACTACGGCCATTGCCTACCTTTCCCATCAAGGGGGAACGCGGTCCGTAACCCTACAAGCACTGTCAACAAAAATCTTTGCTTGGGCAGAACAGAATGTGGCCTCGATATCGGCAGTTCATCTGAAGGGAATACTAAATCAGGAAGCGGATTTTCTCAGTCGCCACAGAATCGACCATACAGAATGGTCTCTAAGTCCAGAAATATTCGGGCTAGTAGTAAGGAAATGGGGGATGCCCGACGTGGATCTATTTGCCACCAGGGCAAACTCAAAGGTGGAAACATTCTGTTCCCTAAACCCCAGGGACAGACCTCATGCCTTAGACGCCTTCGCCATTCGTTGGCATTGGAATCTGTGCTATGCCTTCCCTCCACTTCCTCTAATTCCGAAGGTGGTACAAAAAATTCTTCAAGACAAGGCCACGGTGATTGTGATCGCTCCCCTATGGCCAAAGAGAAGCTGGTTCTCATCCCTCCAAAAATTTTCCCTACAAGATCCATGGCTCCTTCCTGTGCGGGGGGATCTACTCCAGCAGGGTCCAGTTCTACACCCAAACCCGCAGTTTTCTGAAATTGGCGGCTTGGATCCTGAGTCCCAAACCCTGAAGCTTCAGGGCCTGTCAGACGAAGTTATTTCTACTTTGAAAGCCTCCAGAAAGAAGGTAACGTCAGCAATTTACCTTAAGATCTGGAAACGTTTTTGTTCCTGGAGTGGGGACGAATCGCCACATTTGCGTAAACCCAACATCCAAAGAATACTGGATTTCCTACAGCAAGGTCTGGACCTGGGACTTAGACCCTCTACCTTGAAGGTCCAAATCTCAGCCCTAGGTTGTTTCTTTGACCAAGATATAGCCGGCCATCGTTGGATCAAAAGATTCATTAAGGCGGCGACGAGGCTCCGCCCAACGATCACCGCCCGTGTCCCTTCCTGGGATCTGAACGTCGTTCTTACAGGCCTTACTTTACCACCCTTTGAACCCATGTCTGACTGTCCAATAAAATTATGGTCCTTGAAAACGGCCTTCTTAATTGCGATAACTTCGGCCCGCAGAGTAGGGGAATTACAAGCCCTATCAATCAGGGAACCCTACCTCCGTATTCTAGATGATAGAATTATTCTCCGTTTGGATCCTGGATTTCTCCCCAAAGTCGTATCTAATTTTCATCGGAGCCAGGAGGTTACCCTACCTTCTTTTTGCCAGCACCCCTCTAATAATAAAGAATCAGCGTTTCACTCTCTGGACGTTAGACGGGCAGTCCTAAACTATATCACGGTGACGGGGAAGTTTAGGAAATCTGACAATCTTCTAGTCCTGTTTGGAGGAAGATTTAAGGGCCAAAAAGCCTCCCGGTCCTCTATAGCTAGATGGCTCAAAGAAGCCATTAGTCTTTGTTACCAAATACAAAACCTTACATGTCCAGTCAACATTAGGGCCCATTCCACTCGGGCCATGTCTTCCTCTCAGGCGGAGAGAGCTGGGGCTTCTCTGGAGGAAATCTGTCGTGCTGCCACTTGGTCCAGCATTCATACATTTATAAAGCACTATCGCCTGGATCTTTCCAGATCTTCTGATCTGTCCTTCGGGCGGAAAGTCCTCCAGGCTGTAGCCCCCCCTTAACTGATATATTTTTTATATCTCCTTGTATGCCGTCGTGATGATGCTATGGAAAAACCGGAATTAGTCTTACCGGTAATTCTGTTTCCATGAGATCATCACGACGGCACGTTATTCCCTCCCTATGATTTAAATAGTTTTTGACCTAGTAGGTCTCTAGAAGGTATGAAGTAATACCTTTGTTTCACTATTTTCCACCACCGGGTTGCTCTGTGTGATTTTGGAAACACTGGTGTTGGTGGTGGGAGGAGGGTATTTAACCTTTCTCTGTTCCTGCCCCTACAGAGGTCAGGGGTCAATCTCCTTGTATGCCGTCGTGATGATCTCATGGAAACAGAATTACCGGTAAGACTAATTCCGGTTTTTTTGTACCATAGTTTGTAAACGCTATAACTTTTACCCAAACCATTTTTTTTTTTTACCCAAACATTTTTTTTTATCAAAGACATGTAGAACAAGAAATTTAGAGCAAAATTTATATATGGATGTTGTTTTTTTTGCAAAATTTTACAACTGAAAGTGAAAAATGTCATTTTTTTGCAAAAAAATCGTTAAATTTTGATTAATAACAAAAAAAGTAAAAATGTCAGCAGCAATGAAATACCACCAAATGAAAGCTCTATTAGTGAGAAGAAAAGGAGGTAAAATTCATTTGGGTGGTAAGTTGCATGACCGAGCAATAAACGGTGAAAGTAGTGTAGGTCAGAAGTGTAAAAAGTGGCCTGGTCTTTCAGGGTGTTTAAGCTATAGGGGCTGAGGTGGTTAATATACTGTAGGGACAGGGGTGTAATATACTTTATTAGGGAAAGAAGTTTCTACTAGAAAATGGTGTAAAGAGTCTTCTTAGCAAAGCTTTAACAGTGTGTGATACAGCCGACACCCAGCCGCAATGATAGGAAACGGTGATACGAACCCCGTCATTTAAACCTTCAGGTGCCGCAATCAATGCTGATCGCGACACCTGTGATGCAAGGCAGAGGGATGCGGATCCCTCTGCCTTCCAATCGGAGCCCCCACAGTGAAATTGATCGGTTACCATGGCAGTCTGGATGCTTGTAAAGCCTTCTAGGCTTGCCATAGTATCCTCCCTGCTGCTGTGCACAAAGCACAACATAGCAGGGAGCATGTGAAAATCCTACTCACCTTAAGGGGTCATGCACACGAATGTATTCTCTTTCCATGTCCATTCAGTTTTTTTTGCGGACCGTATTTCAATGGGTCCGCAAAAAAAACTGAAGTTACTCCGTGTGCATTCTGTTTCCGTATGTCAGTTCTGCAAAATAATAGAACATGTGCTACTATTGTCTGCATTACGACAAGGGGCCAGCTGTTCCATTTCGCAAAATACCGAATGCACACGAACGTCATCTGTATTTTTTGCGGATCCGTTTTTAGCAACCTCAAAAAACATATGGTCGTGTGCATGAGCCCTAATAGATCTCTATTAGGGTGAAAAGGAAAAGGGATCAAAAGATCCCAGGTTCTAGCTCCCAAAGAGGGCTAATAGTTATTAAAAAGGTTTTAAAAAAAACAAAAAACATTCAAATATTAAAAGTCTAAATCACCCGCTTTCCCTATTTTACACATAAAAATATATTAACAATAGGGATGAGCGAATCGATTTCGGATGAAACATCTGAAGGCGGTTCACATAATAATTTGTTTAAATACTGTACGGAGCCAGCGTTTAAACTTACCCCGTTTTGCGACTTTTTAAATGCCCATGCACCTAAATTTAGGTGAAAGGGATAAGGCAGGGGCATTAGCTTCGGCAGATTTACTAAAATTCACGCCAGTTTCCTGGCATAAATAATGATTTACACCATGGGCTAGAGTAGATTTCATTATAAACAATGACTGGTGGAGGATGCGCCTAATTTATGACCAGACCACACCTCATCATAAATTAAGTGGATCCTCTGGCAGTACAGGTAATATCAAATACCAGCGTTAAATGCTGGTCTTTTATAAATGTCCACCACTGACCTTTTGTAGCACAACAGCTCCAATTTTAAATTACAATTTGCCCACAACTTGTGTCATGCCTGCTCCAGGGCAAGCGGGCATGCTCCTTTGCAGGTAGTGCTGCTGGCTTCTGGTTGTCAAGGTAACCAGACCAGGTGGTCCCTGTGCAGGAGCACTGGCCAATTAGAGGTTGCTCTGGCACCTCCGATACGCTGATGCATGTGACCGGGAAGCGCAATCTATTTAAACAGTCAACCTGCTGGCCACAGGTTGCCTGTGATTGATATTGTTTTTTTGAATCATCTCACTAGCCTTCTACTGCGTGTTCTCTACTGTATTCTTGACCTCTGATTTGGACCCTGACCTTGACTCTACCCTGATTATTTGAACCCTGACGTTTCTTCCTGTGTTTGACCTTGGGTTGGTATTGTATCTGATTTGTGTACTTCTGGTTTTACCCTGTATGCTCTCTGGGTATTGACTCTGGCGTGGTTCTGATTTATGTTCCCTGATTCGGTTTACTTTTTTATCTCTTGGTCTGACCCAGATTTTTTGTTTCCGCTGTATTCCTATTTTGGTGGCCGCCGAACTGTCACTAGTTCATTATTTTCTTCCTGGTCTTCCCTCCCATATAGACCTCTGCACTTAATTAGGAAGGGACTGTCGACCAGTTGTGGGCCGGGGCTTAGGGCACATTGTGCAAGTAGGTAGGGACAGCGTGAAGGGCAAGTTTAGGGTTCACTGCTCCCTACCGTGACAACTTGCTTGTATCTTTTGTAATTGATATTTTTGAACAACAATTGATGAATGAAGCTATTGATACCTACTGTAGAAAAAAAAAAGGGGGTCAGTCAGCACATCCCAAAGCACCACATAATTGCAAATGCTAAACTAACAAGTTAGAGATACTTGGCAAATCATTTTGTACAAAATTATTTGAGCCAGTCTGCCGAACGTCAAGGCAATCTCTAGTTAGACGGGTTCCTAACACTAAATATACCTGTTATGTGCCATAGCGGCTATCATATAATTCAGAAAGTGTAGGTTCCACTCACATGCTGGGCCCACCTGAATTTCTGTCATTTTCGGTGCCAAAATGGCCTCCATAAATCCAGGGAAGGCATTTACCAGCATTGATACCTACTGTCGTATATGGTTCTGTAACTGGAGAATAATCACACCTAAAGATATTTTAAAGGAAAACTATTCCATCCAAGAAATGTGAATTGTTAGTGTGTGCAAGAAGGTAAATCACTCCTGGAGAACACAACACTGTTACAGAATCCTAGCTAAGCTTAATCTATTAATGTTCTTTTTTTAACTTTAGATATAAATAGCTGTCCACCAGCTGACCCTGGTCACTCAGTTGTTATGACACCCTCTAAGTTGTGACTGTTGTTATTATGCCAGCCATATGTTCAGAAATCTGATCCATGTAACTGCCTTGTGCTTTGGTATCTTTTTAGCCAAGATTCTTGTGTCTGTAAAACAAAAAACATACGTGCAAGATCTATCGATGGACATAAAGTGTGTCATTGGGCATTCAGGGGACACCATAAATCTTCAGAATGCTATTCTTTTGTCATAAAGAAGTGAATGGGCACTCTTATAGATGGAATCACATAGACTGGATCTAAGATATAAAAATCAATGAGGTTTTTAATAGATAAAATACTTTACAGTAATATGGAAAAAAGATATAAAAAGGTGTATAGAAAATATATAAAAAATATATAAAAAAAGCTGAGCCGTAAATACTTAATAAAATGTTCCAAAAGGATGGAGTTGATATTCTTGATCGATGCAGTGATGTTCAGATATCAAGTCAGCTGATAAATTGTAGAAGAACCTATAATGAGGTTAGTCCAGGTATTGTATAACACCTCTAATGGTATATAGGGAGATCCGTTCAGCGGATTGCTGTAATATTACAACCGGCTTTCCTGGTGTCTTTGGTGGGTGAGTTGGATGATACACAAGTAAAGTATGTTTTCTTAAAAGGTGGTAGATGAAATTGATATATTTAAAAACAAGTACAAAAAAGGAAAAAAGATGAAAAAGAAAACAAGTAAAAAGGAAAAATATATTGGGGGAGATAGGGGATATATATGTATATACAAGTGAACTGGTCGTGACGTACTTGTATGAAATAGTCAAAAGTGGGTGATCAAAAAAAGAGTAGCGATATGCTGGACACTGCCACTTATATAGATTTTATCCACAGTGATATAATTTTACTTAAAGTCTCTCTGGAGAGTGTAGCTTTTTGATTTAGTGTTAATAATTGCCGCATAACACACTGAACTATTCTTGATGACTGCTATCGATATACTGCTGCAATATGGATTCATAGATCGGCGTTCAATTTCATCTCAGATTTGTATCATGGCTATCCAAGATGACACATTTATAAAAGCCGGTTTACCAGACAGATCAAATACAGCCACTGAGGAAGGAGACAGCAGAGTCTTTGAAACGCGTCTGCCGTGGACGATACATTTGATCTTATGTCACAATAACTGGCAATACGATATTTAATATCGTTCTAGTTGATACTAAGTGAAGCGCTTCCAAGAAAGACACAAAGTAAGAATTGCAGCAATCGGCACACTAACAGGAAGTAGCAGTAAGGCAGCCCATCTTCACTACCTGTGCAAGCGCTACCGGAGACACGAGGGACGCCAAAGACACAGAGGCCAGCATTACGAGCCGAGAGTCTGAGATCGCTAAAGAGAAACAGTGAGGTACAGCAGTGCTCCAATCAAAAGCCACAGCGAACTGCACCTGCTCTATATTTAATCTATGCAAGGTACCATCGCAGTCTTTCTTCTGATACCACTGAAAATACAAGTTATAGGTAAGCTTACCTTCCACTCACTCCACGTGGGACGCCACGAACGGACATTTTTCTTGTAAATGTGAGTACCAGAGTTTCTTTCTGCAACTGCACTTTTGAAATTGAACTCCGATCTATGAATCCATATTGCAGCAGTATATGAATATCAGTCATCAAGAATAGTTTAGTGTGTTATGCGGCAATTATTAACACTAAATCAAAAAGCTACACTCTCCAGAGAGACTTTAAGTAAAATTATATCACTGTGGATAAAATCTATATAAGTGGCAGTGTCTAGCATATCGCTACTCTTTTTTTTGATCACCCACTTTTGACTATTTCATACAAGTACGTCACAACCAGTTCACTCTATATATATATATATATATATATATATATATAATATCTCTATCTATCTATCTATCTATCTATATCTCCCCCAATATATTTTTCCTTTTCACTTGTTTTCTTTTTCATATTTTTTCCTTTTTTGCACTTGTTTTTGAATATATCAATTTCATCTACCACATTTTGAGAAAAACATACTTGACTTGTGTATCATCCAACTCACCCACCAACGACACCAGGAAAGCCGGTTGTAATATTACAGCAATCCGCTGCACGGATCTCCCTATATACCATTAGAGGTGTTATACAATACCTAGACTAACCTCATTATAGGTTCTTCTACAATTTATCAGCTGACTTGATATCTGAACATCACTGCATTGATCAAGAATATCAACTCCATCCTTTTGGAACATTTTATTGAGTATTTACGGCTCAGCTTTTTTTATATATTTATTTTCTATACACCTTTTAATATATTTTTTTCCAGATTACTGTAAAGTATTTTATCTATTAAAAACCTCATTGATTTTTATATCTTAGATCCAGTCTGTGATTCCATCTATAAGAGTGCCCATTCACTTCTTTATCTACTTTACTTGGTGAACAGGGTGCAACATCAGTTTGGAGCACCTTGCCATCACCAGTCAGAGGGAGAGTCGTCCTTTACATTCCTTACTATTCTTTTGTCATGTCTGCAATATAATTGGTAGTTAACTGACTCCTGTCTAATTCACTTGTTCCTAGGTGGAAATTGTCACAGAAAATGACTTCACTTTGAAGCTTACTGGATTTATCAAGTAAATACACATTATACATGTGGGCTGAATTATAAGTCTGATTTAATGTATTACTATTTATGCATTATGGGGATCATTTACTATCCAGAAATACGCCTATATTAGGCGTATTCCTGGTGCAGATTATGGCGCCACAATCTACGACTTTTCCCCGATCACAACAAGTCAAAAAAAGTGGGCGGGGAAGGGGACGGGCCAGCAAGTCTGTATCATTCATCATTTTATATGCCTGTTTTAGGCGTAGAAAATTGTCTAAGGGCTCATGCACATGACCGTTGTTGTTTTGCAGTCCGTTTTCACGGATCCGTTCCGTATCTGAGGTGTTTTTTTTGTTTTTTTTTATGTTTTGAGTCAACATCCGTTCGGTTATGCCACAAAACATATCCATATGGTTTCCGTATGTGTACCTTTTTTGAGGATCGTATACTGACGAAGGAATAAGGCAATAAAAAGTTACAAATTTTAGCCACTTCCCGTTTTTCACACCCCCTATATTGCCTTGACAGCATTGTCTTCAGCTTGTTTCTGCATTGAGAGATTTGTTGGAATACTGTGCTTGGCAGGCATTGTTTTCTGGCTACTGCTATCTGTTGGATCATGTCTGACAATTTGAAGGAAGAGGTTATCCTGTGCTGGCTTAGCTCTGTGAATTTTGGACGGCAGCCAACTATGCCAGCTGCGGAACCGAGGAGGAGGCATTGGCTTCACCCAATTGTCTCTCAGCGGCACTGGAAGGGCCACTTCCATACGCTGTACATGGATCTGCGACAGCATCCTGAGAAATTTCATGGGTTTTGTCGTATGTCTGTGAGCAGCTTTGACATTTTGTTAGCGGCTCTGCGTCCTGGCCTCACATACCAGGACACAAATATGAGGCGCTGCATTTCACCAGAGGAACGGCTCATCATGAGGTTGAGGTAGGTTTCCTACATTAGTTTGTGTGTTAAATTTCTGTTACCTTTTATAGTGTCATTTTAAATATATTTTCTGATAGCTATGATATAGTCAAATGTAATTGAAATATAATTTTAATTTTTAATTTTTACACTTTAGATTCCTGGCAACCTGCAATTCATTTGCTTCACTGCATTTTGAGTTCCTGCTGGGCTTCTCAACCATTTCTCGGATTGTTTGTCAAATGTGTCAAGTTATTTGGCAGCAACTCCAGGACACGGTGATGCCAGAGCCAAAGGTAGATGATTGGATGCGAATCGCCGAGGGCTTTGAACGTGATGCGCAGTTCCCAACCTGCATTGGGGCAATGGATGGCAAACATATCTTTATAAAGAAGCCGCCTCACTCAGGGTCGTGGGTCTACAATTATAAACAATATTTTTCCGTAGTGCTTTTAGCTTTGGCTGACAGTATCTACAAGTTCATCATTGTTGATATTAGGGCCTATGGGAGCACCGCAGATGCCGCATTTTCGGGGCTTCTAGAATGGGTGATTGGCTTCAAGCCAACCAACTTGCCCTCTCAGAGCCCAGACGGCTGCCAGGATCTGCCGGACCACTGGCTCCGTTTGTAATAGTGGCTGATGAGGAGTTTGACACCCCATGTCATGCGACCCTTCCCCAGACGCGACATGGATGACAGCAGACGTATATTTAACTATCGGCTGACAAGAGCCTATTGGTATGTTGAGTGTGCGTTTGGAAGACTTACAAACAACTGGAGAGTATTCCTGTCACCCTTACAGATGTCACCGGACAATGCCACCCTGGTTATTCAAGCATGTGTGATCCTGCACAACTTCGTCAGGATTCATGATGCACCTTCAGATCCTGGATTGGACCAAAATCTGACAGCTACATCTGTTGGATATGATCATAGCTGCCATAGACGACCTGGAATGGCTGTTTGGGAAATGTATGCCGACTATTTCTCCAGCCCTAAGGGGGCATTGCAATGGCAAATGGATGCAGTTCGTGGCAGACATAAGAACATGTGACAATATATATTGACCATAAGAACATGTGACAATAAAGTGACCATATATTTGAATATACACTGTGTGCAGAATTATTAGGCAAATGAGTATTTTGACCACATCATCCTCTTTATGCATGTTGTCTTACTCCAAGCTGTATAGGCTCGAAAGCCTACTACCAATTAAGCATATTAGGTGATGTGCATCTCTGTAATGAGAAGGGGTGTGGTCTAATGACGTCAACACCCTATATTAGCTGTGCATAATTATTATGCAAAATGGGTCAAAAGAAGGACTTGACAGGCTCAGAAAAGTCAAAAATAGTGAGATATCTTGCAGAGGGATGCAGCACTCTTAAAATTGCAAAGCTTCTGAAGCGTGATCATCAAACAATCAAAATAGTCAACAGGGTCGCAAGAAGCGTGTGGAAAAACCAAGGCGCAAAATAACTGCCCATGAACTGAGAATAGTCAAGCGTGCAGCTGCCAAGATGCCACTTGCCACCAGTTTGGCCATATTTCAGAGCTGCAACATCACTGGAGTGCCCAAAAGCACAAGGTGTGCAATACTCAGAGACATGGCCAAGGTAGGAAAGGCTGAAAGACGACCATCACTGAACAAGACACACAAGCTGAAACGTCAAGACTGGGCCAAGAAATATCTCAAGACTGATTTTTCTAAGGTTTTATGGACTGATGAAATGAGAGTGAGTCTTGATGGGCCAGATGGATGGGCCCGTGGCTGGATTGGTAAAGGGCAGAGAGCTCCAGTCCGACTCAGACGCCAGCAAGGTGGAGGTGGAGTACTGGTTTGGGCTGGTATTATCAAAGATGAGCTTGTGGGGCCTTTTCGGGTTGAGGATGGAGTCAAGCTCAACTCCCAGTCCTACTGCCAGTTTCTGGAAGACACCTTCTTCAAGCAGTGGTACAGGAAGAAGTCTGCATCCTTCAAGAAAAACATGATTTTCATGCAGGACAATGCTCTATCACACGCGTCCAAGTACTCCACAGCGTGGCTGGCAAGAAAGGGTATAAAAGAAGAAAATCTAATGACATGGCCTCCTTGTTCACCTGATCTGAACCCCATTGAGAACCTGTGGTCCATCATCAAATGTGAGATTTACAAGGAGGGAAAACAGTACACCCCTCTGAACATTGTCTGGGAGGCTGTGGTTGCTGCTGCACGCAATGTTGATGGTGAAAAGATCAAAACACTGACAGAATCCATGGATGGCAGGCTTTTGAGTGTCCTTGCAAAGAAAGGTGGCTATATTGGTCACTGATTTGTTTTTGTTTTTGTTTTGTTTTTGAATGTCAGAAATGTATATTTGTGAATGTTGAGATGTTATATTGGTTTCACTGGTAAAAATAAATAATTGAAATGGGTATATATTTGTTTTTTGTTAAGTTGCCTAATAATTATGCGCAGTAATAATCACCTGCACACACAGATATCCCCCTAAAATAGCTAAAACTAAAAACAAACTAAAAACTACTTCCAAAAATATTCAGCTTTGATATTGAGTTTTTTCGGTTCATTGAGAACATGGTTGTTCAATAATAAAATTAATCCTCAAAAATACAACTTGCCTAATAATTCTGCACTCCCTGTATATACCCTCTAATACCTCATTAAATGTTTAAATTAAAGGGGTTGTTTGACTTCTGCAAATAACATTGATTTGTACCATAAACTTCATACAAGCCAGTTACTAAGGTATTGTTATTAACCATATTGTTTCCTTTGATGGCAGCCTTATTTTCTTCATCATATTATATGCTTGTTTCTATTGGTAGCGACCAGCCACCAATCCATCTGTGGTGGTAGTGCTTGAACAGTAGATGAAAAAAAGATGGCTCATGTGCGCTCCCATGGTCCCGGCCACTAAAGACGTCTGCGCTTTATTATCTAGTGTGAAGGCACTACCAGCACTGATGGATAGCAGGGTGTTGTTTATACATTAGAAATTAGCAGTGTATAATAGTTTATAATTACCATATAGCATAGGAAGCAATAGAGCTACTAACAGTCTCTTAGTAATCTGCTTGTATGAACTTTATCATGTAGAAATGTTAAATTGTATACGTTATTCGGCCCCTTTAATTAGAAAAGTGTGCTTAATATGTATTACTAATTTGTCAAATTTCATTTTTCAGGTCATATTGTTGGGATCAGAAGTGTACGTAGCAAACCATGGATGTTGTTGAAATCCCGGAAATGGATAGAAATAATATAGATGTTTAAATGTACGACTGTATGTGCTAATAAAAGTAATGTGTTTGTTATGAAAAGTCTCATACAATGTTTATGTGTAAAATAACTTCGTATGTGGAATAATTACAGTAGGCAATTAAGGATTATAAATAAATATGGCTTTTACTTCAGCCTTTTAACCAGACAAATATATTACAATATAAAACACAATTGAAATAAAATTATAAATCAAACAGCTCCCTTGTAAAAGGGCCTTGTCCATGCCTTGGACCCATTTCCCCTTGTGAGCCAAAAGAAGGATGGAGCCCCGAAACAAGTTGACTAAACAAAGGCTGGGAAAAACCTGCCTGACTTTGCCCTTGACTAGCTGTTCGGGGGCCTGGTTGGGGGTGTATATCTCCAGCCAGTGCCCTATGTTTAAGTTGGTCGAAGCATTTCACCAACTCCAAAGGATCCATGTTGGTGTCCATTGTGGTGATGACCGATGTTACCACATTAGCAAATATTGTTTGCTTATCATCAGGAAATGTTTTACTATAGCGAGCAAAGGCTTTTAGAAGGCGCTTCTCCTTTGTTTCGTCTTTTTTTTTTCTGGAGATACTCGAGCACATGGTGGTCTATATGTGCACGAGTATCTCCAGACTCTGTGGGCCATTGCCTCCCACCCCTTCTCGCCAGTGGCCTAGCCTGGAGTGGCTCTGGGCTGGACGACACATTTTCTTGTGGCTCTGGATTGGCGGCCTCTTCTGTTTGCTCCTGGCGTTGGGGCTCCTGGGCCGGAATTCCTTGTCCCTCTGACAAATGAGCCGCTGGGGAGTGTGGCCCTGCTGGCTCATCTGGGTTTGAGGAGGTCTCTCCGGCAGCCTCAGGATGAAGGTGGTCCACAGTACTAAAAGGAGAATGACAAAGGTTTAACCCCTTAAGGACTTAGGGCGTACCGGTACGCCCTATTTCCCGTATCCTTAAGGACTCAGGGCGTACCAGTACGTCCTAAGTTTAAATCGCGATTGCGGCGCCGTGGGGGTTAATCCGAACAGGATGCCGGCTGAAATCATTCAGCCGGCATCCTGTCACAACGCCAGGGGGGGTCATGTGAACCCCCCCGTATCGGCGATCGCCGCTATCCGCAGGTCAATTCAGACCTGCAGTTTGCAGCTTTTACCTGCGGTTGCGGCGGGTGTCGGCGGTGCCATCGGGTCCCCATGAGGCTGTGGGGGGGACCCGATGGCATGGAAGGCAGCGCGATGTCTAAGGAAGGCATCGCGCTGCCTTCCGGTGACGAGCCTGTGAGATCCAGCCCCCTGGATCTCACAGGCAGGAAGCTGTATGAGTAATACACACAGTATTACTTATACAGCCAATGCATTCCAATACAGAAGTACTGGAATGCATTGTAAAGGATTAGACCCCCAAAGTGGGACAAAAAATAAAGTGAAAAAAAAGTTGAAAAAATAAAGTCCCCCCCCCCCAAAATTTTTTTAGTTTTAAGTAAAAATAAACAAAAACGTCATTTTCCCCAAATAAAGTAAAAAAAAATTGGTAAAAAGTAGGGAAAAAAAAAAGTATACATATTAGGTATCGCTGCGTCCGTATCGACCGGCTCTATAAACATATCACATGACCTAACCCCTCAGATGAACACTGTAAAAAATAAAAAATAAAAACTGTGCTAAATAAACAATTTTTTAATTTTTTGTCACCTTACATCACAAAAAGTGTAATAGTAAGCGATCAAAAAGTCATATGCACCCCAAAATAGTGCCAATCAAACCGTCATCTCATCCCGCAAAAAATGAGACCGTACCGAAGATAATCGCCCAAAAACTGAAAAATCTATGGCTCTCAGAATATGGAGACCCTAAAACATGATTTTTTTTTTGTTTAAAAAATTATAGTGTGTAAAACTTAAATAAACTAGAAATAAAAAAAGTATACATATTAGGTATCGCCGCGTCCGTATCGACCGGCTCTATAAACATATCACATGACCTAACCCCTCAGATGAACACTGTAAAAAATAAAAAATAAAAACTGTGCTAAATAAACAATTTTTTATTTTTTGTCACCTTACATCACAAAAAGTATAATAGCAAGCGATCAAAAAGTCACACGCACCCCAAAATAGTGCCAATAAAACAGTCATCTCATCCCGCAAAAATCATACCCTACCCAAGGTAATCGCCCAAAAACTGAAAAAATTATGGCTCTGACTATGGAAACACTAAAACATGATTTTTTTTGCTTCAAAAATGAAATCATTGTGTAAAACTTACATAAATAAAAAAAAGTATACATATTAGGTATCACCGTGTCCGTATCGACCGTCCTATAAAAATATCACATGACCTAACCCCTCAGATGAATGTTGTAAATAAAAATAAAAACGGTGCCAAAACAGCTATTTCTTGTTATCTTGCCTCACAAAAAGTGTAATATAGAGCAACCAAAAATCATATGTACCCTAAACTAGTACCAACAATACTGCCACCCTATCCCATAGTTTCTAAAATGGGGCCACTTTTTTTGGAGTTTCTACTCTAGGGGTGCATCAGGGGGGCTTAAAATGGGACATGGTTGTTAACCCTTGCTTTGCTACTGGAAAAATTGATTAAAATGGAAAATTTGCCCAAAAATTTTAATTCTGAAATTTCATCTCCCTTTGCCAATAACTCTTGTGGAACACCTAAAGGTTTAACGACATTTGTAAAATCTGTTTTAAATACCTTGAGGGGT
Source organism: Bufo bufo (assembly GCF_905171765.1). Classification (NCBI taxonomy): domain Eukaryota; kingdom Metazoa; phylum Chordata; class Amphibia; order Anura; family Bufonidae; genus Bufo; species Bufo bufo. The sequence goes on from NC_053390.1 coordinate 576,641,979, forward strand.
GTAGTTTCTTAGATGGGGTCACTTTTATGGAGTTTCTACTCTAGGGGTGCATCAGGGGTGCTTCAAATGGGACATGGTGTCAAAAAAACCAGTCCAGCAAAACCTGCCTTCCAAAAACCGTATGGCATTCCTTTCCTTCTGCGCCCTGCCGTGTGCCCGTACAGCGGTTTACGACCACATATGAGGTGTTTCTGTAAACTACAGAATCAGGGCCATAAATATTGAGTTTGGTTTGGCTGTTAATCCTTGCTTTGTAACCGTAAAAAAATTATTAAAATGGAAAATCTGCCAAAAAAGTGAAATTTTGAAATTGTATCTCTATTTTCCATTAATTCTTGTGGAACACCTAAAGGGTTAACAAAGTTTGTAAAATCAGTTTTGAATACCTTGAGGGGTGTAGTTTATAGAATGGGGTCATTTTTTGGGTAGTTTCTTTTATGTAAGCCTCGCAAAGTGACTTCAGACCTGAACTGGTCCCTAAAAATTGGGTTTTTGAAAATTTCTGAAAAATTTCAAGATTTGCTTCTAAACTTCTAAGCCTTGTAAGATCCCCAAAAAATAAAATATCATTCCCAAAATGATCCAAACATGAAGTAAACATATGGGGAATGTAAAGTAATAACTATTTTTGGAGGTATTACTATGTATTATAGAAGTAGAGAAATTGAGACTTGGAAGTTTGCAATTTTAATTTTTTTTTTTTGTAAATTTGGTATTTTTTTATAAATAAAAATGAGTTTTTTTACTTCATTTTACCAGTGTCATGAAGTACAATATGTGATGAAAAAACTATCTCAGAATGGCTTGGATAAGTCAATCCGTTTTAAAGTTATCAGCACTTAGAGTGACACTGGTCAGATTTGCAAAAAATGGCCAAGTCCTTAAGGTGAAATAGGGCTGAGTCCTTAAGGGGTTAAAGAGCGTCAAAATAGACAAAAATAGGGAATTACATTATGTGCATATACACATATGTTTCCAATTACATTGCATTATACAATATTTAAAATGCAATTTTACCTACCTCCTTAGCTCCAGAACTGGAGCAAGAAACTGCAACTATGCAGTGTATAAGGCCTCATGCACACGACCGTCTGTGGCCATTGTGCCGTTTTCTGTTTTTTTTTCGTGGACCCACTTTCAATGGGTCCGTGGAAAAATCGGAAAATGCACCGTTTTGCAGCCGCATCCGTGATCCGTGTTTCCTGTCCGTCAAAAAAAATGACCTGTCCTATTTTTTTGACTGACAACGGTTCACGGACCCATTCAAGTCAATGGGTCTGTGAAAGAACATGGATGCACACAAGATTGGCATCCGCATCCGTGATCCGTGGCCGTAGGTTACTTTCATACAGACGGATCCGAAGATCCGTCTGCATAAAAGCTTTTTCAGAGATGAGTTTTCACTTTGTGAAAACTCATATCCGACAGTATATTCTAACACAGAGGCGTTCCCATAGTGATGGGGACGCTTCAAGTTAGAATATACTACGAACTGTGTACATGACTGCCCCCTGCTGCCTGGCAGCACCCGATCTCTTACAGGGGGCTGTGATCCGCACAATTAACCCCTCAGGTGCTGCACCTGAGGGGTTAATTGTGCATATCATAGCCCCCTATAAGAGATCAGGGGCTGCCAGGCAGCAGGGGGCAGACCCCCCTCCCTCCCCAGTTTTAATTTCATTGGTGGCCAGTGCCGCCTCCCCCTATTGTAATATCATTGGTGGCCAGTGTGCGGCCTCCCTCCCTTTATTGTATTATCATTGGTGGCCAGTGTGCGGCCCCCCCTCCCTCTCTCTATTGTATTATCATTGGTGGCCAGTGTGTGGGCCCCCCCGGCCCCCCCTCTATTGTATTTAATATCATTGGTGGCCAGTGTGTGGCCTCCCTTCTCCCCCCCCCCCCCGATCATTGGTGGCAGCGGAGAGTTCCGATCGGAGTCCCAGTTTAATCGCACTGGGGCTCCGATCGGTAACTATGGCAACCAGGATGCTACTACAGGCCTGGTTGCCATGGTTACTTAGCAATATTACAATATTAGAAGCATCATACTTACCTGCTGCGCTGTCTGTGACCGGCCGGGAGCTCCTCCTACTGGTAAGTGACAGATCATTAAGCAATGCGCCGCACAGACCTGTCACTTTACCAGTAGGAGGAGCTCCCGGCCGGTCACAGACACCTGCTGCGCTAAGTATGATGCCTCTAATATTGTAATATTGTTAAGTAACCATGGCAACCAGGCCTGCAGTACGGTAACCATGGCAACCAGGACGCTACTGCAGGCCTGGTTGCCATGGTTACTTAGCAATATTACAATATTAGAAGCATCATACTTACCTGCTGCGCTGTCTGTGACCGGCCGGGAGCTCCTCCTACTGGTAAGTGACAGGTGCTTAATGATCTGTCACTTACCAGTAGGAGGAGCTCACGGCCGGTCACAGACAGCGCAGCAAGTAAGTATGATGCTTCTAATATTGTAATATTGCAAAGTAACCATGGCAACCAGGCCTGCAGTAGCATCCTGGTTGCCATGGTTGCCGATCGGAGCCCCAGCGATTAAACTGGGACTCCGATCGGAACCCTCCGCTGCCACCAATGATCGGGGGGGGGGGGGGGAGGGGAGGCCGCACACTGGCCACCAATGATATTACAATAGAGGCCGGGGGGGCCGCACACTGGCCACCAATGATAATACAATAGAGGGAGGGGGGGCGCACACTGGCCCCCAATGATAATACAATAGAGGGAGGGAGGGAGGGGGGCCGCACACTGGCCACCAATGATAATACAATAGAGGGAGGGAGGGGGGCCGCACACTGGCCACCAATGATAATACAATAGAGGGAGGGGGGGTCGGGGGTGGGGGCCGCACACTGGCCACCAATGATATTCAAACTGGGGAGGGAGGGGGGTCTGCTGCCTGCTGCCTGATCTCTTACAGGGGGCTATGATATGCACAATTAACCCCTCAGGTGCAGCACCTGAGGGGTTAATTGTGCGGATCACAGCCCCCTGTATGAGATCGGGTGCTGCCAGGCAGCAGGGGGCAGTCATGTACACAGTTCGTAGTATATTCTAACTAGAAGCGTCCCCATCACTATGGGAACGCCTCTGTGTTAGAATATACTGTCGGATATGAGTTTCACGATCTAACTCATATCCGACAGTATATTCTAACATAGAGGCGTTCCCATGGTGATGGGGACGCTTCAAGTTAAAATATACCATCGGATTGGAGAAAACTCCGATCCGATGGTATAATAGGGACTCCTGACTTTACATTAAAAGTCAATGGGGGACGTTTGGCTCCGCACGGCCAGTGGATCCTCCACGGATCACAGACCAACGGAACCCCGTTTTGCGGACCGTGAAAAAATACGGTCGTGTGCATGAGGCCTAAGGCTGTGTTTACATCACATTTCTATCATCCACTTGGCAGATCCGTTTAATTGATATGCTGGAAACAGGAGGGCATCAATTTGCATCTATTTTAAATAGAAACATGGAAGAATGATGTCAGAAAAAGACCACATTGTCCAATTACATAGACTTAAAAATGGTTTAAAAAAACGCAAGTAAAAACACAATGATGTCCATTTTTTTGGCGGAAACAATGTGGATGTGGTAGACAGCGGCAATTTTTTTTTTTAGAACAGAAGACTATGTAAAGTGGATTCAAACAAAGCCATGTTATGGTTTTAGCATATCCGTTAAACGGATCTGCTTAGTGGTTGATAGGAACATGGTGTGAACACACTCTTAGGCCTCTTTCACACGACAGTATGTCTTTTTCAGTGTTTTGCGGTCCGTTTTAAACGGATCCGTTGTTCCGTTTTTTGTTTCCGTTGTGTTTCCGTTTCCGTTCCGTTTTTCCGTATGGCAAATACAGTATACAGTCATTTCATAGAAAAAATTGGGCTGGGCATAACATTTTCAATAGATGGATCCGCAAAAAACGGAACGGATACGGAAGACATACGGATGCACTTCCGTATGCATTCCGTTTTTTGGCGGACCCATAGACTTTAATGGAGCCACGGAACGTGATTTGCGGCCAAATATAGGACATGTTCTATGTTAAAACGGAACGGAAATACGGAAACGGAATGCATACGGAGTACATTCCGTTTTTTTTGCGGAACCATTGAAATCAATGGTTCCGTATACGGACCGCAAAAAACGGCCTGCAAAACGGAAAAAAAAAAACGGCCGTGTGAAAGAGGCCTTAGATTGTAAGCAAACTGCCAGTGATTTGAATGGGCTTTGCATAAAAGACAAGAAATGATAAAGTCTGAGCAGCACATGAGCTCTACTTAGTTATTTCATTTTGGATGGTCCAAGATTACAAACTTTACGATGTAGTCTTATGACAAGCATCTATGACATATTAAAGCATCATTTTGACAGGATCTTTTCTTTGAGTTTTTTTTGGAAGTTCAATATTGATGGCCTATCCTCCGGATAGGTAATCAGCATCTGATTGGTAGAGTCTGAATGCTGGTATCCCCGACGATCAGCTGTTTCAAGCATCTATGACGCTTTGGTGAGCATCGCAGCCAATTCCTAGGCCAATAATGTCAGGCTCATTGGTCACATGGCCTGTTTGCAGTTCAGTGAATGGACTTAGGCTGCAATACCAGGCAAGAAAACTGTTTAATATAATACATTGATGATGGTGATCAAAATTATTACAGTATGTGACATATAGGAGTCTTTTTATCCTATATCCTTCCTTATGCCTAGACGTTTCAGTTGTGACAAATCTATAAATGTGGGTATGAATGTATATGTGACTATATGATTACCTGTGTCAGTAATCTGAATGGTACTGAAATGTTACAAACAATATTATTAAAACTGACTCTCACAAATGATGGGGCATCACTACCAGGAGGAGAAGCCCCATAGTCATTAGCGTTGATCACGAATATTCTAATCGCGAATTTTTATCGCGAATATTGGCACTTCGAGAATTCTCGAATATCTAGAACAGGCATCCTCAAACTGCGGCCCTCCAGCTGTTGCAAAACTACAACTCCCAGCATGCCCAAACAGCCTACAGGTATCAGCCTACAGCAGGGCATTGTGGGAGTTGTAGTTTTACAACAGCTGGAGGGCCGCAGTTTGAGGATGCCTGATCTAGAATATAGTGCTATATCTTCGTAATCGCGAATAGTCTAGATTTTTTTCATCAGTACCTATGATACCCCACTGCTTCTTGCTTGGGGGCCAATGAGAAGGCTGCAATATCTTTGACTTTAGGAGTAGTGTTGACCGCAAATTTTCGTATCGCAAATTTTTATTGCGAATTTTCCGATTGCCGATTTTTGCAATCAAGAAAATAAAGACGAGATCACGAATTTGCGAATATATGACTAATATTCGCCCAAATATTTGCGAAATATTGCGAATTGGAATATTGCCCCTGCCGCTCATCACTGATAGTCATATAAAATTGTAGTTACTGTCAATCATACGACCAGGAAGCTGTTAAAGATATTACTGCAACATCAGATTTTAATACCAGAGCAGTAAACCCTGGTAATCATACCTCCAATGTGTACATGGCAGAAGCTACCACGGACTGTAACGGAATGCATGCCATCATAGAATTCCGTTATGGTCTGTGGCAACGGAATCCATTATGGAGTTCTTAAATAACCCGAAATAGTGCTAACCCAAATCTGCATTACAGTTCAGCCTTGTACAGGGTCTATTGAGGGAATTTATGAGGCCCTGTTGGACAGTTTTTCAGGGCAAAGAAATCTCACCTAAAGCTTTCACAAAAATAATTATATCATATGCTGTGAACTGAGTGTTCTCCTGTTTTGGGTGACCATTCATGTTTCATGCATTTGTCTCCAAGAGGGCCTCGTTTCTTGTAATACTTAGCAACAGCAGATGAAAGCAATTCTGGCTATTTATGGGAGGTAGAACAATGCACTGTGCACTGCATTTATAATGTATTGGACTTTTTTTTTAATCATTGAGCATATTTACTAATACTTTCTAAAATGTAGACAGAGGTGCCAGGTTTCTCAATGGGGCTGATGATAGATGATAAATTTGGTGCACCTTCTATACTAACTTCATACCAGCTATTAGTTTGTTTACTTGGTGCTGAAATTCACTGACAAAATCCTGGTGCAATTTTGGCGCACAGTGCGGCTCCTTTTCTGCTAATCCACACACACTTGCCGCTAAAACATGTCCACATGACAAGTGAGGAGCAAAAAAAATATCTGAGACTTTTAATAAACATATTGCACACAAGGTGTATCAGAATTCTGGCTGAATTTGAGCCCGAGTTCTGGCACATTTTCATTAGTAAATTTTTTCACATCCATAGAGGCCAGTACCTCTGTCACGTTCTCCATGATATTGCATCTGAGTGAGTGTGAGAAAGTTAGGAAGTAGATTCTCCTCTACTTTCTGTGTGCAGAGGATGGCAGCTAGTCTCCACCCACCTTATCTGGGAGAACTGCTAAAAATGGTAGATACAAGTCATGTATTGGCCACAAATTGTGTAATTCCTAATGTACACACATTGATTACTAGTGATTATCTTCTTCTGCCTATTACTATGTGTGTGCACATATCAAGTGGCTTAAAGGGTTGTCCAGTCTTAAAGGGAACCTGTCATCAACTTTTCGCTGAGCTCACTGAGGGCAGCATAAATTCGTTACAGAAATGCTGATTTCAGCGGTGTGCCAATGATGAGCTAAAGGTAAGTGGTTGCTGAGAACCAGCATCATAATCATTGCAGCCCAGGCCTGGAAAAGAGTCAAATCTACTTGAGAAGAGTCATGATTATTCATAATCCCCTGCTCTCTCACCTATCTGCTGATGATTGGCAGTTTGCTCCTAAAAGGGAGAAAACTCGGTAGAAGACTGTCAGTCATCAGCAGGTGGGCAGGGAGAGAAGGAATTTACGAATAACCAGGACTCTTCTCAGGTGGCCGGGACTCTTTTCCAGGCCCAGTCTGCAATTATTGTGATGTTGGTTGTCGGCAACCACTTACTTTTAACTTTTAAATGACAGATCGCTGAAATCAACTCACCTGTCTCTACTTTATGCTGCTGTTTAGTATGGGCAGTATAAAGTTGATGACAGGTTCCCTTTAAGCAATAAAGCTTAAAAGTTTTTCGGGATTTAAATATTAGATCAGTCATCAATATTTAATCAGTGTATGTCCAACTTCTGTCACCCCTAGTCATCTGCTGTTTGATGAGGCTAAGAAGCTTAGGTCATGCTGAAGCCTCCTCCAAGGTCTGTGACATCACATCCTTTGTTCATGTGGCCTTTTTTCAGCTTAGTGTAATTCAAGTCAATGGGTGTGAGCTGCAATTCTAAGCCCAGACACTATACAGTGTATGTTGCTGTGCTAGTAAAAATATCTCATGAAGACATCTCCTGTCCATAATAAAGCATTTAGACCTCATAGATGGGCTATGGCAGATTCAATCCTTCCATGTATTGCAGCCACCCCACCACACAACACTAAAGTTCCCCTGCAGCGGCTGCTCCTATCTAAAAATGGGTTGGCTCACTCCACTGAGGAAGGAGTCACTGCCAACTCCGAAACGCGTCTGGTGTACACAAGTCTCAAGTAAAGAAAGAAACCGCAGCCTATCATCTGCGCACCATCTTTGAATTTTCGGAAGCGCTTTTGCACAGCGGACAGGAAGAAACACAATATTTGTTGCGTCTGGATCAAAAGACACCAAGTAACGCCGAACAGCACATCGGGTCCTGATTACCTCTCGACCCCGGCGTCTAAACATATTGTTTTCCCTGCCTCGGTAATCTACTCATCTGCATAAAAGAGCGGACCGGAGCTCAGACCATCGATGCTGCAACACGTGGGACGCCACGCCAAGCACGAGTGATCGGTCACTCCACCGCACCAGAACAGTGAGTAGTGTGTTCACACACAGTACGGTTTAGCAGCAGACTTATTGACACATGCTGTGAAGATAACTAAATACAAAGACTTTCTATGCATTTGTAAATACTGGCTACAGCCTGAACTTTCACTTATTAATAGAGACATTGAGCATCAGACCCTGCGCATCTGAATTATTTCTAAAGACTGTATACATAGACAAACACGATACGATCCAGTCAATCTAAAGTCATCATCCATCAGTGATATTGCTACAAATACTACACAAATACCTCTATATGGTTTTATGTTTTTAGTAAATGTGCATGTTTTAATGTGATCATTTTGAGGATCCTCACCTTATTTTATTGTGGTGTTAATAAATAGTTGCACATACGTATTGGCTGGTGTCCCATGTGATTTTCAGTTGTAGGTGTGCCCCTCTTATCCACTTATTCAGTCAGTCCATATATATATATATATATATATATATAATATATATATGTATATGTGTGGAGGCTCGTCAATAAATCTTCAATAAATCTCATACAGGGGCATAGCAGTATGAAAATAACAAAGTTCTGTGCACTTTTACATTTGAAGCGATAAACCAGAAAATATATTAATCCTTAGTGACCAGCCTGTTTCATTATTGCATTCCAAGAGCTATAGCTTTTTTATTTTTCCATCAATGTAGCCATATGAGCGCTTTTTATTTGCAAGATAAGGCCTCATGCACACGACAGTTGTTTTTCTCGGCCTCCGTTGCGTTTTTTTTGCGGATAGGATGGGGACCTATTCATTTCAATGGGTCAGCAAAAAAATGCTGATAGTTCATCCGTTTGTGTTCCGCGTCCGTTGTCCGTGTTTCCCTTCAGCAAAAAAAATAGTGCATGTCCTAATTTTTTCACATTTGTGGACAAGGATAGGCATTTATTACAAGGGATCTGTGGAAAAAATAGGATCCTCCAAAAAAAATGGATGCCGCTTCCGTTTTTTTTTGCGGATGCACAATTTGCGGACGCATGAGGCCTAAGTTGTAGTTTTTAACAGGACCATTTTGGAGTTAAGTTTTTGCATCACTACATACCTAGACCCATAACTTATATTTTATAACTTACTATTATATTTTTGTGGAACAACTTGTAGTTTTCATTGGTATAATTTTTTTATTTAGTTTTTATTACATTTTTTATGGCAAATAAGCAAAAAAAAAATGCAATTCTGGCATTGTTTTTTTTTTCTTATGGCATGCGGGATAACTTATATAATAATTGTTTAGTACAGGTCATTGTGGATGCGCAATAACAAATACAGTGGATATAAAAAGTCTACACACCCCGGTTAAAATGTCAGGTTTCTGTGATGTAAAATGAGACAAAGATAAATCATTTCAGAACTTTTTCCACCTTTATTGTGACCTATAAACTGTACAACAAAATGAGCCCTAGGTTGGAGCCCTCGGGATGAAAATTCACTTATTATACAAAAGGTCATCCAGACCAAAAAATCCCTTTAGGGGTCCCAACAAAAAAGTTTAATGTATATAAAACTAATTCTTTAATTTGTACCTTTAAAATTAAACCTACAGACGACAGATCATGAACAATTAAAACTATCAGGGACTGACAATATGTCACTTGTAGTCTTTGAATTGCTGGGAGGACTGAGTGGGTGCATTATTTATCTGTGTGTTTATGGATATTATTACCACATTGTGTTATATGGAACAGACTCACGTCCATCTGTCACCATCCATAGTAGCCACTGGGGACGATTAGGACTTACGACATGTCGGGAGGGGCAGTAATTATGTATGTATGATTTTAGACAGGGCTGAGCAATAGAAACAATACATCAGCTGAGGATAGATAGAGTGACTGAGTGGATGCATGTGTGGATGGGCTGGAATGCCGGCAGATAGTAATCTGAGTGTGGTGATACAAAAAGCCACATTTTACAAACGCTGGCAGTGATTAATCGGCATGTGGTAATACAAAAAAGCCATATTGTGTGAACGCTGGCAGTGAATCTTCATGTGGTGATATAAAAAGCCACATTTTGTGAACGCTGGCAGTGAATCTGCACATGGTGATACAAACAGCCACAATGTATGTACACTGGCAGTGATCAATCTGCATGCAGTGATAGATTTAACCACATTGTGTGAATGCTGGCAGTGAATCTGCACGTGGTGTTACAAATAGCCACATTGTATGAACACTGGCAGTGAACAATCCGCATGTGGTAATGCTAATAGCCACATTGTGTGAACACTGGCAGTGAATTTGTACGTGGTGAGACAAATAGCCACATTATATGAACACTGGCAGCGAATAATCTGCAGGTGGTGATATATAGCCACATTGTATGTACGCTGGCAGTGAGTTATTTGAATGAGGCGATACAAATGGCCACAGTGTATAAATGCCGCAAGTGAGCAATTTGAATGTGGTAATACAAATAGCCACAGTGCATGAACGCTGGCAGGGAACAATTGATATGTGGTGATACAGACAGCCACATTGTGTGTGCACCTAGTGAATTGAGCAAAAAACTGCTAAGTAGCGTTGCGCAGACTTATAATAAACAGTGTGGCTGCCTGATCGCCAATTTGTGATAAGTCCTAATCGTCCCCAGTGGCTACTGTGGATGGTGACAGATGGACATGAGTCTGTTCCATATACAAACCGGATTCCAAAAAAGTTGGGACACTAAACAAATTGTGAATAAAAACTGAATGCAATGATGTGGAGATGGCAAATGTCAATATTTTATTTGTAATAGAACGTAGATGACAGATCAAACGTTTAATCCGAGTAAATGTATCATTTTAAAGGAAAAATACGTTGATTCCAATTTTCACGGTGTCAACAAATCCCCAAAAAGTTGGGACAAGTAGCAATAAGAGGCTGGAAAAAGTAAATTTGAGCATAACGAAGAGCTGGAAGACCAATTAACACTAATTAGGTCAATTGGCAACATGATTGGGTATAAAAAGAGCTTCTCAGAGTGGCAGTGTCTCTCAGAAGCCAAGATGGGTAGAGGATCACCAATTCCCACAATGTTGCGCAGAAAGATAGTGGAGCAATATCAGAAAGGTGTTACCCAGCGAAAAATTGCAAAGACTTTGCATCTATCATCATCAACTGTGCATAACATCATCCGAAGATTCAGAGAATCTGGAACAATCTCTGTGCGTAAGGGTCAAGGCCATAAAACCATACTGGATGCCCGTGATCTCCGGGCCCTTAAACGACACTGCACCACAAACAGGAATGCTACTGTAAAGGAAATCACAGAATGGGCTCAGGAATACTTCCAGAAACCATTGTCAGTGAACACAATCCACCGTGCCATCCGCCGTTGCCAGCTGAAACTCTACAGTGCAAAGAAGAAGCCATTTCTAAGCAAGATCCACAAGCTCAGGCGTTTTCACTGGGCCAGGGATCATTTAAAATGGAGTGTGGCAAAATGGAAGACTGTTCTGTGGTCAGACGAGTCACGATTCGAAGTTCTTTTTGGAAATCTGGGACGCCATGTCATCCGGACCAAAGAGGACAAGGACAACCCAAGTTGTTATCAACGCTCAGTTCAGAAGCCTGCATCTCTGATGGTATGGGGTTGCATGAGTGCGTGTGGCATGGGCAGCTTGCATGTCTGGAAAGGCACCATCAATGCAGAAAAATATATTCAGGTTCTAGAACAACATATGCTCCCATCCAGACATGATCTCTTTCAGGGAAGACCCTGCATTTTTCAACAAGATAATGCCAGACCACATTCTGCATCAATCACAACATCATGGCTGCGTAGGAGAAGGATCCGGGTATTGAAATGGCCAGTCTGCAGTCCAGATCTTTCACCTATAGAGAACATTTGGCGCATCATAAAGAGGAAGGTGCAACAAAGAAGGCCCAAGACGATTGAACAGTTAGAGGCCTGTATTAGACAAGAATAGGAGAGCATTCCTATTTCTAAACTTGAGAAACTGGTCTCCTCGGTCCCCAGACATCTGTTGAGTGTTGTAAGAAGAAGGGGAGATGCCACACAGTGGTGAAAATGGCCTTGTCCCAACTTTTTGGGGATTTGTTGATACCATGAAATTCTGATTCAACATATTTTTCCCTTAAAATGGTACATTTTCTCAGTTTAAACTTTTGTTCTGTGATTTATGTTCTATTCTGAATAAAATATTAGAAGTTGGCACCTCCACATCATTGCATTCAGTTTTTATTCATGATTTGTATAGTGTCCCAACTTTTTTGGAATCCGTTTGTAACACAATGTGGTAATAATATCCATAAACACACAGATAAATAAAGCACCCACTCAGTCCTCCCAGCAATTCCAAGACTACAAGTGACATATTGCCAGTCCCTGATAGTTTTAATTGTTCATGATCTGTCGTCTGTAGGTTTAATTTTAAAGGTACAAATTAAAGAATTAGTTTTATATACATTAAACTTTTTTGTTGGGACCCCTAAAGGGATTTTTTGGTCTGGATGACCTTTTGTATAATACTATAAACTGTACAACTCAATTGAAAAACAAACTGAAATCTTTTAGGTAGAGGGAAGAAAAAAATATAAAAATAAAATAATATGGTTGCATAAGTGTGCACACCCTTAGGCCTCATGCACACGTTGTTCTGTGATCCGTGACCGTTTTTTCTTCCGTGGGTCTTCCTTGATTTTTGGAGGATCCACGGACATGAAGGAAAAAGTCATTTTGGTGTCTGCCTGGCCGTGCGGAGCCAAACGGATCCGTTCAGACTTACAATGCAAGTCAATGGGGATGGATTCGTTTGACGTTGACACAATATGGTGCAATTGCAAACGGATCCGTCCCCCATTGACTTTCAATGTAAAGTCAGGAGTCCCTATTATACCATCGGATCTGAGTTTTATCCAATCCGATGGTATATTTTAACTTGAAGCGTCCCCATCACCATGGGAATGCCTCTATGTTAGAATATACGGATTATATCGGATTTGAGTTAGATTGTGAAACTCAGATCCGACAGTATACTCTAACATAGAGGCGTTCCCATAGTGATGGGGACGCTTCAAGTTAGATTATACTGAGAACTGTGTAATAACTGCCCCCTGCTGCCTGGCAGCACCTGATCTCTTACAGGGGGCTGTGATCCGCACAATTAACCCCTCAGGTTAATTGTGCGGCCTCCCCTCCCCCCGCCCTAATTAAAATCACCTTCCCCCATCATTGGTGTCCAGTGCGGCCTCCCCTCTCCCCCCCCTAATTAAAATCACCTTCCCCCATCATTGGTGTCCAGTGCGGCCTCCCCTCTCCCCCCCCCCTAATTAAAATCACCTTCCCCCATCATTGGTGGCCAGTGCGGCATCCCCTCTCCCCCCCCTAATTAAAATCACCCCCCCCATCATTGGTGGCCAGTGCGGCCTCCCCTCTCCCCCCCCTAATTAAAATCACCTTCCCCCATCATTAGTGGCAGCAGAGAGTTCCGATCGGAGTCCCAGTTTAATCGCTGGGGCTCCGATCGGTTACCATGGCAGACAAGACGCTACTGCAGTCCTGGCTGCCATGGCTGCCATGGTTACTTAGCAATAGAAGCATTATACTTACCTGCGATATCTGTGACCGGCCGGATGCTCCTCCTACTGGTAAGTGACAGGTCTGTGCGGCGCATTTCTTATAGAACAGACCTGTCACTTACCAGTAGGAGGAGCCCCGGCCGGTCACAGACATCGCAGGTAAGTATAATGCTTCTATTGCTAAGTAACCATGGCAGCTAGGACTGCAGTAGCGTCCTGGTTGGCATGGTTACCGATCGGAGCTCCAGCGATTAAACTGGGACTCCAATCGGAACTCTCCGCTGCCACCAATGATGGGGGAAGGTGATTTTAATTAGGTGGGAGGGAGGGGAGGCCGCACTGGCCACCAATGATGGGGGGGTGATTTTAATTAGGGGGGGGAGGGGAGGCCGCACTGGCCATCAATGATGGGGGAAGGTGATTTTAATTAGGGGGGGAGAGGGGAGGCCGCACTGGCCACCAATGAGTTAAATGAGCTCTGAAAAAACTTTTATGCAGACGGATCTGCGATCCGTCTGTGTGAAAGTAGCCCACGGCCACGGATCACGGACGCGGATGCCAATCTTGTGTGCATACTTACCTGCGATGTCTGTGACCGGCCGGGCGCTCCTCCTACTGGTAAGTGACAGGTCTGTTCTATAAGAAATGCGCCGCACAGACCTGTCACTTACCAGTGGGAGGAGCATCCGGCCGGTCACAGATATCGCAGGTAAGTATAATGCTTCTATTGCTAAGTAACCATGGCAGCCAGGACTACAGTAGCGTCTTGGCTTCCATGGTAACCGATCGTCACCCCCAGCGATTAAACTGGGACTCCGATCGGAACTCTCCGCTGCCACCAATGATGGGAAGGTGATTTTAATTAGGAGGGGGTGGAGAGGGGAGGCCGCACTGGCCACCAATGATGGGGGGGTGATTTTAATTAGGGGGGAAGAGGGGAGGCCGCACTGGCCACCAATGATGGGGGAAGGTGATTTTAATTAGGGGGGGGGGAGAGGGGAGGCCGCACTGGCCACCAATGATGGGGGAGGGTGATTTTAATTAGGGGGGGGGAGAGGGGAGGCCGCACTGGCCACCAATGATGGGGGAGGGTGATTTTAATTAGGGGGGGGGAGAGGGGAGGCCGCACTGGCCACCAATGAGTTAAATACAGGGGAGGGAGGGGGGCCGCACTGGCCACCAATTAGTTAAATACAGGGGAGGGAGGGGGGGCGTCACTGGCCACCAATGAATTTAAAACTGGGGAGGGAGGGGGTCTGCCCCCTCCTGCCTGGCAGCATCTGATCTCTTACAGGGGGCTATGATACGCACAATTAACCCCTCAGGTGCGGCACCTGAGGGGTTAATTGTGCGGATCACAGCCCCCTGTAAGAGATCGGGTGCTGCCAGGCAGCAGGGGGCAGTCATGTACACAGTTCGAAGTATATTCTAACTTGAAGCGTCCCCATCACTATGGGAACGCCTCTGTTAGAATATACTGTCGGATCTGAGTTTTCACGAAGTGAAAACTCAGATCTAAAAAGCTTTTATGCAGACGGATCAGCGGATTCGTCTGTGTGAAAGTAGCCTACGGACACGGATGACGGACGCGGATGACAATCTTGTGTGCATCCGTGTTTTTTCACGGACCCGTTGACTTGAATGGGTCCGTGAACCGTTGCCCGTCAAAAAAATAGGACAGGTCTTATTTTTTGGACGGACAGAAAACACAGATCACGGACGCGGATGTACAATGGTGCATTTTTCGAGTTTTCAACAGACCTATTGAAAGCCAATGGGTCCGCAGAAAATCACGAAAAACGGAACAACGGACACGGATGCACACAATGTGTGTAATGCTGCCTGACTGAGACATATCCCTATTATCTATGTCCTCTGGCAATAATGGTTGCGCATCACTCATTTCTTCCAACTGATGTGTAAATAACTCCTCTGACAGATCAAGTGAAGCGGCTGTGGTGCTAGTGTTGGTGGTGGCGGCAGGCGGGCGAGTGGTAACTTGAGAGGTGCCCGAAGCTGAGCTGGAGGAGGATGGTGCGTCAAGGTTCCGAGCGGAAGCTGTAGAAGATTGGGTGTCCTGTGTAAGCCAGTCAACTATGTCCTCAGAAGTTTTCGAGTTCAGGGTACGTGGCCTCTGAACACTGGGCATTATTCTAGGGCCAAAGGAAATCACAGCACCACGACGGCCCCTGCGGGGTGGCCTGCCTCTGCCTGTCATTTTTTTCCCAATTAGTTGTACTATGCGTGCAAGCTACTGTGACATCAGATATGAGTGGTGCAACTGGGCACTGGCAGTAGTGGGCACAGTACACACTGTAGGCCTGACACATACGCTTGCAGGCAACTGCAATTATATTACAGTAAAAATATTATTCATTTTTTTTAAATGCAAGTTTCTGTGACACCAGATATGCGTGGTGGCACTGGGCACTGGCAGTAGTGGGCACAGTACACGCTGTGGGCCTGACACACGCTGGCAGGCAACTGCAATTAGATTACAGAGAAAAGAAAAAAAAGCAGACTGATGTACTAGCCCTAAAAAGGGCTTTTTGGGGTGCTGTCAGGACGCTGTCCTTACAGCAGATCAGATGAGTCTTTGAGGACTGGAGTGGACACTGAATACACTGGCCTAGCTAACGATTTCCCTATTAAATCGGCAGCAGCTGCACTGTCCCTCCTCTCACTAAGACTGCAGCTTCCGAATGAATCTAAGATGGATGCTGTCCTTGCTTTTTGGTGGGAGGGTCTGGGAGGGAGGGTATGCTGCTGATTGGCTGGAATGTGTCTTCTGACTGTGAGGTACAGGGTCAAAGTTTGCTCAATGATGATGTATAGGGGGCGGACCGAACATCGCATATGTTCGCCCGCCACGGCGAACCCGAACAAGCGATGTTCGCCGGCGAATAGTACGGGACATCTCTATTTATTAGTCCCACAAGGGGACTTTGACATGCAATCTTCTGATCGCTTTTACATTGTACTACTTATGCAATAAGTGTATTATACTGAGGTCAGTACAGAGGGGCCTTCATTTAGCCCTTACCTGCCATATCACCCACGATCTAGTTAGTGGCACTGCTAATGCCTGAGAGAGTGAGCCCCTTCCCTCTAAACCACTTTGATGACAGTTAGGGGACCTTTGCAGCATTTAGTACAGGCCGCTGTAAAAAGGCGCAGTCTAGCCTAAGGCCTGTTAGTGACCGCTGTAAAAAAGCATGTCGACTGTCACGATCAGGTTAATACAGCATTAATGGATTATCAAATAATCTGGATAAT
The DNA here is from genome assembly GCF_905171765.1 of Bufo bufo. Classification (NCBI taxonomy): domain Eukaryota; kingdom Metazoa; phylum Chordata; class Amphibia; order Anura; family Bufonidae; genus Bufo; species Bufo bufo. The sequence goes on from NC_053390.1 coordinate 576,658,711, forward strand.
TGGACAATCATGAAAAAAATAGAAAAAGAACACAGAAGACATCCCAAAATGAAACAATAACATCACTTTTTATTTCACAATTTGTTAGCTCAGTTTTGCTTCCGTTTTTGTGAGATTTGGATTATCAGCTGCAAAATTCAGGCAAATGTAAGGGTTCATTCAGACAAATGCCCCATGCCCATGTTGCAGACTGCAAATAGCGGTCCGCAATGCACAGGCATCGGCCGTGTGAATCCCATATTGCTGTGCAGACCCATTGACTTGAATGGGTTCGCAATCTGCAAAATACTGCCAAAAATAGGACATATTAAATAGCACAACTTGGTTTGGGTCGCTCAGCTGATTGTAACCATGTATCGGGTGCTCAAAATCTATCTGATTCACCTGATCAGCAAGTTTAGAATCTATGATGTATTGTATAGACGAGCACTCCTCATCTGGTCTTATGCAGAACTTGGTATTTATTGGTTAAATTTTTTTTTTAAATGTTAAAAAATATACAATGTAGATATAAGATTATACAAATGAAATGGCGTGTACAGTTGTTCATTAGGATTCCCACATGGACACGGACATGTATTCAATACAAATTTAATTGCAGTTGTTGCAAAGGATAGTGCAAATAGTGCAGGTGCAATAGAAAAATGGGTGGTTAAAATTTTTTAAATATAATATTAAATTTATTGGGGAAGGTAGTGTCCAGTCTGTTTGGTGGACAAATTGGTCCTAGTGAGGCTGGGTTAGTTCTGGTGTAGGTATTCTTGGTGAAAAATAAAAAAATAAAAAATTTGTAAAAAAAATAAATATATAAAATATGATATAGAAAGTCTGGTGTCTTCTCCTATGGTAGTCTTGTAGTCTCTGTTCCCCTGTTGGACAATTATAATGTCCTTCTATAGTTGTTAGTATTGCCAACAGTAATAGATTACTAAAGGTTATATTGTCCCAATGGATTAGTAGTGGTTAATAAAGTTCAGTCGATCTAATGAATATTGTTAATAAAACTTGATGACAATATATTCACACTTGTTAGGTGGGTAAGTGTAACTTTCAGGCAGTGTATTGTCGGGCCAACCGTGGCGTCCCACGTGGCCGCCGATAGCAACCTCAACTGCCATTACCTGTCTGGTGTCTTCGCAGCTGTCCTGCTTGTAGCCACTCTTGAAAATCCGGCTCTCCTTCTCTAGTCTCATGGTGGGGCAGGCACGCGAGCAAGACGTCAGTCTTTCGGCGTCCTACGTGTACAGTGACGATCCTGTTTTGGCCAATCCGCAGACAGGGTTTGCCGTGATGACTGGAAGCGCTTCCAGGGAGAAACGAAAGGAGTTACGTGCGATTATTCATATGTAGAATGCGGGTATAGTCCTTATTCACACATACGCGTTTCAGAGTCTCAAACTGACTCCTTCTTCAGTGGCTAACCCGCATTTGCCCATGGGGCTTCTATATATATCATCTTGGGATGTGCATAAAAGATGGAATGGATTGAGTCTATATGTGGATTCTTCTCATCGGCCAAAGTCCTTACTCTGTTTATATCAAGTGTTAATATTTACACTCTAAGGCCTCATGCACACGAGAGCAGGAGCGCACGGTGTGATTGGTTGCTATGACCCCGTGTGCTTTATGCCGCCGCTGCACTACAGTAATACACTCGTATGATCTATACGAGTGTATTACTGTAGTGCAGTGGCGGCATGAAGCTCACGGCGTCATAGCAACCAATGACGCCGTGCGCTTCCGGTCGGTGCCTCCAATCTGTAAAAGATAGGACATTTCTTATCTCATTCAAGTCAGTGGGTCTGCATCCGCAGCACAGGGTGCACACGCCGAGTGCCTATATATTGCGGACCCGCCATTTGCAGTCCGCAATACGGGCAAGCAACCCTTACGTTTGTCTGAATGAACTCTTACTATCAATTGCTGGAGTAAAGCAATGACTATACAGTATCTTACAAAAGTGAGTACACCCCTGACATTTTTGTAAATATTTTATTATACCTTTTCATGGGACAACACTAAGATATGACATTTTGATACAATGTAAAGTAGTCAGTGTGTAGCTTGTATAACAGTGTAAATTTGGTGTGCCCTCAAAATAACTCAACACAGCCATGAATGTCTAAATGCTGGCAACAAAAGTGAGTACACGCCTAAGTGAAAATGGCCAAATTGTTCCCAATTAGCCATATTCCCTCCCTGGTGTCATGTGACTTGTTAGTGTTTCAAGGTCTCAGGTGTGAATGGGGAGCAGGTGTGTTAAATTTGGTGTTATCACTCTCACACTCTCCCATACTGATGGCACCTCATGGCAAAGAACTCTCCGAGGATCTGAAAAAAAGAATTGTTGCTCTACATAAAGATGGAGTAGGCTATAAGAAGATTGCCAACACCGTGAAATTGAGCAGCAGCATGGTGGCCAAGACCATACAGCGGTTTAACAAGACAGGTTCCACTCAGAACAGGCCTCGCCATGGTCATCCAAAGAAGTTGAGTGCACGTGCTTGGCGTCATATCCAGAGGTTATCTTTTCAAAATAGATGTATGAGTGCTGCCAGCATTGCTTTAGAAGTTAAAGGGGTAGGGGGGTCAGCCTGTCAGTGATCATACCAGACGCCACACACTGCATCAAATTGGTCTGCATGGCTGTCGTCCCAGAAGGAAGCCTCTTCTATAGACGATGCACAAGAAACCCTGCAAACAGTTTGCTAAGCACATTGATTACTGGAACCATGTCCTGTGGTCTGATGAGACCAAGATAAACTTATTTGGCTCAGATGGTATCAAGCATGTGTGGCGGCAACCAGGTGAGGTGTACAAAGACAAGGGTGTCTTGTCTACAGTCAAGCATGGTGGTGGAAGTGTCATTGATTGGGGCTGCATGAGTGCTGCCGGCTGGGGTATATTTACAATTAGTCACTCGACTACTAGACGCCTTACTTATTGTACTTTCACACTAGCGTTAAAGTTTTCCGATATTGAGTTCCGTTACAGGGGCTCAATACCGGGAAAAAATGCTTTAGTTTTATCCTAATGCATTCTGAATAGAAAGCATTTTGTTTAGTATGCATCAGGATGTCTTCATTTCAGTCCCTCTTATGGGATTTGACCGGAGAATATAACGCAGCATGCTGCAGTATTTTCTCCGGCCAAAATTCCAGAACACTTGCTGGAATGCCGGATCCGGCATTCATTTCCATTGAAATATATTAATGCCGGATCCGGTACCAAGTGTTCCAGAAAACCGCATCCGGTTTCCAGGTCTGCGCATGCGCAGACCTTTAAATCTGTGAAAAAAATAAATACTGGATCCGTTTTTGTGGATGACATCGGAGAGACGGATCCGGTATTTCAATGCATTTGTGAGCCGTGGAACTGCCTGCCGGAATCCTCAAACGCAAGTGAGAAAGTATACATGTGAAAGTGTTTATTTAAAACCATGAATGCCAACATGTACTGTGACATACTGAAGCAGAGCATGACCCCTCCCTTCGGAAACTGGGCTGCAGGGCAGTATTCCAACATGACAACGACCCCAAACACACCTCCAAGATGACTACTGCCTTGCTAAAGAAACTGAGGGTAAAGGTGCTGGACTGGCCAATCATATCTCCAGACCTATTGAGCATCTGTGGCGCATCCTCAAACAGAAGGTGGAGGAGCGCAAGGTCTCTAACATCCACCAGTTCCGTGCTATCATCATAGAGGAGTGGAAGAGGATTCCAGTGGCAACATGTGAAGCGCTAGTGAACTCCATAACCAAGAGAGCTAAGGCAGTGCTGGAAAATAATGGTGGCCACACAAAATATTAACACTTTGGGCACAATTTGACCATTTTCACTTAGGGTACTTTCACACTAGCGTTAGAAGAATCCGGCAGGCAGTTCCGTTGCCGGAACTGCCTGCCGTATCCGGAAATCCCTATGCAAACGGATATATTTTTCCAGATCCGGATCCATTAGACTTTTGCATTGACATACCGGATCCGTCTTTCCGGTATCATCCAGAATAACGGATTCAGTATTTAATTTTTTTAAAGCTAGAAAGAACTGCGCATGCACAGACCGGAAAACCTGGGGCAATTTTCGGAACAATTGGTACCGATTCCGGCATTAATACATTTCAAGTGCGGCAACTGCGGTAGTGTCCCTGAATTTTGTCCGGAACAAATACCGTACAAGGGACGAAACAGAAGACATCCTGATGCATACTGAACGGATTGCTTTCCATTCAGAATGCATTGGGACAAAACTGATGCGTTTTTTTCCGGTATTGAGACCCTTTACCGGATTTCAATACCGGAAAAGAATAACGCTAGTGTGAAAGTACCCGTAGGGTTGTACTCACTTTTGTTGCCAGTGGTTTAGATATTAGTGGTTCAGTTATTTTGAGGGCACACCAAATTTACAATGTTATTCAAGCTGTACACTACTTTACATTGTATCAAAGTGTCATATCTTCAGTGTTGTCCAATGAGAAGATATGATAAAATATTTACAAAAATGTGAGAAGGTACTCATTTTTGTGAGCTACTGTATCTGCGTACAAATGCATGTCTGGAAAGTTGAGCTTAGAGTTGGAAACCAATACCGTTATATCTTGCATAGGTATAGCAAAACAATGACAATTTTGAATATAGGGGGACATTTATTAAGACCGTCAATTTAGACGCGGGTCTTAGTCCCTCTGCGCTGCTGATGGATGCCCCAAAGTTATGCGCAGGTCTCTATATAACTTAGGCACTTTATCCAGCAGGCCGTGCAACATTCTAAAATCTATGCCAGCTCTCTTCCTGGCGTAGATTTAAGTCACTTTTCACGCCAAAAACTGCCCACACTATGTCCCCTTTTCTCGGCACTCAGGAAAAGTGGCATGAGCTGAAAAATGTCGCAGATTTAAAACCATTGCGACAAAATCTGCGAGATTAATAAGCCAAAAAGTGGCATATAATTCATAATAAATGTCCGCCATAGTGTGTATTACTAGCATTCTTCATTTCCTGCAGCTACAACTGAAAAATACAATCTCCTCTTGGAGATATGAAACTTGGGGCTTAATTTGATGACACTTTTAAAAAGTTGTGGGAAGCAGGTTTTGTTGAGAAGAAGATCTCTTAGGTAGTCCCATCCTTGAGTGTCCTGCTTTAAAACAAGCTTCAGTTCAAAGGTTGGTTCCACTGAGCAGTCATACACTATTGTGTCCAAGGCAGCCTGCTTATTGCAGCTTTCCAGATTCATATATATAATGCAGCCTCGCAGTCCACAGGGCTCATTCAAGGATAGTTTTAGTGCCTCCTGGGCCACTCGTGTGGTTAGTTCTTTAGGGACAAGAACTTTTGAACAGTGAAGTTTTGCACGTTTTGCTCTATATAAGCTGTTCTCTAACATTGTCACCAAATGGCTGGTTCTCACAAAAGACAGAGCATCTCCGATGTTGGGTGCAGTGGACAAGTGATCCATGTGAATAAGCCAGATAAGTCTCTGTAAAAAAAAATATATATATTTATAATTCTGAGTCTATATGCATAATGTAAGTAGTATATTAACTACTTGAAGACCTTCTACTCCAGTCCTCAGTTCCCACCTGTCGGTCATGTTTTCAGGATTTGCTTAGTTAATTAATTACTTAATTAGTGTCAGTGCCTCAGGACTTACTACAGGTATTCATTCTGTGGGATATTCTCAAATCATGACCGGCAGGTCGGTCCTGGGGACTGGAGTTGAGGAACACTGACCTTTTTTTTCATGGCATACCTCATTTAGTATAACTAATACATGATTTTTATTCTATGGGTTGTAATAATAGTGGTGGTAACAAATATTTATTTTTATGGTAATTTTTTATTTAAAGTCTAATGGAATTTTTTTTATGTATAACATTGCTTTCCTTTTTTTGAAGCAGCAGTCTCTTGATTGCTTTTACAATGCTTTGGAATACATCGTGCTCCAAAGCATTATAGCTTTTAGCAGTGATCTGACCTGAAACCTGGCTATGTCTATGGCCTAATATGCAGATAACCACTTCCATGGTAATCATTGGCGCCCTGTGATTTTGATCACAGGTGGACTAACAGAAGGCGTTCTCTGTCAAACATCTTAGATGCTGTAGTCACTATTGACATTTTGGCCTTCAAGGGTTTATTATTCATTTTATATTACGCACTGGTGCTATAGCTCAGATTCGTTCAAGTCAATGGGACTGAGGTTCTATATCAGGCACAGACACACCTATATATGCTCCATTGTGCCTGGGTAAACAATGAAGGAAACGCACAGCCTAAGGATAGACAATTATTAAGAAAGTCCTAGAACACCCCTTTAGGTCCTGTAATTGGTATACTATTTCTTAGCTTACTTATTCCTTTTTAACCTCATCAGTTCTACAACATTATAGACACTTACTATCATACTGGCTTGCGTTTGATTACTTAGAATGAATAATTGTGAGGGACTATACATAGACTATGTCTATGCCACTTTTTAAATGGGCTATCCAAGAGTTGAAAAAGAACAGCAGCAAATGTTCAAAAATAACAAGTGTCAATACTCACCTCCTCAATAACTTGCCAATCCAGCACAAATCTACTAGTGGTCTCCAACTGGTCTTTTATTACAGGCTGTCACCGTCGTCAGCAGTTATGTGCCATGCTTAAGTTATTCCTCTACTGCATGGTACCAGCTATCTTCTCGGTTTCGGTACCAAGGAGTTTGTCTTCCACTGTGGATATGCTACTCCTTTAATGTAGCTGTTAGCAGTGTAGTGATTATTCTCTCAGAACAATTACTAGTCAGCAGTGTGGTCGCATGGCCTTCATGGTACCAGCTCGCTTCGCTTGGAGCCTCCTTGGATGTGGTATCAAAAAAGTTCCAGGTACCAGGTATCTGCAATTATGGCCTAGTGGAAAAACAGAAAAACAGGGTAGAGCTGAGTACAGTGGGGCCAGTTCAATGCAGTGGCAAAGGGTCTTATTTGAAAAGAAGACTTGCAAAATTGTATTGTAGCAAATTATATACAAGGAATCAGAATTGATGTGGGAAAATGTACGTAGCCTAGGGCCTTTTTCAAGGGCCTCCCGTGCGACACAGTATGCAAAATGCAGCATCACATATTTCTGATGAGGAAGCAATTTGATTTAAAAAACTGCCTTGGGCTCACCCACTTTATCTGACTTGTAGATCGGAAAAAGTGGAACAGGCACTCGTTCTGAGCTGCAACTTATTCTGAACTTTTCAATGTATTTACACTAGACAACTAGCATAAATACACTAAGAAATATCCCCCATACAGCTCTATATCACTGCTTCCTTTCAGGTGGTATGTTACTAAACTGGCTGCATGCAGCCACCATTATGGGAGCTCAGTGCGTAGGAATGTATATAGTTACCATTGACTGTAATTGAAGCTGTAATAATCTTTTTGCATTGAGATCCCCCTAGTGGCAGCTGCTGGAAAATGCAGTGTTTTCATGTTGGGAACAGAAGAAGGAGTTCAGCTTTCCATCAGCCTGTGTAAAACCAAAACCACAGATTGACATGTTTTATAGCTGATCGGCCCTTGTTATAGCCCGGAATTGGGGATAAAACATTTTAGTACAGCCACTGGATACTGTGCTTCAGTTAAAAGGGTTTCTGCGCTTTTACTTTTGATGACCTATCCTCAGGATAGCTCTTCAATATCAGATCTTACCGCTGCTTTCTATGGCAAAGACCATAGACCACAGCAGCGGACAGGAAGGGTGAAGGGAGATGGCACGTGCGCACTGTGCGCGCCGTCCTCTCATACAGCTGATTGGCAGCGGTGACTGGTGTTGGACCCCCGCCAATCTGATATTGATGACCTTTCCTGAGGATAGGTAATCAATAGTAAAAGCTTGGACAACCCCTTTAATGTCATGATAATTAAAGGCATTTTCTGGTTTAGAAAACACATTTGCATACACTTGATTAGGGATTTTTGAGATGGCAGTGACTCATTCAGGACCCTTGCAAAGAGGACCTGTCATGTCTGCAGGTTACCCAGAAGGTGTATTAATTTTATTGGGAACTGTGTTTTTCCCTGGGGTGATGTTGTAGCAGAATTGAACTCTACATTTGCTAAGGAAAGCTGATCACTGGAAGTCCTATCAGTGGAACAACCTGTGATCAGCATTTTATTGGGGGACACTCCTAACCAAAAGGCATTGTCCAGCGGACAAGCTTTTTAAACCGCCTTCTCCCTCAACCCTTTATAAGTACTCCATTATTTGCTGAATTTTTATATTATTGCACCAAATCGCAAACTTATCTCTGTAGACAACCTCTGCTAGGTTGTCAGATGTAGACAACTTTAAATAATTGGTGTATTCAATATAATTCTAGATAACTGAGCGCACTTAAAAATATTCTTTACTTTACTAACCAGCACCTGAATACTTTTGTAGTTGCATGTAATTAAAAATGTAGTATAGGCATTGAGTTATTCAATAACATGTGTCTGTTTAGTGCCACCTGCTGTTTGTTCTTTTCCTTATTTTTCTCTCCACCTCAGTAACATTGCTGAAGTGGATGAGCATGCTCAGTTCTATTCTTTAACTGTCAGCAGCTGGATCTACTGCTAGAAGCTGTGAAAGCTGCAGCAGAAATGACACCCCCTGAAAAATGGGCACGCTGCCTGAGCTGTTATGGTGAGAAAGCTGCAGCAGAAAGGACACACCCCCTGAAAAATGGGCACGCTGCCTGAGCTGTTATGGTGAGAAAGCTGCAGCAGAAAGGACACACAAATCTAACACTGCAATTGGAGCAACGAATGGGGAGATCTCCGGATCCATGTGAGGTACAGGGCTGGTTCTAGCTTTGTTATGAAGAGATTGTCATGTACTATATAATGTCTCATTTACATTTTTTACATTATTAATGGTTAAAGTACTTTTCAGCTAAATGAGCTCAATTTATTTAGCACATATGTACAAGATAATGCTATCTTTAAAAACAGTATGAAAAATGTTCTTCTCTTGTCAGTAGCAGACATCATAGCACTAAATTCCATAATAACCCACTCCTTATCACCTCTCTAAGGGTCCATTCACACGTCCGCAACTTGGGTCCGAGCCTATTTATTTTCAATGGGACAAGAACGGAGTCGGACAGCACACTATGTGCTGTCCGCATCTGCATTTCCGGATCCGCAATTCCGTTCCTGAAAAAAATAGAACATGTCCTATTCTTGTCCGCAACTGCAGACCAGAAAAGGCATTTTTTATTATAGTGTCGGCGATGTGCGGTCCGAGGAATGTACATTGCCGGTGTCCGTGTTTTGCGGATCCACACTTACGGACGTGTGAATGGACCCTAACTCTGCAAAGACCTTTCTGATTGATTCTAAGGGCCCTATTCTTAATAATTTGCCGATGTGAGACTAGTTTCATATTAGCGTTATAGATCTCCGACAGGCTGTTCTGACAGATCCGGCGTAGCCGGATGGTGCCAAAGTGCTCGCCAGCCCCATTGACTATGCTGGTAGTCATCCGGAACAGCCTGCCGGAGACCTATAATGCAAATGAGAAATAAGCCTAAGGCCTCTTTCACACGGGCGTTGCGGGAAAAGGTGCGGGTGCGTTGCGGGAACATGCACGATTTTTCCGCGCGAGTGCAAAACATTGTAATGCGTTTTGCACTCGCGTGAGAAAAATCGCGCATAAACCCGAACTTCTTCACAGAAGTTCGGGCTTGGGATCGGTGTTCTGTAGATTGTATTATTTTCCCTTATAACATGGTTATAAGGGAAAATATTAGCATTCTGAATACAGAATGCATAGTAAAACATCGCTGGAGGGGTTAAAAAAAAAAAAAAAAAAATTAAACTCACCTTAGTCCACTTGCTCGCGCAGCCCGGCTTCTCTTCTGTCTCCTTCTTTGCTGATTGCAGGAAAATGACCTGTGGTGACGTCACTCCGGTCATCACATGGTCCATCACATGATCCATCACCATGGTAAAAGGTCATGTGATGGATCATGTGATGACCGGAGTGACGTCACCACAGGTCCTTTTCCTGCAATCAGCAAAAAAGGAGATAGAAGAGAAGCTGGGCTGCGCGATCAAGTGGACTAAGGTGAGTTTAATTATTTTTTATTTATTTTTAACCCCTCCAGCCCTATTTTACTATGCATTCTTTATTCAGAACCGTGTGTGAAAATCGCACCGCATCCGCACTTGCTTGCGGATGCTTGCAATTTTCACGCAACCCCATTCATTTCTATGGTGCCTGCGTTACGTGAAAAACGCACAAAGAGGAGCATGCTGCGATTTTCACGCAACACACAAGTGATGCGTGAAAATCACTGCTCGTGTGCACAGCCCCATAGAAATGAATGGGTCATGATTCAGTGCGGGTGCAATGCGTTCAACTCACGCATCGCATCCGCGCGGAATACTCGCCCGTGTGAAAGGGACCTAAATGTGCGGCGGATCACCCAAAAAGAAAGCATCTTTTATGCAGCACCTAAAATCATTTGCAATCGTTACTGGCCCAGCATTGGTCCATGTAGGAGTCCCCTAAACTTGCAGATGTTTTCAGAGTTCAGGGCTTGTACATTTCTTTCTTCTAAAACCCCCCAAAGTATAGGCCCATGCAAGATACCAGGAATAGCAATGCATATACCTAGAAAGCCAATTCCCGAACAGTAATTTCTAAGCAGATAAATAATGCGTATGACCATTGGAGGGGCACTGAATAAAATCTAGTCACTGACAGCTCCTCGGTAAACTAGCCAGCACATGGGTATGTTGAGAAATTCAGCGATGGGATCAACTAGAACGAAGCAGAAAGTAACTAATTGCTGGACATTCAGATTCCTTCTTTGAAATACTGTACATCAATAGTATGTGCAGCCTAGTGCATTAAGTGGCAAGGAATTAAAAATGCTAGAAATGATAAAAAAAAAATACTATTGTAAAGCCTGCAACCTATATTTAGTAAGTATATTTTGAATATTTTCATTTAAATCCCTAGACATGCAGTTTACATACATATAACCAATCATTAAAGCTCTTAATGCAGCCGCGTGTAAGGATGATTTCTTACATTATCTTTTACTATCCAGTGAGCTGTACTTTCTCTATAACTTTGGTGATTATGTGCTATGACTGTCCTATGTATCAGGGCAAACATTTCATATGTACTCACCGCCAATCTCTGTACGGGAAGATCCTTGAACAGCCTCTGCAGTATCAGTATGTAGTGAGCTTCAGGCTTTGTGCAGCTACAGAAATCTGTGTCAGCACTTGGCAGCTTTTAACTAGGATCTGTACCCATGTTGAAGGGTTTTCACCTGACAGTTCTTGTTCTCCATGAAGCAGCTGGGGTGTTTTCCCTGGAAATAAGGATATGCTATCCTCTCATATAACCATGATGTGGTAACAAAACACCGGACTAATGCAATGGTATTTGTATATGGGAGATGGCTTCAAAAGTGATATTAGTATTGGTCAGAGGACCCTCCAAAGGTTCAAGAGAGAACTTAGAGAAATGTGTTTGATGTCGACCTGTTCTATTCTGCTGATAATTAGAAAAGGCCTCATGCACACAAACGTATTTTGTTTTCATGTCCGTTCCGTTTCTTTTTGTGTGGATAGGATGCAGAACCATTCATTTCAATGCTATCCACATCCGTATGTCCATTCCGTAGCCCCGCAAAAAAAATATAACATGTTCTATTCTTGTCAGTTTTAGGCGTTGTTGCAATGGATCTGCATAAAAAAAAACATAAAAAAAAAAAGGATGGCATACGGATGTCATCCGTTTTTTGTTTTTTTTGCGGACCGCAAAACACATACGGTCATGTGCATGTAGCTTAAGGCAATTTGTGGACCGCGGTCTGCAAATTGCAGATCCTCAAAAAAAAAAAAAGATGACATCCGTATGCCATCCTTTTCATTTTTACAGATCCATTGTAACAATGCCTAAAACGGACAAGAATAGGACATGTTCTATTTTTTTTGCAGGGCTACGGAACGGACCCACTGATGCGGACCGCACATGGTGTGCTGTCCGTATTTTTTGCGGACCCATTGAATTAATGGGTCCGCATCCTATCCGCAAAAACAACGGAACGGACAATGAAACTAGCAACGTTCGTGTACATGTAGCCTAAGGCGTCTTGCAAACATAATTTTCCGTTCCGTTTTCTTTGCGGACCCTTTGCGGAACCATTTATTTCAATGGGTCCACAAAAAAAACGGAAGGTACTCCGTGTGCATTCCGTTTCCATATTTCCGTTCCGCAAAAAAATAGAACATGTTCTATTATTGTCCGCATTACGGACAAGGATAGTACTGTTCTATTAGGGGCCAGCTGTTCCGTTCCGCAAAATATGGAATGCACACGGATGTCATCCGTTTTTTTTGCAGATCCGTTTTTTGCAGACTGCAAAAGACATACAGTTGTGTGCAAGAGGCCTAAGGCTACATTCACACGACCGTATATGTTTTGCAGTCCGAAAATTGCGGATCCGCAAAACACGGATACAGGCCGTGTGAATTTAGTCGGCCCTATGACAGAAATGCCTATTCTTGTCCTCGATTTTGGACAAGGATAGGACATGCTCTATCTTTTTTGGAGGGCCACAGTGTGCTGTCCGCATCTTTTGCGGCGCCATTGAAATGAATGGGTCCGCACCCGTTCCGCAAAATTGCGGAACGGATGCGGACCCAAAAATATGGTCGTGTGAATGCACCCTAAATCTGATCTTTGCTCTTATTCATGCTCGTCTGCTAAATATAGAGCTTCTTTCAGCTGGATAAACTATTGGCACAACAGTCCAATATCACTGACATAGCTGCAGTCATTCCTTCTGCTTTCAAGGAGAGAGGATTCCTATTCCCGTTTTTTATGACATTTGCCCTATTACCACACAACTAATCTTATTCATTCATCAAGTTAAATGGGTTTTCCGAGACATTAGAACTGATTATCTATCCTCAGGATACGTCATCAGTACCTGATCGTTAGAGGTCCAACTCCCGGGACCACTGCCAATCAGTGGTTCGAGAAGGCAGCGGTGCTCGCAGTAACACCGCAACCTTCTGTCAGGTTTCCCTAGGCCAGTGATAACATGTTTATTGGTCACATAGCCTAGGAACAGCTCAGCCCCATAGAAGTGAATAGGGCTGAGTGCGATACCAAGCACAGCCTCTATACAATGTACGATGCTGTACTTGGTAAGCTGAGGGAAGACAGTGGTGCTTACAGGAGTCCCGGTAGCTGATCAGCGGGGCTTCCGGGTGTCGTACCCCCACCGATCAGATACCCCACCCCTTAGTGACCACCATGTGTTTTTACGGCGGTCACTAAGGGGTCTTAGGCTGGGCCACCGCTTTTCACGGCGGCCCAATCTAAGCGCTCCTGCTGGTCCGGGCTGTTTAACACTTTGCATGCCGTGGGCATCGGCACCCTGCAAATGTGATCGCGGGGTACCGATGTGTGTGAAGGCTGCCTGGGGTCTGATGTAGGCCCCAGACCAGCCTTGAGTAATTTCCAGCACCCTGTGCCTCCCTGTCTGTGTACTATCTGCGATAATGCATTGCATTTTAAAAGCAATCAAAGCTATCTGTTATAGTCCCCTTGTGGGACTATTAAGTGGTAAAAAAAGTTTAAAAAAACTAATTTATTCAATAAAAAAATCCCTTTAAAAAATTTACGTTTTTTTAATTGAAAATGCGCTTTTCAATTACAAAAATTGGAAAAAAAAATCTTTCCCATATGTTTGGTATTGCCACATCTGCAATGACCCGGACTACATAAATATCACGTAAATTATCTCCTACAGTGAACGCCGTAACAAAATATAAATAAATAACAGAATTGCTCATTTATTCTTAGTTGCCACCGAAAAAACATGATAACAAGCGATCAAAAAGCGCCATTTACTCCGGAATTATACCAATAAAAAAATACGTCGTCCCCCAAAAATCATGCCCTCACACAACTCCATATAACGAAAAATAAAAAAGTTATGGGTCTTGGGAAGTGGCAATGCAAAAACATTTTTTTCTTTAAAACCAAAGTTTTTTTTTAAAAAAGTTGTAAAAAGTAAAAAAAAAAATATGTGGTGGTAGTATCATGGCGTGGGCATGTATAGCTGCCAATGGAACTGGTTCTCTTGTATTTAGTGATGATGTGACTGCTGACAAAAGCAGCAGGATGAATTCTGAAGTGTTTCGGGCAATATTATCTGCTCATATTCAGCCAAATGCTTCAGAACTCATTGGACGGTGCTTCACAGAGCAGATGGACAATGACCCAAAGCATACTGCAATAGCAACCAAAGAGTTTTTTAAGGGAAAGAAGTGGAATGTTATGCAATGGCCAAGTCAATCACCTGACCTGAATCCGATTGAGCATGCATTTCACTTGCTGAAGACAAAACTGAAGGGAAAATGCCCCAAGAACAAGCAAGAACTAAAGACAGTTGCAGTAGAGGCCTGGCAGAGCATCACCAGGGATGAAACCCAGCGTCTGGTGATGTCTATGCGTTCCAGACTTCAGGATGTAATTGACTGCAAAGGATTTGCAACCAAGTATTAAAAAGTGAAAGTTTGATTTATAATGATTATTCTGTCCCATTACTTTTGGTCCCTTAACAAGTGGGAGGCACATATGCAAACTGTTGTAATTCCTACACCGTTCTCATGATTTGGATGTAAATACCCTCAAATTAAAGCTGACAGTCTGCAGTTAAAGCACATCTTGTTTGTTTCATTTCAAATCCATTGTGGTGGTGTACAGAGTCAAAAATGTTAGAATTGTGTCGATGTCCCGATATTTATGGACCTGACTGTATATAGGTCCATTTCTCCTCCCTTATTTAACCCCCTCATATCTTCTGCTCTCTAGCATTCATTCATTTAAAAGCAAACAGTTTGATTTCTGAGTTCAATCCTGATGTTATGCTCGGGACATTTTTTTGATGAAGACCCCCCCTCTTTTGTCTTTATTAACTATCTCTATTCCACTAAATGTGGTACCATTACTGTTTCCCCCGTGTTTCTCTTTGTAATGTCTTGAGAGGGGATGACCTTCATATTTTCTCCGGATGTTATAGATATGATCCCCTATTCTTTTACTTAGGGTTCTTTTTGTGTGTCCTATATATACCTTTTTACATGGGTATATTATTGCATATATAACCCCCTGGCTTCTGCAAGTGATGTGGTCTTGTATATTATATGTAACCAAGTTTTCTGTCTTTTCATTTTTTATTTGCATATTTGTATGTTGTTTCCTGCTTTTTTTTAATTTTTTGCACACCCCACATATGCCACATGGAAAGAAGCCTGCTTGTGGTCTTTCTCTTTTGCCCCCACTTACTGTCTGGTTCTCGCTTTTTTGCTCACACATTTATTTGTAGGAGCTACTAGACTGCCCACATTTCTTGCCTTTCTATATATGAATTTGGGGTTATTTGGAATATATTCGCCTATTATTTTGTCTCCTTTCAAAGTCTGCCAATGTTTTTTAATGATCTTCCTCAATATTTCTGTCTGACGATTGTATTGCGTGATAATCGGCGGTATCTCAAAGAATTCTCCCTCTTTGTTATTATTCTCCTGTTTTTTGATCTTTTTGTTCATTAAATCCTGTCTATTTAATTTCCCTATCAATTCTTTTTGTTTTATAAATTTTTCTTTATTATAAGCACTCTGTTCGAATCTTTGTTGTAATCTGTCTGCCTCTACTTGATACTCCTCCCTTTTTGTACAATTCCGTCTGTAGAAGTAGAGGCAGACAGATTATAACAAAGATTCGAACAGAGAGGTTATAATAAAGAAAAAATTATAAAACAAAAAGAATTGGAATTTGGACTTCATCAAAAAAATGTCCCGAGCAGAGACCCGCTGAATTTTTTAATCTGAATACATTAGTACCATCAGGATTGAACTCAGAAATCGAACTGTTTGTCTTTGAATGAATGAATGCTAGAGAGCAGAAGATATGAGGGGGTTAAATAAAGGAGGAGAAATGGACCTATATAAGCATCATTAGGAGACCGAATTAGTATCCCTGACGAAGAATAACGTTTTATTCGAAATGCGTTGGAGTAACTTTGGTCCTCCCAACTATCCGTAGCTCAAATGGTGACGTCACACAGCGCTCCGTGTGAGCGCGAGCGAGCAAACCTTTAAATTAGAGCTGTGCTGCCGGCCGGGGCAAGCTCAGTAAAAGTAATAGGGTCTAGCCTCCCGAATCCCCTTCATGTTGATGTGAGAGCGAGAGAAAAAGCGCGAACATAAAGTCGAATAAACAAGAACCCAGAAACAGGTAATTACCAATCTGGAGTTGTATAGCTATTGTATATTGTGTTTTCAGGGCACTGACAGCCAAAGTACACTGTTCTTCTGAATTTCTCTCAATTTTCTTAGAATTTCAGAGAGAAATGCACTGTAACCAGCATGTACAACATTTGCTGCCTTCCTTCCTTAAATATTGGCAATAATTGCCACCTGTTTTTCAAAGAATGAATGACCTCACTCATTGAACTCCACACTGCTATTTTTTTGAACACGTCCCTTTCAATAAGTGATTGAATTACACAGAATCTGCAGCATGCATGTCATGACTGTTGGGTTTCTATTACTCTAATACACCTGCTAGTAAATTATTTTCCATGTAGAAATATAATTTCTACTAAAAACAGTGATTGATCAGGTTAGTGATGTCTGACTGCTATCATTTTGAACACAACTGTACCCTTAGACTAATCAATCAGCACTCAATTAAGAAGCTTTTATACAGGTCAATGGAAATGCGTGAAGGATGGACAAGTTACTATATCGTTCGCCCTCCATACCTTTACATTATGTTGCCAGTACATGCCCTGTTTACATAGGGAGATGTGCTTGTAAGATGCTTAGAAATTAGCCACATCCCTCTTACAATAAAGCTATATCCCTGAAGCTTAACCCTTAGGATACCAGTGTTTTTTTCATTTTGGCGATTTCATTTTTCTTCCCTATCTTACTTGAGCCATAACTTTTTTACGTTTCCGTTCACATAGCTGTATGAGGGCTTATTTTTTGCAGGACAAGTTGTTCCTTCTAATGCCACCATTTAATATGGCATACAATGTAGTGGAATGCAGGAATTTCTAATGGGGTGGATTAGAAAAAAAAAAAAGCAATTCCTCCACCATTTAACATTTTTTTTCCCCCCACAGCGTTCCCTTTGCGGCAAAACTGTCCTGTGCTTTTCATTCATGTCTAAATCTTGTAAATTAAAATTTTTAAAAATAATATTTTTTTTACATCACCATATTTAGAGATGAGCGAATTTTCAAAAATGCGATTTGCAGATTTGTCAAATTTTTGGGTAAAAATTTGGTTCGATCCGAATAAATTAACGGCGAATTGCATTAAAAAACTGCTATTTACTGGGTGCAGAGAACCTTTATAGTGGTATAGAACACTGTGCCTTGCATTATAATGCATAGGGAGTCTCCTGTGGTAGTGAAATAATACAGTGAGTCCATATGACATGCAGATCAGGCATCGCTCTTAGAATCACTGCACACTTCACTTATAAGGGCAGGTACGGGGCCAAAACTGACCAAATAACTCAAGTATGAACTCAGCCTTACAGGTCGATGTTAGCGCAAAGTAGAAGCGCACTCTTTTTACACCGTCAGCTGATTTCACATAGATATCTACAGAACCTGTTCTATTAAAGGCGTATACAAGTAGAGCCTCCGGACAGAGTGCAGAGGGTGTCAGCAGTAAGTTTGTGTTGACGTCACTGATTATTTTGCCCTTCCTCTGATCCGTCAGAACAATAAACCACAAAAAACGGATCCTGTCTGCGGAGCATACACCTTCACTCAGTCAGCATTTGCTCAATAATCCATCAGTATTGCTAATGCCAAAAAACAACAGGAGTGGATCTAAAACAGAGATGACACATGAATGGAATATTTGCATGTCTTCTGTGTTTTGTACCCACTCCTGCTTTTGGCTACCAAATCAAGCAAATTCTGATGCAAAATAGGGACCATGTCATGCAGGCCTTACAGCTGTTACATAGACAGGTTCCGTTGTGCGTCTCATTTTTCCTTCCTTCTGAAAGATCAGAAGAAAGGTCAAAAAAATCATATACTAAAGTAGAGGAGAGGGGCACACCTACATATGATAGTCAAATGGAACTGCAGCCAATGCGTTTGAACTGTTTATTTGTCACAATAAAATAATGTAAGGTACCTTAATATCATAAAATACATTCAATAAAATACAATTAATATATAAATAACCATCTGTGTGGGCTCAGATAACCAGTAGGAGTGTCACTGATACCCAATACAATTCGTGGGTTTGATAATAATTAAATCCAAATGCGCAATGGTAAATGCGCTATGTCTCTGTTGGTGTTGGAAAATGACTAGCAGCTATGGCTAGTATGTTGCAATGTAATACAAAGTCTCGTATCTTGCTTGCTGATTGTTACAGCATATCAAATGATGCGATATAATGGCTTGCTGTGTGTGAACACACTACTCACTATTTGAAGCGATAAGGTGACCGGTCACTCGTGCTTGGCGTGGCGTCCCACGTGTTGCAGCACTAGAGGCCTCAGTTCCGGTCCGCTCTCGGTATATGTGAGTAGGGTACCGTGGCAGGCAAAGAAACTGTCAGTTTTAGACGCCGGGGTCTGGATATTCTGACCCACTTGATTATCGGCGTAACCTTGGTGTCTGTTAGTATAGACACAGTTGGACTTGAATTTCTTCCTGTCTGATATGTAGAAATCGCTCCAAAGAACTCCAAATGTTGCGCAGGTAATACGCTGCGGTTTCTTACTTGCTTTACTCGAGACTTGTGCACCAGACGCGTTTCGGAGTTGGCAGTGACTCACTGAGGAAGGAGTCACTGCCAACTCCGAAACGCGTCTGGTGCACAAGTCTCGAGTAAAGCAAGTAAGAAACCGCAGCGTATTACCTGCGCAACATTTGGAGTTCTTTGGAGCGATTTCTACATATCAGACAGGAAGAAATTCAAGTCCAACTGTGTCTATACTAACAGACACCAAGGTTACGCCGATAATCAAGTGGGTCAGAATATCCAGACCCCGGCGTCTAAAACGGACAGTTTATTTGCCTGCCACGGTACCCTACTCACATATACCGAGAGCGGACCGGAACTGAGGCCTCTAGTGCTGCAACACGTGGGACGCCACGCCAAGCACGAGTGACCGGTCACCTTATCGCTTCAAATAGTGAGTAGTGTGTTCACACACAGCAAGCCATTATATCGCATCATTTGATATGCTGTAACAATCAGCAAGCAAGATACGAGACTTTGTATTACATTGCAACATACTAGACATAGCTGCTAGTCATTTTCCAACACCAACAGAGACATAGCGCATTTACCATTGTGCATTTGGATTTAATTATTATCAAACCCACGAATTGTATTGGGTATCAGTGACACTCCTACTGGTTATCTGAGCCCACACAGATGGTTATTTATATATTAATTGTATTTTATTGAATGTATTTTATGATATTAAGGTACCTTACATTATTTTATTGTGACAAATAAACAGTTCAAACGCATTGGCTGCAGTTCCATTTGACTATCATATGTAGGTGTGCCCCTCTCCTCTACTTTAGTCTATTTTACCTACCTAGAAGATTGGGGATATCTTTCTTTTAGGGGGAGCACCCTTTCCGTATTAATTGGAGGGTGAGCCAATCCAATCTTACTTCTAAATAAATCATATAAATCATGATGTCAGCCAGGCCGAAAGGCTAAATAGTGGCCCAGTTATGAAGTGAGGAGGTGGTGAATAGCATGAGAAGTCCACAAAGTGGACCTATAAAATAGTGGTGAGGTATCTGTAAAGAATAAATCAAGGCAACTGGACTTACTGTAGATTTCTTGAAAACGTTTCACTCATTCTTCCAACAAGCTTTCTCAATTCTGAGTGACTGTACAAGAATTCTCTGGGAATAAATATGTAACTGAATCAACATCTGGAGGCCATCTACAGTACAGACCAAAAGTTTGGACACACCTTCTCAGTCAAAGAGTTTTCTTTATTTTCATGACTATGAAAATTGTAGATTCACACTGAAGGCATCAAAACTATGAATTAACACATGTGGAATTATATACATAACAAACAAGTGTGAAACAACTGAAAATATGTCATATTCTAGGTTCTTCAAAGTAGCCACCTTTTGCTTTGATTACTGCTTTGCACACTCTTGGCATTCTCTTGATGAGCTTCAAGAGGTAGTCCCCTGAAATGGTTTTCACTTCACAGGTGTGCCCTGTGAATAAGTGGGATTTCTTGCCTTATAAATGGGGTTGGGACCATCAGTTGCGTTGAGGAGAAGTCAGGTGGATACACAGCTGATAGTCCTACTGAATAGACTGTTAGAATTTGTATTATGGCAAGAAAAAAGCAGCTAAGTAAAGAAAAACGAGTGGCCATCATTACTTTAAGAAATGAAGGTCAGCCAGTCAGCCGAAAAATTGGGAAAACTTTGAAAGTAAGGGCTATTTGACCATGAAGGAGAGTGATGGGGTGCTGCGCCAGATGACCTGGCCTCCACAGTCACCGGACCTGAACCCAATCGAGATGGTTTGGGGTGAGCTGGACCGCAGGGTGAAGGCAAAAGGGCCAACAAGTGCTAAGCATCTCTGGGAACTCCTTCAAGACTGTTGGAAGACCATTTCAGGGGACTACCTCTTGAAGCTCATCAAGAGAATGCCAAGAGTGTGCAAAGCAGTAATCAAAGCAAAAGGTGGCTACTTTGAAGAACCTAGAATATGACATATTTTCAGTTGTTTCACACTTGTTTGTTATGTATATAATTCCACATGTGTTAATTCATAGTTTTGAGGCCTTCATAGTCATGAAAATAAAGAAAACTCTTTGAATGAGAAGGTGTGTCCAAACTTTTGGTCTGTACTGTACGTAAAAATGGAGAAGCCAAGCTTGAATAGAGGCGGGGGGGTTAGACATCTATTGTCTGCCACATACAATGCTGTCTTGACACCTTTTTCTGGGAGGTCATTATGACCTACTGACTCCAATTAGGATAATGGAATCAACACCTTTGACCCCATGCTGGGTATAATTACCAGATGTTGATTAGTTACATATTTATTCCCAGAGAATTCTTGTACAGTCACTCAGAATTGAGAAAGCTCGTTGGAAGAACGAGTGAAACGTTTTCAAGAAATCTACAGTAAGTCCAGTTGCCTTGATTTATTCTTTACAGATATACCATGACCTGGATAAATGAGAACCTTCACAGACATAGTGGTGAGGTGGAAGCAGAATGAGGAGGCCACCGAGTGGCCCAATGACAGGGTCTGGAGTTGGCAGCAGTATGGGGAGGCCACCGAGTGGCACAATTACCGAGTCTGGAGGTGGCGGCATCAGGAGAAAGCCACCAAGTGGCACAACGACAGAGTCTGGAGTTGGCAGCAGTATGAGGAGGCCACCAAGCGGCTCAACAACAGAGTCTGGAGTTAGCAGCAGTATGAGGAGGCCACCGAGTGGCTCAATGACCGAGTCTGGAGGTGGCGGCATCAGGAGAAAGCAACCGCGTGGCACAACGACAGAGTCTGGAGTTGGCAGCAGTATGAGGAGGCCACCAAGTGGCTCAATGACAGAGTCTGAAGTTAGAAGCAGTATGAGTAGGCCACAGAGTGGCACAACAACAGAGTCTGGAGGTGGCAGCAGCATGAGTAGGCCACAGAGTTGCACAACAACAGAATCTGGAAATGGCAGCAGCATGAGTAGGCCACAGAGTGGCAAGGTGACATAGTGTGGGGATGGCAGCAGCATGAGGAGACCACAGAGTGGCAAGGTGACATAGTGTGGGGATGGCAGCAGCATGAGGAGACCACAGAGTGGCAAGGTGACATAGTTTGGAGGTGGCGGCAGCATCAGAAGGCGACAGAGTGGCAAGGTGACATAGTTTGGAGATGGCAGCAGCAGCTGCATCAAAAGACCACAAAGTGACCCGGTAACAGAGTGTGGCGGTGGGTGGCAATACCAGTACTCGCTGACGAAGGTGGGTGAAATAAGGAGAACTTGGCATCAGATGTGTGGCATCAGGCGGGTTGCAGCATCAAAGTACTAGCTATGGCAGGTACTCAGAAGAAACTAGTCTCTTGAATCAAAGTGTTAGTGTACATTATTTATTAAAGCCTCAAGGGCTCATAACCTAAATTGACCCAGGTTTGAAGTGAATTTAAAATGTCACTTTTATTGATACAACTTAAAACGGCTGTGAGCCTAAACACAAGTTTAAAAACACTGTTTGCCACTCCAGTGTATGGTTGAGGTGACTGCCTTAGGTGTGGTGGAGATGTGCACCCTCTCCTCCGACAATGCAGTGATCTTTACAGTATTGTCTTGTGAGCAAGTTTATTCACTGATAACCATATAGAACTGAGTCATAACCAATACTATCTGATACTATGTCAATATCTAAAAGCAAAGAAGACCGGCACTCGCTGTATTAGATGCAGCTTTTATCCTTTTATTCGCACATGAAGGAACAAAATTGACGCGTTTCGACTCACACAAGTCTTTGTCAAGCAGGTGAATACAAGGAAAGAAATACATTTAAATAGCCCGCCAGCTTAGTCGTCACAAGATGTGACGCACCGTCGTCATGGTAACTTACAAACAAAGCAAAAGAGCCAGGTGGACAAGCTATCTATACACATCCCCCAGAGGAAGGCATTTTAGTCGAAACGCGCATGGGTGTACGTGGCTCTCCTGAGGCGGACACTACTGGTTTATGGGTATGTTACTCCATGGTGTGAGGCTTTTGTATAAGTGGTTGGTGCCTGCATATGCTATATGTTTTGAGAACACTTGGCCATTTGCTATATGTCATAGAGGGATTACTTGTTGCATTTACTTGTTGCAATCCCTTTCTTATAGAGTTTGTGTTCACTAACAGTTGACACGGCCATTTAAGTGACTAACTTATATGTATGTATACATCTCTGCTTACGGCCCAATTCTAGGGTATTGATGGTTATTTCCTTCATGCTTACAGAGATATGCACTTGCACTTTGATACGACTTGGATATTTTCATGATTTTTGTATATATCAGTGTACTTAGTGTGTATTCCAGCCAATTGTGGTTGTTATTTTTATTGTCCTCCACCTACTGGTCTATTGTGTTAAGTCCCCTCAAGTGTAGTCCACTTTATCCGATGTATCACATCTAATATTTTATGATAATTCTTGAATAAAGTATATCTATATTTTGCTACAAAAACCCGTTTAGTCTCAGTTTATCTTTGGTTCGTGTATGTTGATGTACACTGAGTGGTTACGTTATTTTAGGGTACTCTTGTCACATAGGATCACTATATGTGAACGTAAATCTATGTGTATTTTGTGACCGATATTGTTTAACTGAGGGAATACGGAAAGCGCAGGAGGGAACAACAAAAAGGACACACACATATGTAACAATTATATACACACTGGGGATAATCTAACACATATTAGTATAGTAAAGCACTGTAGATACATAACAGTGTATACAAAAAAAAGGGATTAGTTAGTAGTATACACAGATATTGATAATAAAGACCTGAAGTGGTAATCCCATCAATCCTCATGTTTTCTAAAAAGAATTAAAAAATAATAATATGTTACAAAACTGATATTAACCCTTTCATGACCAAAGGTCATTGATACCCCAGTGTCCAGGTCAAAATTTACAAATCTAACATGCGTCACTTTATGTGGTAATAGCTTTGGAACACTGTTACTTATCCAAGCCATTCTGAGATTGTTTTATCGTGACACATTGTACTTCATGACAGTCATAAATTTGAGTCAATATATATCACCTTTATTTATGAAAAAATCCCAAATTTAGCCAAAAACTTAAAAAATTTGCAATTTTCTAAATTTCAATTTCTCTGCTTCTAAAACAGAAAGTGATACCTCATAAAATATTTATTACATAACATTACCCATATGTCTACTTTATGTTGGCATCATTTTGGAAATGTTATTTTATTTTTTTAGGACGTTACAAGGCTTAGAAGTTTAGAAGCAATTCTTAAAATTTTTAAGAAAATTTCCAAAACCCACTTTTTAAGGACTAGTTCAGGTCTGAAGTCACTTTGTGGGGCTTACATAGTGGAAACCCCCCAAAAATGACCCCAATGTAGAAATTACACCCCTCAAGTTACTTAAAACCAATTTTACAAACGTTGTCAACCCTTTAGGTCAGGCATCCTCAAACTGTGGCCCTCCAGCTGTTGTAAAACTACAACTCCCACAATGCCCTGCTGTAGGCTGATACCTGTAGGCTTTTCGGGCATGCTGGGAGTTGCAGTTTTGCAACAGCTGGAGGGCCGCAGTTTGAGGATGCCTGCTTTAGGTGTTCCACAAGAATTAAAGTAAAAAGGGAGATGAAATTTCTAAATTTCACTTTTTTAGCAGATTTTCTATTTTATTACATTTTTTTCTTTAACACATTAAGGGTTAACAGCCAAACAAAACTCAATATTTATTACTCTGATTCTGCGGTTTACAGAAACACCCCACATGTGGTCGTAAACTGATGTAAGGGCGCACGACAGGGCGCAGAAGGAAAGGAACACTGTATGGTTTTCGGAAGGCAGATTTTGCTGGATTGGTTTTCTGAACGCCATATGTTTTTTATTTTTCTACCGATCGTCTTGTGCAGGGGCTCGTTTTTTGCAGAAAGAGTTGAGGTTTTTATTGGTACCATTTTTGGGTACATATGATTTTTTGATCATTCATTATTACACTTTATGGGGAATGGTGGCCAAAAAATTGGCTGTTTTGGAACAGTTTTTTTTTTTTACAGCGTTCATCTGAGGGGTTAGTTCATGCGACAGTTTTATAGAGCAGATCGTTACGGACGTGGAAATACCCAATATGTATACTTTTTCTTATTTATTTAAGTTTTACACAATAATAGCATTTCTGAAACCAAAAAAATGATGTTTTAGTGTCTCCATAGTCTGAGAGCCATAGCTTTTTTATTTTATGGGCGATTGTCTGAAATATGAGCTCATTTTTTGCGGGATGAGGTAACGGTTTGATTGGTACTATTTTGGGGTATATACGCCTTTTTGATCGCTTGGTGTTGTACTTTTTGTGAGTAAGGTGACAAAAATGGCTTATTTTTTTACACCGTTTTTATATTTTATTTTTTTATGGTGTTTATTGGACAGGGTTGATGATGTGATATATTTATAGAGATGGTCGTTACGGACGCGGTGACACCTAATATGTGTGTTTTTTGTTTTTTTTATAGGAAAAGGCAATTTATTTTTCACATTTTTATTTATTTATTTTTACTTTTATTATTTTCACTTTTTTTTTTATCAGTTCCCTCTTGGATCTTGAAAATCCAGTGGGGCTGATTGTTGTACTATACTTTGCAATGCTCTTGCATTGCAAAGTATAATACAATCAGATGCCCTGTAGGTGTCAGCACCGGACACCTATGCCATGGCAACCGGACGCCTTTGCAAAGCGTCCGGTTGCCATGGGAACCATCGGGCGCTGCGATCGCAGCAGCCCTGATGGTTGAGAGAGGGAGCCCCCTCCCTCTATTAACCCCATGGATGCCGCTACTGCGGCATCTATGGGGTTACAGCAGTGTCAGCATAGAGCTGACACACGCTGCTGATGGCGGCGGCTCAGGAATGGAGCCGCCGCCATCACACACAGAAGAGGGACCGATCGGGGGCAGCGCTGGAAAGGGGGGAGGGGGGGCAGCATTTTACAAATTACAGATCGGGGCAGGAGGGGGCGGACCGCATCGGGGGAAGGATAAGAAGAAGGACAAGGACAAGAAGGGGGCACAGATCGGGGGCTTCAAGAAGGGGGCACAGATCGGGGGCTTCAAGAAGGGGGCACAGATCGGGGGCTTCAAGAAGGGGGCACAGATCGGGGGCTTCAAGAAGGGGGCACAAATCGGGGGCTTCAAGAAGGGGGCACAGATCGGGGGCTTCAGGACACATTACCTGATTTCAGGCTCTGATCTGCAGAGCGCAGATCAGAGCCTAAAACCGGCATTTTAACACTGCCTCGATCCGATTGGTTAGTCTGCACAGACTAACCAATCGGATCGATTGCCGGCAAGGGGCCACTCTGATTGGTCCCTTGCCGGCATTACTGCACTGTATGCTGTCCGTGACAGCAGCAGGGCAGGGGCAGAAGCTTTAATCCAAGCGCTTTGCAGCGCTTGGATTAAAGAGCTGCCAGAACGTTTATATACGTGGTAGCTGCACGGGGTATGTGCAACTATCACGTATATATACAGATTGCAGTCGTGAAGGGGTTAATGATTCACATTCCAAAACAATATAACCTCATAAAAATGATTCATGGCCCTTGGCTCCAAGGTCTGTAACCTATGGATCCAAAAGGCCTCACGTTTAAAAAAAAAAAGAATCCTGTCACCACCCCTGCGTAGTGGTAATACTTGCTCTACAATCTGAAATCGCAACTGAGATACGTTGTGGCGGCACCGATCAAAATGAAAGGGTACAGGTAATAATACGTTTTTTTCCCCGTATCGTCGATTTGTGTTTACAAAACCTGTCTTTCATCCTGGTCGATGTCTCCCCAACAGTCCACAGGGGCATTTTAAAACATAAATCACAAAGCTGCTGTCACAGGTAAAAAAAACCTTTTATAGAAAATTTTTCACTGGTGTATGGATGAGTCAGAGATTCACCTCTAATGACGCTAGAACAATGAATACATTGTAAACAGGGAAATGGGTGAAATTTCACCACAAAATGAATACGTTTTTTTTTTGTGGGACTCGGATTGAATTGTTGTAGTGCTCACATTTTGCAATTTGTCGCATTCTTTTCGCAATAGGGGGTTTCTGGATACCCTTTCGCTCGAAATTTCTGTGTCATATCTCTAATTCTTATTTCCTTATTTATAGGTTCAGAGACTATCCTGTTTACACGTTGGTATTGTGAATAAGGTAAGGATTTTTTTGTCGCAAGTGGATGATTACTGGTGAAATGTAGAAGACTATTACGGTCAGTCTCCTTAACATATAGGTCAGTCTGTAGATGACCCTCATCACCTTTAATGACCCAGGTGTCAAGAAAATAAATTCTCATGTCGTCCCAATGTACAGTAAATTGTAACTCCTCCCATATGGAATTAAGAAATGCGGAGAAAACCTGTAAATAAGGAAATAAGAATTAGAGATATGACCCAGAAATTTCGAGCGAGAGGATATCCAGAATCTCTTTTGCGAAAAGAATGCAACAAATTGCAAAATGTGAGCACTGCAACAATTAAATCTGAGTCCCAAAAAAAAACATGTATTCCTTTTGTGGTGAAATACTATAATTAGGGCTGACATAGGTACTGAAAAGACCTCATTGAGACAAATGATGTTATCTACACCTAAAAAGGTTACATTTTCCTGTTTACAATGTATTCATTGCTCTGGTGTCATTAGACGTGAATATCTCACTCATCCATTAACCGGTGAAAGATTTCCTATAAAAGGTTTTTTCACCTGTGACAGCAGCTTTGTGATTTATGTTTTAAAATGCCCCTGTGGACTGTTGTATGTTGGGGAGACATCGACCAGGATGAAAGATTTGTAAACACAAATCTATGATACCGAAAGAAAACATATTATTACCTGTACCCTTTTATTTTGATCGGTGCCGCCACAACGTATCTCAGTTGCGATTTCAGATTGTAGAGCAAGTATTACCACTACACAGTGTCAAGGTATATCTTTTATATAAAATATAAATATTTTATATAAAAAAATAAAATGTCAATAAAATATGGAAATCAGTCAGGAAATCCACTAGGCGGACATGAAAACGCCCGTTCTTTTATCTTGAGACTCTAAATTTAATTTATGCAATTAATGAAAACAAAAAGGCAATCAATTATGCAAAAATATATGTCATCATTTATTTATAAATGAGTAAAAATCCAATATAAAACAGACTTAAGATCAATGGATAGATAAATTGACGCAGTACCAACAAACCACCACTAGATGGTGGTGTAACCCACTATCACTTTCACACCAGCACAGAATTATTTAAAGTTACATATGCTAAGATATAAATGCTATATCTTTATCAAACAGACCAATAATTAATACATCAAGAGAAACTCAGGATTTTCTGTTTAGCAACAGGTTATAACATGACAAAATACAGATTAATACAGGAACAATAAATGTTGTCCCTTGACTCTGTCTCAGCCTATGACAATCAAAAATATATATGATTTGAATATGATATACCCCACTCAGCAATCAAACTATGGAAATATAATTTCCCAGAGTTTTTCCTCTACACAGACAATGTCTAATTTCCCATTAGCAATATGCATCTTTGCTAAGAGGACAACTAGCATTAGGGAAGTGTTTAACACTATACGTTCCCACAGTATGGGAACTCTTGACTATATGCTGAGAGGAATATCTTATTAACATCACAAGCGATAAATAATATACATTACCAAGTCAAGGATGGACAGAGTTTCGGATGGGACCAGTTCTCAGGAGTTCTCTATTAGTCAAAATATAATTCAAGTTTCTTTTGATATCCTTTCTTATGATCTGATGGTTTGATCTTTCTCTATGTTCCTCTCCAGCAGTACTTATCCTCCCTGATATCTTACGTTCTTAAGAAGCAAAAAACATTGCAGCCACACTTAAAGTGAGGGGCTACACCCAAACTAATATTGAGAGAGGAATTAATTTTGCCAGATCTAAAGATAGAGAAACCCTTATTTTTCCAAAAAATCATAAAAATAAGAACATAGATAATGAGAATAAAAATTCTGAGCGGGACATTAATGATAAGGGACATGAAAATAAAAATAAAAATAAAAATAAAAACAAGAATAGTAATAAAAATATCATGACTAAGGACACCACTATTAAAAAAGAAGAACCCATATCCTTTATCACTAACTATAGTAGAGACTATTTTAAGGTTTGCAAAATTATACGTAAACATCTCCATATTTTGAACTATAATGAAGAATGGAAAAATGTAGTTTCAACAGGGATTAGATGTGTAGCAAAAAAAGCCCCCACAGTAGGGCAAAAAATCAGCCCCAGTCTATATAGGGAAAATTTCCCCAAAACGACTAGCTGGCCCAAAACAAACGGTAATTACAAATGCGGCAGCAATAAATGTATATGCTGTCGACATATGCTTATTTCAAAAGAGGTCACATCTGTGGCCAATAATAAACAACACGTGCTTAAGCAATATATAAATTGTAAAACAGATCATGTAGTTTATGTTATAACATGCAAAATATGTAACCTTCAATACGTGGGCTGCACCACTAATGAACTTAAGGTGCGTATAAGAAAACACCTGAGTGATGTCCCCCATTTTATGTCCCGTAATGTCTCAGCGGCTACCAGACATTTTGCCACTGTTCACAAAGGTGATGTTTCTGCGTTTTCTGTACAGGGAGTGGAAGTGGTTTCCACACCTGTCAGGGGGGGCGATCGCAAACAGAAGCTTCTAAGTAGGGAAACATATTGGATGTTCATTCTAGATACTTGCATACCAAAAGGTCTGAACAAGAAACATGATTTAACTCTGCAATATATGTAGTGCATCAATATGTTTATATATTTATATGTGGTCTCTGAGCGGTTAATACTGTGAAGCACTGCGTCCCCACCCACATGCTCCAGGGAGGATCCACTAATCCAGGAGCACCTGGGTCTGGGACACAGTCTCCAATTAACTAAGAAGGAGGAGTTACCCATTTGTGTGGTATATAAAGTTTGTGTTTTTAGTACACCTTTGTATTGTCTTGAAGAAGGGCTCAATACCACAGCCCGAAACGCGTCACAATCTTGTGTCTCTCCATGTGACATCTTTGTTGGGTTTTATTACAAGCCGAATAAAGAAAACTTTTTATATGCTGAAGCTGGAATCAACCTTTCTCTTTGTTCTTGGACATATATATATATATATATATATATATAGACACATCGTTACACATAGATGACATATTATATAATTCATTGGTTAAGATATGTTGCAAATCTAAATACACCACACAGGAATATATAGAATATAATCATGCATACATGAATTGGACAATGCACACCAAATGTTTCCCCCAATGCAATTACTTCCTTAATGATTTTGTAATGAAGTAAAGTAATACATTGCTATTCAAATGTTTCTCTCTCACAGACACATGTCTGTAGGACCCATCATAGGAATAACATATATACCACATCTGCTCATAATAATTTTAAGAGACAATACACTCTATGTCCCTACAAACATTTTACCCAAACTGAACTCAGCATAACCTCATCTCGGCCTGTTTCAATCCTACAGAAATATATTAGACTTTGGTTCAGTCTGTGATTACACTTAAAGGCAATGGGCATTGACATTTAAACTATAATATCTTCAGATAAGACTGTACACTTATGAAAATGCGTGACAAATCCCCCTTCATTCCAAAATGTTCCATAAAGTGTGAATATATTTGGAATTTTCAAAAGGGCTTTTCATATGTCTTCTTCATGGGTCACGGTGCGTAGACCTTGTTTATGGTGTTTTAGCCATAGTTTACCTAAAGTCTTTTTGAAGAACCGTATCCAACGCACTGCTTGGATGGTCAGCAAACTCAACCATCCCATACAGGGAGTGCAGAATTATTAGGCAAGTTGTATTTTTGAGGATTAATTTTATTATTGAATAACAACCATGTTCTCAATGAACCCAAAAAACTCATTAATATCAAAGCTGAATATTTTTGGAAGTAGTTTTTAGTTTGTTTTTAGTTTTAGCTATTTTAGGGGGATATCTGTGTGTGCAGGTGACTATTACTGTGCATAATTATTAGGCAACTTAACAAAAAACAAATATATACCCATTTCAATTATTTATTTTTACCAGTGAAACCAATATAACATCTCAACATTCACAAATATACATTTCTGACATTCAAAAACAAAACAAAAACAAATCATTGACCAATATAGCCACCTTTCTTTGCAAGGACACTCAAAAGCCTGCCATGCATGGATTCTGTCAGTGTTTTGATCTGTTCACCATCAACATTGCGTGCAGCAGCAACCACGCCTCCCAGACACTGTTCAGAGAGGTGTACTGTTTTCCCTCCTTGTAAATCTCACATTTGATGATGGACCACAGGTTCTCAATGGGGTTCAGATCAGGTGAACAAGGAGGCCATGTCATTAGATTTTCTTCTTTTATACCCTTTCTTGCCAGCCACGCTGTGGAGTACTTGGACGCGTGTGATAGAGCATTGTCCTGCATGAAAATCATGTTTTTCTTGAAGGATGCAGACTTCTTCCTGTACCACTGCTTGAAGAAGGTGTCTTCCAGAAACTGGCAGTAGGACTGGGAGTTGAGCTTGACTCCATCCTCAACCCGAAAAGGCCCCACAAGCTCATCTTTGATGATACCAGCCCAAACCAGTACTCCACCTCCACCTTGCTGGCGTCTGAGTCGGACTGGAGCTCTCTGCCCTTTACCCATTCAGCCACGGGCACATCCATCTGGCCCATCAAGACTCACTCTCATTTCATCAGTCCATAAAACCTTAGAAAAATCAGTCTTGAGATATTTCTTGGCCCAGTCTTGACGTTTCAGCTTGTGTGTCTTGTTCAGTGGTGGTCGTCTTTCAGCCTTTCTTACCTTGGCCATGTCTCTGAGTATTGCACACCTTGTGCTTTTGGGCACTCCAGTGATGTTGCAGCTCTGAAATATGGCCAAACTGGTGGCAAGTGGCATCTTGGCAGCTGCACGCTTGACTTTTCTCAAGTCATGGGCAGTTATTTTGCGCCTTGGTTTTTCCACACGCTTCTTGCGACCCTGTTGACTATTTTGAATGAAACGCTTGATTGTTCGATGATCACGCTTCAGAGGCTTTGCACTTTTAAGAGTGCTGCATCCTTCTGCAAGATATCTCACTATTTTTGACTTTTCTGAGCCTGTCAAGTCCTTCTTTTGACCCATTTTGCCAAAGGAAAGGAAGTTGCCTAATAATTATGCACACCTAATATAGGGTGTTGTCATTAGACCACACCCCTTCTCATTACAGAGATGCACATCACCTAATATGCTTAATTGGTAGTAGGCTTTCGAGCCTATACAGCTTGGAGTAAGACAACATGCATAAAGAGGATTATGTGGTCAAAATACTCATTTGCCTAATAATTCTGCACTCCCTGTAGATCCTGCAGAACAGGATATAAGTTCGATAAATGTTTGTTTTGATTCTCCATCTCTGCATAAATACTTCGTAAGTTACTTTTCAGCGAACCCATCTCCAGTTCTAAGGTTTTAATGGAGATGGAATTGGCAACTGTTACATCTGTGGCAATGACAGGGCCCACTATGCTAAAGATTATAGTGGCAATGATGACAGAAATAAACCGTCTCGGTCTTGGACTCGTAGAAAACTGCGATCTGGTCAAGGTCTTTCTCGCTTGCTCCAGGATCTGCGTAATCCGTTCTTGGGAATATCCGATGTGCATCTGATACCAGGTTTGGATCTCCGGTGACAGGATCTCGGACACGTTGAACTGTTTTTCGATGAAGACACGTGGATCCTAGCTGATGTAAATCTTTTGGGACAAAATCCTCTTATTCGTCAGAATGAACCCAGCGGTGTCCTGCAGCATGATTCCGGACGAAGGACCTGGCACAACAATCGGCTCGGCGTGGAAATCCTTCCCCAAGATCAGGATGACATAGATGGTGGCAATCATCTTAGTTGGCATCTCGCGCCTAAAATATTGTATGACAAATATGAGTACATACATCTTTAGTTTTTATCCTGCAAGAAAAGAGGTTAATGCTATCATATATTTTTGATTGGCATAGGTTCTTTTCTTAAACAGGGTAAGTTCCTTGTCCTAGAAGTCAGTTAAGAGATGTTTAGTTATAGAGGAAATACACGTGAGGATGGGTTAGTATACACGTTTGTTCATACAATACCAATCCTAATTTCTGTCTTTAGCTGGAGCTGTAAAATCTCTTCACCTCTCCTCTTCCGACTCCTTCTATCTCTCGAAGTCGTGAGCTAGGATGACAAACACGTAGTTGATTAATTTGCACCCATTTTTCCACAAATTCATCCCCCTTAGGGATTTTTATCTTTTATACCACTGGTGACAACTTGTCAATGATGACATAAGGTCCTTTCCATGAAGGTAAGAATTTTATCTCCTTCACTTGATCCCGAGCGAATTTATAGAGATAAACCTGATTGGAAATTTGATACTCCTTCTGAGTAGTTTTCAGATCGTAGTATGTTTTAGCACTCACTGCGGCTTTCTCTATATTCTTCTGGGCAAACGCAAAAGCATGCTAAAGGTGCTTGCGTAAATTTTCCACATATTGATGCGATGTAGTAGCATTTATCAAATTATTGTAACAAATGAAGTGGGGGGCGGCACCACTACTCCGGCTGAGCGCACATGAATCAAGCGCTGTGCGTGGCTGGAGAGGACACACACGGTCGGCGGTGCTCAGCTGTGCAGGTAAGATGCGAAATGGAGGTAATATAGAACGGAACAAAAACAGCGGCACTCACCCGTGTGTAGTCAAAAAATCAGCAACTTTATTGATCCAATGTTACATCAGG
This sequence comes from Bufo bufo, assembly GCF_905171765.1. Taxonomy (NCBI): domain Eukaryota; kingdom Metazoa; phylum Chordata; class Amphibia; order Anura; family Bufonidae; genus Bufo; species Bufo bufo. The sequence continues at coordinate 576,692,380 of NC_053390.1, forward strand.
CAGGGGGCGGACAATTCAGAACACGCATTGATCAGTGGCGGCCGTTTCGCGCTACATGCGCTTCTTCTGGCTGTGCGTCCAGACGCACAGCCAGAAGAAGCGCATGTAGCGCGAAACGCTACATCAATTTGGATGTCTGACCATGGCATAGACATCCCCCTTTTCATCAGCGGTGCCCGATGAGTGGGTCCTTGTGGCTGGAATTGAGATCATATTAGACATCCTTGACAATATGTTCGAACGTCTTGCAGCATATGTGGCCAGTAAGCGTAGTCCCATAGTAACTCGTATGTTAGTTTCTCACCTCGATGTCCAGCTGTTGGGGCATCAAGGGCATGTTGTAACATCAAACCTCGATACGCTGCGGGTACTACCCATTGCGTGATACCGTTCTTTGAGGTCCTTATCAGCAATCCATCCTGTAATGAGAATTGGGACTTACCCTTCATCAAAATCCTTAACTCCTCCTTGCCATCATAGTCTTCTGTATTTATGGGACAATTCTGTGGATCCTTAACGTGGTTATAATAGATACCAATAACTGGATCCCCCTTTTGGCTCGCAATAAGATCCTCACTAGGGGAATCTTGGCTCCATTGTACCACATTGGCTTCAGTTCCCTTTTGGGCCTGACTCCTTGTCGTTGCGTCCACTTGGATAGTTCCCATGAGATTATCAACGTCCAAGACTTCTCCATCAATGGCTGCTTGTTTGGCGAGGGAATCTGCTAGATCATTCCCTTCTTTATCCATACCTGGATACTTTGAATGACCCTTTACCTTTTTCCAATAAATGGTAAGACTGTGGGTGGTAACCATCTCGTCAATTTTACAAACCATGTTTGACTGGCTTGTTGTTACTTCTTAACGTACTAGATCTTTTCCATCCGGGGAAATACTCCACAAAGCTGTTTCGAATATAATCAGAATCTGTGATTATGACATACTCTTTAATATCATATTCGATAGCCATTTGTACAGCTTTGTACACAGCGATAAGTTCTGCGACCTGGCTATTTTTGGAACCGGTTCTGTATCTGACGGACATCACTGGGAATATATTATCCCACACGATTCCGACTCCTGCAACCAGTGTGTGCTCAGTTCCTACATCTGTATGGAAAGAACAACCGTCTACATACACACATGGTAATGATTTGCAGTACTCCTCTTCGTAAGATTTATATGGGGATGATGATTGTTCCTCCTGTGACTCACTTTTATGTTCCGCATTGGTACAATCATGGAGTTCAGCTAACCCTTGAGCAACTGGGTTCTTATTATTTTGTTTATACCGGATCTCCAATGGCCATCCCATTAAGGACATCATCCAGGCGGTTATCCTGCTATTTGACAGGTTTTCATCACTTATCCGATCACTCTGCAAGTATTGCAGCGGTTGGTGTGCAATCTCCACAATGATTCTTTCACCTTGGATAAAACTCCTGAAATATTGTAAAGCCCACACAGTTGACAGTAAGGCTTTCTCACAGCTATTGAATTTTACCTCTACTGGTGACAGGGACTTGCTGGCATAGGCAATGATTTTGTTCCAGTTTTCCTGTTTTTGGAAAAGGTCTGCACTCATGCTTTCGTCAGTGAAACCTGTTTCCACGAAGAAAGGTTTTCCCCCTTCTAGATAGGCAAGGCATGGAGCCTGGATAAGTTTGGCCTTTTGTTTATTAACAGCTTGCTCATGACGCTCACTCCATTCCCATTTTACTCCTTTCTTTAGTAACTGCAAAAGAGGCTTTGTAATTTCGGCATAATTATCTATAAACTTACGTGAATAGTTCATCATGCCCAAGAATGATCTCAACTCCTTGAGATTTGTAGGTGACTTGGTATTGATCACTGCTTCCACCTTCTTCTTCTGTGGGTTGATTCCATCAGCAGTGATTTCGTGACCTAGGAAATTAACCTTGGCACGACACCATTGAGCCTTCTGAAAAGAAAGTTACACACCTGCTTTTCTCAGTTGGGTTAGTACATGCCTCAGTTCTACAATGTGTTCCTCAAAAGTTGTACTTTTGATTAGGATGTCATCCACATAAGATAAGGTACCTCGTTCAGTGGCATCAGGCATTGCCTTATGCATGAACACAGCAAATTCATGACCCGCATTTATGTACCCGAAGGGCAGTCGGGTCCATGCATATTGTTGCTTTCCAAATGTGAAGGCCAGTTTGTACTGATCCCTCTCATCAACTTAAATCGTCCAATATCCTTGTGCACAGTCAAGGGCGGTGAAAATTTTTGATCCTTGAATTTGTGCCAAACATTGGTCAATATACGGTATGGGCCATCCGGACATGTACACACGTTAGTTTAATTGTCTTAGGTCCGAGCAGAGACGAAATTGACCATTGGGTTTGAGGACTCCAAGTATAGGATGGTTGAACGAAAAATGTATTGGATGGATAATGCCCCTCCTCTCCAGGTTCTTAACGATTTCCGATAGTGACTCGTAAGCCGCTAGCGGAAGTCGGTATTGTTTGACAAAGACAGGGGGTGCATCGGGATCTGTCTGGATTCTTGCAACATGTATGTCTGTTTCTCCACAGTCTTAAGAATCCTTGGCAAACATGTCCTGGAACTCTATGAAGAGCTCCTTTTAGCTGTTGACGCTCTGACTCATCGGAGCATGCATCAGCTATAGAGACTTCTTCCACCCGCTCATGAAATTCTGAAAAGATTTCAGGCTGACTTAACTCGTAAGCTTCTTCAAGCTCACTGGTTAAGTCATTTTGGGCGTAGCGTACCTTATCCTTTCCTTGTTGGCAGGACTCATATTCCATTTCATCGATCTCATGGTTGAAAACCAATGATGATTCCTCGATGTGGTATGTACCTCCTTCAGAGCTGAAAGGATAAACAGAGTGGATATTAAATAACCCCTCAGGGGTTGAGGAAAAATGTTGTTCCACTATCTGTTCTTCCGTCAGGTATACATCAGGAATAAGTCCAATGACATCATTCTGGAATCCAAAGGTATAGTATTCTGAATCCATAGCTAGACCAATAACTGTGTCCTTTTGCAGGGATATGCTATGGGGAACCATATTATGGACTACCATCTGTAATGGAACCTGATGGACGTTTATCATGGGCGTAGGCTTTACCTTTAGGCCGAGTTGTTGCATCCGGTTGGATAAACATAACATAACAGATCAAGGCATCTGCATTCTTCAGTTTCTGTCCCTTCTTCACTTGAATGGGGAGAAGAAATGGTTTGCATTCTTCAGGGATTTCAACCTCTTCAGCAACCTCAATACTTACGGCATAGGGCATCTGTTGTCCCCATCTTAAGGCTTACTCTATATCCTGGAATCCCTCTGGGTTTCCTGGTAATCTGGACCATAAGGTCTTATTGACCAGATCAATCTGCATGGCAAATCGGTGTAGAATGTCGTTACCTATATACATTTGGTACCGTGGTTCATTTATCACGATGAAAACATGTTCCGTGGTCTTACTTCCTAGGGAGATAGACAAAAGACATCTTGCAACCACATTATGACTCTGGGAATCTCCATCCAGATCATGAACCCATTGTTCCTGTGGAGAGAAACTTTTAATCATTTTAGGATTGGTGACATGTTTTAAGAGTCCTAAGCTTATGTAACTCGCTTCGGATTTCAGATCCAATTTGGCATATTTCACCCGGGCTATATTGTTCACCTGTATGGGAATCAATAAATTGTCATTGACCTTTTCAATCCGTACCAGGGATTCAGTATGTTTGGTCAGGTCCGCGACTTTGTGATTTCCCCCTTCAAGAGAAATAGTCAATACATCATCATCCAGGGTTAACTTCTCGATTCTGTCCCTTTGAATGGTAATTATGTGAGCGGCACCGTTGACAGCTTCCTCGGGCTTACCATTTTTCAGGATTGTGACATCCAGCGTTTGACTGTTCCTAAAATTAACTTCAATAGAATTAGACTTCTCTTCAATCACGTGACAACTGCGTTGTGCTTGTGTATTGCCAGAGAATTCATAGGCAATGGGTGTCTTTACCTGAGTCCAAAATGCTTCATTAATGAAGTCTATTATGGTACTCAACCTTTTCATAAGGTCAATTCCTATGATCAGCCGATCATATGGAAAATCCACAACCAATGTGGGGTGTCTAATGGTCTTTTTAACAATTCTAAATGTCAACCACGATGTACCTTTTACCTGTAAAGCGTCTCCACCTACACTTATCAAAGAGCCATCAAATGATCTTAATCTCGGCTTCTTTGTTGTCAAATCCAGAACCTGTTGGAAATAACTATAAGATAGGATGGTGGCTTGTGATCCGGTGTCGAGTAAACTTTTGATTGGTCCGATAAGTTCATTTTGGAGATATGAATCCACAAAATATCGGCCATCAACCTGAAATAAATCACATAAGAAATTAGAATGTTTACTCATATGATTCCTCTGGAGGGTTTGACCTCTCTGCAGCTTCGTGACCTCTGCATTCCTGTGTCTCACAAGAGAAGTTGGAGGAGCAGCGTCAGCCCCCACCCTTGGGGAAAACTGGATTATATCACAGTTTACAGCTGGTTCATGACTAGAGGCTGGAATGATGGGATCACACACTGGAAGAGATGCATGGTTGCAGGGATCGACATGATTAGACAAATAACATTAGACACCTCCTCCCTGGCCCCAATCTCAGGGTCAGGGGTACTGCAAGGAGAAATGGTATTAGTAATCACATCAGATTCTTTCACATACAGTAGAGACCAAAAATTTGGACACACCTTCTCATTCAAAGAGTTTTCTTTATTTTCATGACTATGAAGACATCAAAACTATGAATTAACACATGTGGAATTATATACATAACAAACAAGGGTGAAACAACTGAAAATATGTCATATTCTAGGTTCTTCAAAGTAGCCACCTTTTGCTTTGATTACTGCTTTGCACACTCTTGGCATTCTCTTGATGAGCTTCAAGAGGTAGTCACCTGAAATGGTCTTCTAACAGTCTTGAAGGAGTTCCCAGAGATGCTTAGCACTTGTTGGCCCTTTTGCCTTCACTCTGCGGTCCAGCTCACCCCAAACCATCTCGATTGGGTTCAGGTCCGGTGACTGTGGAGGCCAGGTTATCTGGCGCAGCACCCCATCACTCTCCTTCATGGTCAAATAGCCCTTACTTTCAACGTTTTCCCAATTGTTCGGCTAACTGACTGACCTTCATTTCTTAAAGTAATGATGGCCACTCGTTTTTCTTTACTTAGCTGCTTTTTTTCTTGCCATAATACAAATTCTAACAGTCTATTCAGTAGGACTATCAGCTGTGTATCCACCTGACTTCTCCTCAACACAACTGATGGTCCCAACCCCATTTATAAGGCAAGAAATCCCACTTATTAAACCTGACAGGGCACACCTGTGAAGTGAAAACCATTTCAGGGGACTACCTCTTGAAGCTCATCAAGAGAATGCCAAGAGTGTGCAAAGCAGTAATCAAAGCAAAAGGTGGCTACTTTGAAGAACCTAGAATATGACATATTTTCAGTTGTTTCACACTTGTTTGTTGTGTATATAATTCCACATGTGTTAATTCATAGTTTTGATGCCGTCAGTGTGAATCTACAATTTTCATAGTCATGAAAATAAAGAAAACTCTTTGAATGAGAAGGTGTGTCCAAACTTTTGGTCTGTACTGTATATATATCGACACATATCCACACATCGTTACACATAGATGACATATTACATAATTCATTGGTTAAGATGTGTTGCAAATCTAAATACACCACACAGGAATATATAGAATATAATCATGCATACATGAATTGGACAATGCACACCAAATGTTTTCCCCAATGCAATTACTTCCTTAATGATTTTGTAATGATGTAAAGTAATACATTGCTATTCAAATGGTTCTCTCTCACAGACACAGTCTGTAGGACCCATCATAGCATTAACAGATATACCACATCTGCTCATAATAATTTTAAGAGACAATACACTCTATTTCCCTACAAACATTTTACCCAAACTGAACTCAGCATAACCTCATCTCGGCCTGTTTCAATCCTACAGAAATATATTAGACTTCAGTCTGTGATTACACTTAAAGGCAATGGGCATTTTTTTTTTTTTTTTTTTTTTTAAATGCGAGGCCTTTTGGATCCATAGGTTACAGACCTTGGAGCCAAGGAGCATGAATCGTGAATATGAACTCACTTCATTTTTATGGGGTTATATTTAGGGTTGAGCGAACCCGAACTTTAGGATTTTTGGACCCCGGACCTGAACCCGAATATTTTAGTAAAAGTTCGGGTTCAGTGTTCGGCGATTTTCTTGGCGCTTTTTGAAAAGGCTGCAGAGCAGCCAATCAACAAGCGTTTAACTGTGCCCTTAGAAGCCATCACAGTCATGCCTACTAATGGCATGGCTGTGATTGGCCAGTTCAGCATGTGACCCAGGCTCTATATATATATATAAGCTTGAGTCACGTAGCGCTGCATGTGACTCTGCTGTTATTAGTGTAGGGAGAGGATGCTGCTGGTGATTTCAGGGAGAGAATAGGAGAGAATCTTTGTTCAGAACTGAAATCTAACTCAGCGATCTACATACATTTAGTTGTGTGGGTGCAGGGCACAATCTTTTTACCCTGCCCTGAGTCCAGAGACAGAAAAAAATAACTTTTATCCGTCTGTTAGTTAGGTGGGCGGCGGTGGCCATTTTATGCAAGCTCAGTGCACCAGCACTGCATCTGAGCTTTTGTGACATTGAAATCCAAGCTTGAAAAACTGCACTAATAATCTAGTTTTTAAAAAATCGCTCTTTTTTGGCAATATACAACATCTGGTGCATTTGCAGGATTAGTCAGTGTGCAATTTAATCTAGAAATACAGCCATAATTTTCTGGGTTTTTAAAAACACCCAATTTTACAGCCTTTGCAGCATCAGCACCTGTGAAATTCAAGGGTTATATACTGCTGTCATATTCTGTTATTAAACAAACACCCATTTTAAGCTAGAAATACAGCCATAATTTTCTGGGTTTTTAAAAACACCCTTTTTTGGGCAAAATCCACTATTTTACAGATCTGCACGTGTGAAATTCAAATTTAATATATGCAGCTTTCCTATTCTGTTACTAAAAAAACACACTTTTTTGGCAATATACAACATCTGGATTAGTCACTGTGCAATTTAAGCTAGAAATACAGCCATAATTTTCTGGGCTTTTAAAAACACACTTTTTTGCCAAAATCCACAATTTTAAAGATCTTTACGTGTGAAATTCAAGTTTAATATATACAGCTTTCATATTCTGTTAAAAAAAAATAAACTTTTTGGGCAATATACAACATCTGGATTAGTCAGTGTGCAATTTAAGCTAGAAATACAGCCATAATTTTCTGGGTTTTTAAAAACACACTTTTTTGCCAAAATACCCAATTTTACAGCCCTTGCAGCATCTGCTTGTGTGAAATTCAAGGGTTATATACTGCTGTCATATTCTGTTATTAAACAAACACCCATTTTGGGCAAAACACTTAAATTGCGGCCTAGTCTGGATCAGTACGTGTGAAATACAGCCTTTACATACTGTGGTTCTATTCAGTTATTTGAAATACAGCCATTTTGGTCACAAATCTTTAATTGCGGCCTAGTCTGGGTCAGGGCGTGTGAGATACACCCTTTATATACTGTGGTTATATTCTTCTATTAATAAAACACCATTTTTTGGGCAAAATACACAATTTTTCTGGCCTTACACCATCAGCAAGTGTGAAATTCAAGGGTTATATACTGCTGTCATATTCAGTTATTATACAAACACCCATTTTGGGCAAAAGTTTATTTTGCAGCCTTTGCTGCATATGTCATTGTGAGATACAGCCTTTACATACTGTGTTTCTATTCAGTTACTTGAAATACAGCCATTTTGCCAACAAATCTTTAATTGCGGCCTAGTCTGGATAAGGGCGTGTGAGATACAGACTTTACATACTGTGTTTCTATTCAGTTATTTGAAATACAGCCATTTTGGCCACATCTTTAATTGCGGCCTAGTCTGGATAAGGGCGTGTGAGATACACCCTTTACATACTGTGGTTCTATTCAGTTATTCAAAATACAGCCATTTTGGGCACAAATCTTAAATTGCGGCCTAGTCTGGATTAGGGCATGTACAGCCTTTACATACTGTGGTTCTATTCAGTTATTAAACAAACACCCATTTAGGGCAAGATCCTAAATTTGAGAAATATGAGGAAAGCGTCAAACAAGGGACGTGGCCCAGGTCATGGTGCTGATGGTGGAGCTCCTGTTGCAGGGAGAGGACGTGGTCGATCTGTGCCATCTACAATCACAAGTGAAACCCCTTCCTCAGGTGCGAGTAGGCGACAGAACCTGCAGCGGTATTTGGTCGGGCCTAATGCGGCTCTACGAATGGTGAGGCCTGAACAATTACAGGCGATAGTAGATTGGTTGCTGACAGTGCCTCCAGTTCCTTCACATTGTTCACATTGTCTCCCACCCAGTCTCCTGCTGAAAGATCAGAGTTGGCACCTGCAGCCGATGTCCATCAGTCTTTCACCTCACCCCCTTGCAAATCAGCCAAGCAGTCTGAGCCCCAAGTCATGCAGCAGTTTCTTCTGCTTTTTGTTGACTCTGTTAGCAGGGTTTCCCAGGGCCATCCACCTATCCCTGCCCCAGAGGTGGAAGAGATTGAGTGCACAGATGCCCAACCACTTATGTTTCAAGATCAGTACATGGGAGGACCATCACAGCATGTCTCGGATGATGACGAAACACAGGTGCCAACTGCTGGGGCTTTCGAAAGTGTGCAGACCGACAAGGAGGGCAGGGGTGAAGACTGGGTGGAAGATGATGTGGAGGACGATGAGGTCCTCGACCCCACATAGAATCAAGGTCATGCGCGTGACCTATGTAGTTCGGAGGAAGAGGCTGTGGTCTCACAGAGCCACCAGCACAGCAGAAGAGGGAGCAGGGTGCAAAAGCGGAGTGGCCATCCTCTAGACAGTATGCCTGCTACTGCCTACCACAGCAAGGGACCGAGCACGCCAAAGCCAGCTCCAAGGAGTTCCCTGGCGTGGCAGTTCTTCAGACAATGTGCTAATGACAAGACACGAGTGGTTTGCACGCTGTGCAATCAGAGCCTGAAGCGAGGTATAAACGTTCTCAACCTGAGCACAACCTGCATGACCAGGCATTTAAGTGCTAAGCACGAGCTGCAGTGGAGTAGACACCTCTGGCTCCTCCTGCTTCCTCTTCTGCTGCAGTCTCGGCCTCTTCATCCACCTCTGGAGTGACAGTGCCACCTGCCACCCCGCAAACAGAGGATCTGCCAGCAACACCACCACCTGGGTCACCAAGCATCTCCACAATGCCCCACGGAAGCGTTCAGCTCTCCATCTCCCAAACACTGGAGAGGAAGAGGAAGTACCCCTCTACCCACCCGCGATCCCTAGACCTGAATGCCAGCATTTCTAAATTACTGGCCTTTGAAATGCTGTCATTCCGTCTGGTGGAGACGGATAGTTTTAAAGGCCTTATGGCGGTGGCTGTCCCACAGTACGTCGTGCCCAGCCGCCACTACTTTTCCAGGCGAGCCATCCCTTCTCTGCACAACCGAGTAGGGGACAAAATCAGGTGTGTACTGCGCAACGCCATCTGTGGCAAGGTGCACCTCACTACGGATACGTGGACCAGTAAGCACAGTCAGGGACATTATATATCCATAACAGCACACTGGGTAAATGCAGTGGCGGCTGGGCCTGAGGCGGATAGCAGTTTGGCGCATGTCCTTCCACCACCGAGGATTGCAGGGCGCTTCAGTTTGCCTCCTGTTGCTTCCTCTTCCTACTCTGCTTCCTCATCCTCTACCGGCTCCTCATCCGGTCAGCGTAACACCTTCACCACCAACTTCAGCACAGCCAGGGTTAAATGACAGCAGGCAGTTTTAAAACATATCTGTTTGGGGGACAAACCCCACACCGCGCTGTGGACGGGCATTGAACAACAGACTGATGAGTGGTTGGTGCCAGTGAGCCTCAAGCCCGGCCTGGTGGTGTGCGATAATGGGCGAAATCTCGTAGCAGCTCTGGGACTAGCCGTATTGACGCAAATCCCTTGCCTGCCGTATGTGCTGAATTTGGTGGTGCAAAGATTCCTTAAAAATTACCCCGATATGTCAGAGCTGCTGCATAAAGTGCGGGCCGTCTGTGCGCGCTTACGGCGTTCTCACCCTGCTGCTGCTCGCCTGTCAGCGCTGCAGCATAACTTCGGCCTTCCCGCTCTCCGCCTCATATGCCACGTGTCCACAAGGTGGAACTCCACCTTGCACATGCTGGCCAGACTGTGTGAGCAGCAGCAGGGGATAGTGGAGTTTCAGCTGCAGCACGCACGGGTGAGCTGCAGAACAGCACCACTTCACCACCAATGACTGGGCCTCCATGCGAGACCTGTGTTCCTTGTTGCGCTGTTTCGAATACTCCACCAACATGGCCAGTGCCGATAACCATGTTCACAGCAGGATGGCACCCAGACCAGCTCATGGCTATCACTGGTGCGTGGCTGGAGGGATACAGAGGACACAGACGATACACCTCCCCAAAGGACAGCTTTTCGTTGCCTCTGGGCAGCCTGGCACACATGAGTGATTACATGCTGCAGTGTCTCCGCAACGACGGCCGAGTTGCCCACATTCTAACTTGTGCTGATTACTGGGTGGCCATGCTTCTGGATCCCCGTTACAAGCACAACATACAGTCCTTAATTCCCTCACTGGAGCGTGTGTCACGGCGGACAGGATATAAGATACATAAATCACAAAACATATTTTCTAGGCGAGAAGCTGGGGATAAGGTCACCTTCTAGCTAATCCCTAACTGCTCTCCCTATTCTGCTTTGCCCACATTCAGACCTTGAAGGTAGGAATAATTTGTCCTCGTGCCTGGGCTGAGAATACCCTAGAATCCCTGAGATGGGGAAAGGGGAAAAAGGGACAGTCTGCTCCCTCAGAACAAGGAGGGGACAGACGACACACAAAAGCCAAGACAGCAAACCAAAGAAATAAGAAACCAACTTATCTTATCTGAGCCGGAAAAGCCAATCCTTCACTCCTTACTTCCACAGACTGACTGAGCTATAACCCGCAGGGCCCCCTGGGAGTGAAAGTATTTAAGCCAATGACCCCACCCAGTGCACCTGAAGGGAGGCGGATCTAGCACGACTCCAAAACAAAACAAATGATTAGACACGTGCTGCTAATCTGACAGACCTCCGCACATCGTCTGGGCAGAACATGACAGCGTGATCGTAAGATGCGCGAGTATAAGCGCACGCTGGTAGACGCGCTGCTCGTGGCATTCCCACCTGACAGCAGGGGCACAGTCGAAGGCAGAGGACGAGGAAGAGGTCGCCAACGCAGCTGGGGAACCTCCAGCACCTCAGAAGGCAGGGTTAGCCTGGCCGAAATGTGGAAAAGCTTTGTCAGCACGCCACAACAACCACCACCACCAGATGATATGTAATGTCTTAGCAGGAGGCAGTATGTGTGCACACGCCTACACATACTGAATGACGGGTCTGCCCGCTTCAACTTCTGGGTCTCCAAATTGGGCACATGGCCTGAGCTTGCCCTTTATGCCTTAGAGGTGCTGGCCTGCCCTGCAGCCAGTGTATTATCTGAACGTGTGTTTAGCACGGCAGGGAGCGTCATCACAGACAAGCGCAGCCGCCTGTCCACGGCCAATGTGGACAAGCTCATGTTCATTAAAATGAACCAGGCATGGATCCCACAGGACTTGTCCGTACCTTGTGCAGAATAGACATGTATACCGGCCTTAACCAGCCATTGTTATACTGCAGCTCAATTGCTCATTCTTATATTTTGGATATTTCACACTCTTTTGGAATGTACCCTAGTTAAAAAGATAAAAATAAATTAAAACCAAAAAACAGTGTTGGCTACCTCGTCCTCCTCCACCGTCGCTTCCACCTACACCGCTACGTCCACCGCCTTCTCAAACTCCTACTTCATATGGAACTACACCTCATAAATCAATTTTTTTTTATTTGTATGTATTTTATTTTATTTCACTACTTTGTTAAATTTTCGGGTGAAATTCACCAATTTTTGGGTATGATGTACCACTGCTATACCTAGTAGACAGGTAAAAATATTAAATAAAATTGTCTGTTACATTTTCGGGTGAAATTTACAAATTTATGGGTGTAATATACCCCTCCTCTACCTAGTTGACAGCTTAATAAGTTTTAATAATTTTTCTTTTATATTTTCGGGTGACAAACAATTTTTTTTGTCATAGACCTCTGCTCTACCAAGCAGACAGGTTAATACATTTCTGTAATTTTTCTGTTACATTCTTGGGTTGACATTTTACAATTTTGGACGTGAATAAACCCCTGCTCTGCATAGGTGAATTTCAGAAATTCTTCTTTAATTGATGCGCGCCACCTTTCATTCAATGCTTAAACTTTAACAAGTTGTTAAAACAAGTTTGCGCTTCAATAATTTGTCCCACATTTGCGCCTCAATAACTTTTCCCACATTTGCGCTTCAGTAATTTGTCCCACATTTGCGCATCAATAACTTTTCCCATATTTCCGCTCGATCGAAAAAAAAAATAATACATTTATCTCCCTTGGATGTGGTCTCTCTTTCTCACGCTCCCTCTCTGGCGTGGAACCCTGATTCGTCGATAACCGTGATCAACATGGTAGGCTCAGAAAAGAACATCGAAAGTTGATAGAAAATGTATCCAAATGGATGGTGGATGTCACTGGGGGCACCTCTGCATAGGTGACAGGAACATAAATTAAAAAAAGTAATCTGTTACATTGTCAGGTGACATTTTTCTAATTTTCCCGGATAGAAATCCCTGCATATTTGACAGGGAATAAAATTTAAGAAATTCTTCATTAATTGATGCGCGCCAAATCCTTTCATTCAATGCTTAAACTTTAAAAAGTTGTACCACATTTACACTTTAATACTTTGTCCCATATTTCCGCTCTATAATTTTTAATTTGAAACAATTAATCCTCCCTTGGTTGTGGTCTCTCTTTCTCACGCTCCCTCTCCAGCGTGGAACCCTGATTCGCCGATAACCGTGATCAGCATGGTAGGCTCAGAAAAGAACATCGAAAATTGATAGAGAAGCTTTCCAAATGGATGGTGGACATCACAGGGACGTGCGATCAGGCAGAAGTTATCTAGAGTCAACAAAGCGGCAGCTAGCGTTTACAAATCAAAAATACCACAGTGACATTTTCTATAATTTTTTATTAATCATTCCAATAACAGGGCATCTTAATAAGACTCCTGTATTGTTATTTATCGTCACTACCTCCCCGAGTCGGGAGTGGGTAATTGCCGCGCGCCCCCTCCTTAAGCTTATGCTTTAATACTTTTGTAACAGTCACGTACACACACACACACACAGGGGGAGGATAGTGATCACTGCGCTCCACCCTCACCCCTGGCCCTGCCTACTTGCCTCACGAGTCCTGATGACAGGGGACAACTGGACGGCAGTCCCTAACTTAGTATACGTGCGGGAAGGACAGACAAGACAAATAACGGATAGTGAACGGACCGGATCAAAACCAAGAGGACAATGCAGTACAGAGGGATAAGCAAAGAAAGGTCAGGAGAAGCCGGGGTCATAAATACCAGGAGAGTCGAGAAGTACCAAAGGAGTCCGCAAAGAATAGTCAGGTGGAAGCCGAGGTCAATATACCAGGAAGGATGCGCAGTACAGGAGGAGCAGGCAAAGGATCGTCAGGGAACAGGATCAGGTAAGTACACAGGTATCCAACAACTGCCAGGAACCTAAATTAACAGGCAACCTGTGGCCAGCAGGCTGCCTGTATTTATAGTGGGGAGTGAGGGTCATGTGACGTGGCCAGCGTCACATGACTGACAGACCGACCAGTCGAGCACCGAGTGATCAGCTCGGCGCTCAAGGCAGACCTAGGAGCAGGGAGCCACCCAGCTAGCAAAGCTGCCCTGGGAACGAGGTCAAACACAGATCCTCGCTCCCGAAGCTAAGCAGCAGGTCTGCGGCTGATGGGAGACCGAGTGTGCCTTCGGCACCCCGTTACAGCTTTGTCCCACATTTCCGCTTGATTACATTTAATTTCATCCATAAACCTCCCTTGCATGTGGTATCCTTTTCTCAGGCTCCCTCTCCGGCCTGGAACCCTGATTCCCTGATCACCATGGTAGGCGCATAAAAGAACATCGAAAGTTTATAGAGCAGATATCAAATTGGATCATGAACATCACGGGGACGTGCGACATGGTGGTGCAGTAAGTGTGCACACGCCTACACGAACTGACTGACAGGGGTCAGCCCCTGCAACTTCTGGGTCTCCAAATTGGGCACATGGCCTGAGTTTGCCCTTTACCCCTTGGAGGTGCTGGCCTGCCCTGCAGCCAGTGTATTGTCTGAACGTGTGTTTAGCACGACTGGGGGGGGTTATCACAGGTTATATTTCCAATGTTTTGGGGTGTACCCTAATTTAAAAAAATATAAATAAATTTAAAACCAAAAAGCAGTGTAGGCTACCTCCTCCTCCTCCACCGCCGCTTCCACATCCACCGCCACATCCACCGCCTCCTCAACCTCCTACTTCATATGGACCTTGTCCTCCTAGATCAAGAGTATTATTTTTTATTTTTACATATTTTATGTTATTTAAAGTCATTTCCCTATCCACATTTGTTTGAAGAGCACTTGCCATGCTCTTAACCACATTTTGATGCCATTTGCAGCCCTCTAGCCCTTTTTATGACATTTTTACAGCCATTTTAGTGCTCAAAAGTTTGGGTCTTCATTGACTTCAATGGGGTTCGGGGTCAAGTTCGGGTCCCGAACTCGAACTTTTTTGTGAAGTTCCGCCGAACCCGAACATCCAGGTGTCCGCTCAACTCTAGTTATATTGTTTTGGAATATGAATCATTAATATCAGTTTTGTAAGATATAAAAAAATATATATTTTTATGAAACATGAGGATTGATGGGATTACCACTTCAGGTCTTTATTATCAATATCTGTGTAATACTACTAACTAACTAACTAACCCCTTTTTTTTTGTATACACTGTTATGTATCTATAGTGCTTTACTATACTAATATGTGTTAGATTATCCCCAGTGTGTATATAATTGTTACATATGTGTGTGTCCCTTTTGTTGTTCCCTCCTGGGCTTTCCGTATTCCCTCAGGTATAGATAGCTTGTCCACAAGACTCTTTTGTTTTGTTTGTAAGTTACCATGACAACGGTGCGTCACATTCTGTGATGACTAAGCTGGCGGGCTATTTAAATTTTTTTGTTTTCTTGTATTCACCTGCTTAACAAAGATTCGGGTTTTAGTCGAAACGCGTCAATTTTGTTCCTCCATGTGCGACTAAAAGGATAAAAGCTGCATCTAATACAGCGAGTGCCAGTCTTCTCTGATTTTGGATTGATGGGACGCTGACCCTGGACACGCGCACCGCTCACTATACATATGGAGTGCCTGCTGATTTTCTTCTGTGTACTATGTCAATATCTGTCAGATTTGAAATTATGAGTCAGTTGATTCACTGACATCCACATATATTTGAATCGTAGCGTATACTGTCTGACATTGTGTCAATAACTGTCAGATCTGAGATTATGAATCAGTTAATTCACTGACATGGTCTCATAAACTCCATTGTAACCAATCTATCAACCTACTTTCAATAAATACAACACTCAGAATAGTATTAATCATCTTTATTTTATTTTACTTTCTTTTATTTGTTGGATAAAGTTGGCCATGGTGTTACTTACGTTACTTAAATAAATATATAAACTGAATTAAATCTGATAAACCAGTTAATCACCATAAATAATTAAATCCACCTAGTCCACTCAAAGAGTGACTATTACCCCACACCGCCAAATAGCAGAGCTAGATGGCTAATTAACACTGCCGCCTTTCTCCACCAAATTTTGCGATCCAACATTGAAAATGTCTAATCCTAAATCAGATAATGAATTATTTTCTATATTATATAATCCTGCAGTGAACCCTTCTAATTCAATATGTCTATAAGACAATTTATTATGTGACCCCATAAGCTTTTCAATATTCCTATTGATTCGGATTCTTATTTTTTTCATAAAGGATAATTGAGATGAATTCCAATCCCAATTGAGTATAATTTCTGAGAACGCTATTTGCGAGTATGGTAATAATATTTGAATTTTACAAAATGTATCCTGCATATCCTTTAATAATAAATGAGTGCTTACTCTGCCCAAGTCATCAGTACCTATATGAAGAATACTCAAATCAGGCGTAGGCCAAGTTAGGGAAAAAAAAACAACATAAAGAATAAATTTCCTGAATTCTAATACCAGAAATACCTCTCCAGAACACAACCACTTTATTACCAAAACCTAAATTATCCAATTTAAAACGCATCGTTGAACGATCACGTGCCAAAGATATAAGCTGATTTCCTAGGATCCATACGATCTTTAAATCTGAAAAATATTAAAATAATAATTCAGGTCTAATATATAGTTGGTATCTATTGGATTTCCACCTTCCAATTCGTTTTATTACTTTTATCCTTCAGTCCCAAAGAATGAGCATAAGTGGCTGCCCCTACACGAAATGAATGAGCAGAAATTTACATTTTAATAAGACAAAATGAAATTGAAATTTCGTTAATGGAGATTTGTCAATGTGAATAAATAATGGACCAGGAATTACCCCTCTAGTTTGTAACCAATGCTTCATAGCTCTGAAAGGGCATAATTCTGGAAAAGGATATTTATTTAAATTGCACCAATCACCTTTACCCAGATGATCAGTTATAGATTTTTTAATAAATATTTTTATTTTATCTTCATATAGGCATATATCCTTGAGCAGCAGCGGGGCATCCGAAATTCTATTTGCTGCCGTTATTTCACTGATTCGGAAAGCTCCGAAAAAAGCCAGCAAGAATACTGCTTTAAATAGAACATTCTCATAAGAAGAAGAACAAATTGTTGGTAAGTATAATATAAAAATTTTAATTTTTTTTAAAGATAATGGTTTTGTTCTAACTGTAGTACTTTTTACGCGTTTCGCTCCTTTTATGACCTGTTTTGCTAAAAAATTATTTGAAAAAGGAGGAATATTAAGAGCTTTTTGAAAGAACGAATCAAATCATTTTTTGAATATAATCCCCTTTTTTATCTTCCTTAAATAAATAATAACAAGTGCATATAATCATTATCAGTTTCCTCAAAACTATTGACCGAGCAAAATTGCCGCCAATTAGCCCATGCAGCTGAATATGCAGCCCATGTAGTGTTTGCTACCGAATTTTGTAGGAGCCTGCTTATAAATTCGCCATCAAGTCCCATAGATGGGTTGGACACGCTATTCCTTCTTTGTCCGCATCTGGATTGAGGTCCCTGAATAGTGTCATGTTCTGTCGGGACAAAGCGTCGGCTATAGTATTATTCCTACCTTTAATGTATCTTGCTTTAAGCCATATATTATTTTGAAGACTGTTGTGCATTTTCATAAGTGTACAATGTATCTGATGATATTATATTCAATATGGATAATCATTGCCTTTAACAGCATGTGATCAGCATGAACCTAAAAAAAAAACAAGATGGGTTCATGGCAAGTTCAATGTGTTAAAAGTGACTATATAGAGAAGACTATACTTTTATTATTGTTTAGAGACATGGATTTATCTACACTGGTTTCTCTAAACTTGTCTGTCTGAGGAACAATGGGTGTTTCATGGCTAAACCATGATCTGATAAGAGACATCCATAAAACACATCTGGTGTGGAACAGATATCTATTCATATATTTACACATATATATATATATATATATATATATATATATAGTGGCGAAACCAACCTCGCCACGGTGTTTTGGAGAGGCCTGTTTATAGGCCTCTTGCCCCAGGATTATGGGCCATATACTAACTTTTAAACCCCTGAACCTATTCAAGTGAATTTTGGATAGGTTTGTCCCCAAGTTATACTGTTTAAATTGATGTTAGTTATATGTATGGCCAATGTAAACTCACAAAGTTGTAACAATTTATAATAAGTGTAACTTGTCAGCTTGGGAGGAAATGCTGGGTGTGTTTCTATTGTGCCATTGTCCCATTGTGTGTTTAAAGGGTGATGTCTGTCCTATTGTCTGCACATGTGTATTGGTGACTTCTCTTTGTCTTGAGAGATAATTGGATTACGCCTCGAGGGCA
Organism: Bufo bufo; assembly: GCF_905171765.1. NCBI lineage: Eukaryota > Metazoa > Chordata > Amphibia > Anura > Bufonidae > Bufo > Bufo bufo. Next base: position 576,710,658 of record NC_053390.1, read on the forward strand.
GAGAGGAGGAAACCATGATGCATTGTGGGGATGTGTTGTGTCTGTGTGTCCTAAGTGCTGTTTATCTGTCCTATGTCACAGTCTTCATTCTGGTCCCCTAGGGGCGTGTACACCAGATCGGCTGTACTTACATTGTATGTGTTGTAAATTACTGATTGGTTGTATTTCAAACCCCTGTGGGCAGTACTATGTTTGTGGTTTATGAATAAAAGAGGCTGTACGTGAAGTACAGTCAGACCACTGCTTAACCCTCAACACGGAGCCTTGTCTCGTTATTGGGGGGATTCGCTGTATGCTGTTAGAAGACCGATTGCCAGAAGTGTAAGCTGATCCCTGTTCATCTGCTAGCAGCTATTCGTGAGGTTCCAGTTTGGAGTGCTACTTTGTATCCAGTTCGGGAGGTTGGTGTCCTGCAGTAGCTGGGCCTGTCTCTCAGAAAGGAGCTTATCGCCTAAACGGATTTTAACCCCTTGTCTGCTGAAACGGTCCGTTACATTGGTGGCAGCAGTGGGATCGTTCCCACAGCCCAGAAGGACAGCTACAAAGAAACATCATTCCCTGGAATTACAATTTGAGGGCAACGCATGTCCCAGTACAGCGACCCTGACAGCACCAGAATGGAAACAGCAGTGGAGTACGATGAGGGTGTCATGGATGACCGAGATGCAGTCCGGAAAGGCATCTGGTACCAGGCCCTGGATAATCTACAATACCAGCGGGGTGAGAGTCTCCCCAGTGAAGAGCAGCGGTTGCAGAAGCAAGTGGCCCTGCGGATGCCCTTCCTGGGAGAGCAGCCCCTGGAGGAATGGGTGAAGGAACTAGAGCACCGGGTATGGCAGGAGCTATGGCTGGAGGATGCCTACCAGGCGCTTTGGTGGTATATGGCACAGTATATACCCTGGACAGCCAAACATGACAAGCCAGAGGGAGAGGCGTTTGATGGTCCTGGCTTGTTATGGGAGTCCTTTGCAGAGCCTGACTTCGGGAGCCCTGCACAGTCCAGACTTCAGGACATTTTCTATGAGAGGGAGGCTAGGCATGAGTGGGATGACCCCCATGAGGTAGAGCAAGACCTGGCTCACCTAGCAACCCTGGAGTGGGAACAGGAGCAGGACTACCGAGATCTCTTCCACTCCATTGAGAAGGCTCAGCAGGACGGTAAGGTGACAGACCCAGATCCAGACCCATTCAGCTGGGCAGATATTGTAGAATGTTACTGGGAAGGACCCCAGGTGGCCGGTAGAGATGGGACCGAGGTCTCTCCACCGGTCCAGCAGGGAATTGGGAGCCCCGTCTCCATTCCCCAGCGGCAGTGTGAAGTGCAGGGAGAGGAGAGCAGCGTCCTCCCTTCCCAGCGGCAGGCTGAGTTACAGGGGGCAGAGGTAGTTGTTCCTGTCCCCCAGCAGCAGAGTGATATGCCGGGAATGCAGTGTGAAGTGCAGGGAGAGGAGAGCAGCGTCCTCCCTCCCCAGCGGCAGGCTGAGTTACAGGGGGCAGAGGTAGTTGTTCCTGCCCCCCAGCAGCAGAGTGATATGCCAGGAAGGCAGTGTGAAATGCAGGGAGAGGAGAGCAGCGTCCTCCCTCCCCAGCGGCAAGCTGAGTTACAGGGGGCAGAGGTAGTTGTTCCTGCCCCCCAGCAGCAGCATGATTTTTTGGGAATTGGGAGCCCAGTCTCCTTTCCCCAGCAGCAGGCGGAGTTACAGGGGGCAGAGACAGTCGGTCCTGTCCCCCAGCGGCAGAGTGTCCAGCAGGGAATAGAGAGCCCAGTCTCCTTTCCCCAGCAACAGGTCACTGTATTGGGAGCGGAGACGGTCGGTCGCCCTCCCCAGCGGCTGGAAGTATGTATGGGAGAGGAGCTTGTTACCCCCTCTCCCCAGCGGCAGCTTAACGCACCAGGGGGAGACAGTATGCCCCACAACAGTGCAGATGGGACCGTGGTCTCTGCACTTACAGCACAGGGGGTAGAGACAGTCGGTCTCCCCCTCCAACAACCAGGCTCCAACCAGGCTTCTTCCGTGGTAGCGCTGGCACCAGGGCAGAGTACCGCTGATCCCTGCCCACAAAGCAACCTCCACTCCAAGCCAGGGAGCAACACAGAGACCGGGAGTACCAGCTTCCAACATAACCTTGGTGGACTCACTGGACAGAGACAGGCTACCAAATGCAACAGGTCCAGTATTGGGTTGTGGGTGGGCTGCCAGACTAACTCAGGTACCGACCGGCGTGAGGTCAGGTATCTGGTTAGTCTTCCCTGGGGGGGGGGGAAGATGTGTGGCGAAACCAACCTCGCCACGGTGTTTTGGAGAGGCCTGTTTATCCGCCTCTTGCCCCAGGATTATGGGCCATATACTAACTTTTAAACCCCTGAACCTATTCAAGTGAATTTTGGATAGGTTTGTCCCCAAGTTATACTGTTTAAATTGATGTTAGTTATATGTATGGCCAATGTAAACTCACAAAGTTGTAACAATTTATAATAAGTGTAACTTGTCAGCTTGGGAGGAAATGCTGGGTGTGTTTCTATTGTGCTATTGTCCCATTGTGTGTTTAAAGGGTGATGTCTGTCCTATTGTCTGCACATGTGTATTGGTGACTTCTCTTTGTCTTGAGAGATAATTGGATTACGCCTCAAGGGCAGAGAGGAGGAAACCATGATGCATTGTGGGGATGTGTTGTGTCTGTGTGTCCTAAGTGCTGTTTATCTGTCCTATGTCACAGTCTTCATTCTGGTCCCCTAGGGGCGTGTACACCAGATGGGCTGTACTTACATTGTATGTGTTGTAAATTACTGATTGGTTGTATTTCAAACCCCTGTGGGCAGTACTATGTTTGTGGTTTATGAATAAAAGAGGCTGTACGTGAAGTACAGTCAGACCACTGCTTGACCCTCAACACGGAGCCTTGTCTCGTTATTGGGGGGATTCGCTGTATGCTGTTAGAAGACCGATTGCCAGAAGTGTAAGCTGATCCCTGTTCGTCTGCTAGCAGCTATTCGTGAGGTTCCAGTTTGGAGTGCTACTTTGTATCCAGTTCGGGAGGTTGGTGTCCTGCAGTAGCTGGGCCTGTCTCTCAGAAAGGGGCTTATCGCCTAAACTGATTTTAACCCCTTGTCTGCTGAAACGGTCCGTTACATATATATATTCCTGTGTGCATTTATTTAGCGTTTTAACTTGTTAATGATTCATATATACTATGTGGTATTGATGTATTATAACCAAATATTATTAATGTATATTTTATAAAGTATGTATCTCACTGAGTGGGATATATAATTTTAAAAGGATGTGGAGAGCGTTTAGGTTGAATTTTAGCTGATGTTATTTCAAACATCATTACGCAATAGTTAAGACAATTAGGATACACAAACCAGGAGAAAGCTTTCTAAGGACCATTACACTGTTATCTGCCCCATAAATTCAGGGATTAGTCAGTCTGAGCAAAATGTCAGAAAGAGTCCCTCCTAATTGATTTAAGGTGGAAGAGGTCAAAGTTTAAGTGGTGTAATAAAGCAATATATATGTGTTAATTCTTAAAATATTTAAAATTGTTATATGATACAACAGTGCCATCAAGTGGTAGATGGGCAGAAGTTTCTAAGGAATGTCAATTAAATGACATCATCCCCATGTTTAACATACGTCACACCCACCTTATCTAATTGGAAATCCCTAATCCAAGAGGGGATGGGCATAGATAAGGATTGGAATATCTGATCCAGTTTTGGGAGATCAGGACACTTCACAAAAGATTCATCAGCATCACTTCACAAAGATTCATTCATCAGCATCACTTCACACGTCAGGAACATACCACAGGACGGGACATATCTAAATCTTGGAAAGCTGGGTCCATTCTAAAAGCTCTTTATCCCAAAGCCAGGGGTAATGTATAATCTATTTCATTTGCAGTAATTATAAATCGCTCCAATTGGCATATAGTTGAGACCCCATTATTAGTGGGTCAATAGTGTTAAAACAATAATTTTATGGGAAATTTTAATGAACGTGCACATCATTAGAATTCCTGTAATATTGCTATCAGAGTGGGATCTCTGATCGGATTTTATTATCCGTAGTTAAGCCAACGGGCGTATTTATAAGGTGTCTCTTACTGCCATATTCTTTGATTGAGCATAAGGGATTTTCCACAGATTCATTTCTATTGTTTTTGTTGTTGTTGTTACATTATAATATTTTGATAACCAGTATACTAATCGGTAATAATTTGATAAAAGAAAAGAGTAGTATTGTATTGTATTTGGTGTACTAAATTAAGTGAGCCCGGCGTAAATGGTGGAGCACCATCTTGTGATCAATTTTGATATTAACCTTATATTCATTTGTATGGCATTTTTTTTTCTGCATGTATTTATAATAAATTATATTTTATATAATTAATTGCACCCTGTTTCATTAGCTGCACAAAATAACTTTAGATCTCATCAATAAAAGAACTTGCGTTTATATGTCCACCAATTAAATTTTTCATTTTTCATAAAAATATGAAATCATAATTTTTAGGATTTCATATCTTATATGAAATAAATACACGACAAGACACGTTAAAACGATTAATCTAAGTAAACCGATAACAAAAGTAGAATGTGCAGATAAACAATTGATGGCAAATACTACACCTTTGTTATCTGAAAATAATAATATTTGTCTGTTTTTAAAATGTTCACGTCAAATAGATAAAGCAATCAAAACTAGGACAAGCTCTAAATTTTTTTTATTTTTAATGAATGGCTTTTCCTGCCATTCTATTGGCCAACTACTGGCAGACCAATGTGTACCATAACAGGCTCCATAACCTACTGACATAGCTGCGTCAGTAAATAGATGGAGAGAATCCGAATCCACGAATTCCTCTTGCCAAACCGTTCGACTGTTAAAATTCTCAAGAAAACTTATCCACATGCGAATATCCTCTTTCAATTGATATGATAATCGTATGTGATCATATGGGTTTTTAACTCCAGCCGTGGCAGCGTATAGTCTTTTAGAAAAAATTCTGCCCATAGGAATAACTCTGGAAATAAAATTCAAAGAACCTAATACCGATTGCAATCGCTTGAGTGAAGTTTTCTTAGCTGATATCATATTAATGAGCTGAACCCTTGTGGCGAATAATTTGTCATCTGGAATTTTAAATTCCATTTTTTTCTGAATCAATAAAATTACCAAGGAATTTAATATTTTGTAGTTGGAAATACAGTTTTTCCCTTAGCTAAAGGAATATAAAAATATTCTGCAATTCCGCAGAAAGTATTTAGCAGATTAATGCAATCTTTGGTTCCTTCCTTGCCTATGAATAAAAAGGTAGAAAAGGCTTCAAAATAATTACAGGAAAGAGAAAACCCCATTGGGAGAGCTTTATCAAAATAAAATTTTCCATCAAAATGGAAACCTAGGGAATTGTAACCATCGGGATTGATAGGTAATAGTCTAAAAGCTGACTTAATATCTGTTTTAGCCAGCTGAGCATTTCTGCCTGCCTTACGTAACAGAGATAAAGCCATATCAAAGGATGCATAATGCACTGTAGACCATTCTTTATTAATCGTGTCATTCAGAGATCCGTCTTTGGGGAAAGACAGATTGTGAATCAGACGATAAGAAAGAATTATTTTCTTTTTTCGGCACCAGACCAAGTGGAGAAATTCTAAAATTATGAAAAGGGGAAAAGAAAAAGGACCAGCAATTCTATTATCTGAAATTTCTTTATCGATTTTTTCTTGAACAATGAATTTATTTAAATTGACGGATTTAGCATTTTTTACTACAGAACAACCTGGACCTAAAAAAGTAGGTACATAAAATCCTTTAGAAAAAACATTAATTAGAAGATGGGCCTTCTGTTTGTCTGGGTAATGTTTTAAATAATGTAATAGCTTTGGCAGAATCAAAGGAGTCACCTGCTCTATTTGTGTCTTTGGTACTACCCGGCAATCCATGTTTTTTAAAACACTTGGATGCGGAATGATTTCCTGAACAGAAGCTGCATTCGTGTTTATATTTGCAATAGCTCTGCCATCGACATACGGATTTATTAAACGCGAAACACAGTCCTTTTTTATTTTGTTGGTTACGAAAAAGAAAATTCCTTTGTGGTAACAATAAATTGAGCCATAAGCCCACGTCTTTCGTCCCCCAACCTAAATTAGGGTATACTGCTAATTTTTGTCTATAGGATTCGTCGTAATTAATCCATGCAGTGCCTCCAAAATTTCTGAAAGCCTCCAATATACTATCCAAATAATAAAATAAATCGCAGCAATGTAAAGGCTGTTTTTCTCCTAACACTGCTGCGTAAATACAGAATGCTTGTACCCAATTTAAAAAGGATTTCTGTATATTGCGTTTCCTATCTTCTTCTTCCTTCTTATCGTTTTTTACATCTTTTGATGAAGGGAGTAAAGAGAATAAATCCACGTATTCTCTTCTCCATATTTTTTCCTTAATATGTTGGGATAGATGGAAACCCAGAGGAGACATTTGGCAAGGCATAGTATCTTTTAAAGAAGTTTCTTTAATACCTGCACTGTTATCTAAAGAGGGAATTAACTGAGGTCCCAACCTATCCTCGGCCATTGTTATGTTATCCATGTTTGATAAAGAATTAGGCATTTCAACTACCGAATCATTTCCATGTATAGACCATACCGATTCTGCATTAGTATGTGATTCGTTTTTTGATAGAAAAGAAATAAAGTCTTTAAACAACTGTATCTTTTCCCTATCAAACATAACATCTGATATATGGCTATTCCCCTGTTCTTGTATAGTGCCCTGTAAAAAACAGTCACTATTAAGTGTTTGAGTGTAATTAGTCTCACCAGTTGATGGATCTCGTGTCGCAGTCGCCGGCTTGACCGTTGATGACCTGGCAGTAGACTTGACAGTTGTCAGTTGAGACTGTTGATGTCGCTTGCGATGTTTGTCAGATGCTCTCGAGCCTTGTTGCGCAGCCGATAAATTAACCCTGCGTTTTGGAGATTGCTGTGAAGGTGAATGTCTTTTCTTTCCTTGATCTTTTAGCTGGTACTGAATGAGGCGCTTCTTCCTGAGGTCGCATAGGAATGACGTCAAACGTTGTTGGCTCTGCGCTCCTAAAGGGAAAGGCAGCGCAGACCGAATCAGAAGAGGACCTATCCAGATGTTCGTTCGATCCTGCTGTATCTTCTTGTAAGCATTTTCGTAGCCACTCTTCTCCTCCTGAAGATGCTGCTTTTGAAATTAGCTGCTTGAGTAATTCTTCCATGCTGGAAACTTCTTCTTACAGGTCCGGTTTCTTCTCTGCTGCTCACCAACTGAACAGTAACTGTCCGATCCTTTCTTTTATAGGTACTCACGTGCGAACAGTTGAACCATTCTCCAATCAAGAAGAAGATATTCCTTCAAGTCCAGATCGCACGAGGCATCTGTTACCAGCAAATACCCAGATCGCAAAAGCATCTGTTACCAGGTAAGAAACATAAGCATCATTACTTGCACATGCATTTAAAGGTGTCATGACAACATGTCACCTCTAATTGCATGCACAATCAGGTTTGTCCATCCACATACATTTGAATGTGGATGTCAGTGAATTAACTGATTCATAATCTCAGATCTGACCGTTATTGACACAACGTCAGACAGTATACGCTATGATTCAAATATATGTGGATGTCAGTGATTCAACTGACTCATAATTTCAGATCTGACAGCTATTGACATAGTGTCAGATAGTATCGGTTACGACTCAGTTCTATATGGTTATCAGTGAATAAATTGGCTCACAAGACAATACTGTAAAGATCACTGCAGTGTGGGAGGAGAGGGTTCACATCTCCACCACCCCTAAGGCAGTCACCTCAACCATACACTGGAGTGGCAAACAGTGTTTTTAAACTTGTGCTTAGGCTCACAGCCGTTTTAAGTTGTATCAATAAAAGTGACATTTTAAATTCACTTCAAACCTTGGTCAAGTTAGGCTATGAGCCCTTGAGACTTTAATAAATAATGCAGTTAAAGCACCTTTACCCAGGTCAGGTCCAATTTGTTAAAAAAAAAAGTGTGGGTGTGGCACCATGGATTATCTAGTCTGATGCATCAATAATTGGTGGTTGAAAATCCTCGGCCAATCCATGCCTGATTCATCTTGACAAAGGTCAGTCTCTCCACATTTTGGGTGGACAGGCGAGTTCTCCTTGGGGTAACTATGGCCCCCGCTGCACTAAACACCCGCTCTGATGCCACACTACTGGCCGGGCAGGACAGCTTTTCCAGGGCAAACTCTGCTAGTTGCGTCCACAAATCCAGTTTGGCTACCCATTAGTCCAGCGGATCTTTAATGTGGGGTGGCAGGGTGCTGTCCAAGTATGCCACCACCTGCTGGTTCAGGTTCTGCTCTACGTCTAGCTGCTGCTGGTGAGTAGTTTCTTCACTATGCGGGGGAAGAAAGATACTAATCAGCGACTGTAGACTCAGGCTGCTGCTGATGGAGCTGGTACTGCTCCTGCCACCCCAACCCAGCCCAGCAGCCATGGCAGAGGAACGTGAGCACAGAGGGGCCCCCCAGTCAGATCTGCGAGAGGATGGACGATGGCGCAGATAGGCAGCAGCCAACTGACTACACAGGATGTCTCTGTAGTAGTTCAGTTTGTCCTCCCTCTCAGTGGGTGTAAAAAAGGCCCCCATTCTGGACTAGTAGCAAGGGTCCAACAAGGTGGAGAGCCAGAAGTCATCCCTCTGCCGAATGATGACAATTCAGCTGTAACTGCGCAAGCAAGTGAGCATGCATCGGGCCATTTGTGCAAGTGACTCGGAGGGACTCCCTGCCTCCATCTCCACTGCATACTGCCACGGTGTGTTCGGGTCCTCTGTCTCGTCTTCCTCATCGCCCTGTAGCTCCTCTGGCTGCTCCTGCTCCTCCTGTCCTGTCAGCTGAGTAGAAAAACCACCCATTTGGCTACACATTGCCTGTGCTCCAATGTCCTCCTCCCCCTCCTCCTCCTCTTCCAGTTCAGCCCCCTCAGGGCTCATGTGGCTGTGAGATCGAGGCGCCACATCTCCTGACCAGCCATTGTTACCAGCATCTGTTCCAGGACATGAAGCAGTGGAATGACATTGTTCATTCCGTAGTCCTCACGACTGACAAATAACGTGGCCTCCTCAAAGGCCTGAGCAAATAGCAGGTGTCACGCATGAGCTGCCACTGGCTGACATCGAAGTTACACAGTGGAGTACTCCTATCCGCTTACATCATCAAGAAATCATTGATGGCCTTTCTCTGTTCGTATAGTCCAGTGGTCGGCAAGCCGCGGCTCGAGAGCCACATGCGGCTCTTTTGATCCTTCACTGCGGCTCTTTGGTTCGGGCTGGCGGGTGGGCGGCCGCGCAGCCATATCGCGCCGCTCAAGCTGCTTGTAAATTGTCCATCATGCGCCTGCTGCCCCGTCTGTCTGCTCCTTCCACTTTATGAATGAAGCAGGCAGGCGGGGCAGGAGGCGCATGACGGAGGGAGAGATGTCACGCTGCGCACAGCAGCAGAAGGGCGGGCAGCGCGGCTCTAGTTCGGCTGCCCACTGTGAGGAGGGGTGGAGTGGTGAAGAGGCCGCCGCTCAGGAGGAACGAAATGTCCTGCAGCAGAAAGGTAGGAGCTGCCCCCGGTGTGTGCACTGCACCGGCCCCGCCGCAAGTGTCCCTGCCCCCTTCCTTCCCCCCACTAATACATTACTTACTGGAAGGCACTTATGGGGGATATCTGTGGATGGCTCACTTATGGGGGATATCTGTGGAGGGCACTTATGGGGGAAAGCCAGGATTCGATTTCTTGATGCATCACACGGAGCAGTTCCCCCCCTGTGTGACTCTGTTCACCAAGGCAAACCAGGTGCAGAACAGCGTGACACTGCCGAGCCCTGCACATGTGGTATGCTGGAGGGGCACTGTGACTTGTCCCTGCAGTGGAGGCTGAGGACATGGTGGAGAATGAGGAGGCAGAGGCAGACATTGTCGCAGGACCAACGGCGTGACAACGTGGAAGCGGTGAGACCTGGCCAAGTTGCTGGTTTGGCTATGCAGGAACCACATTCACCCAGTGGGCCGTAAAGAACATGTATTTTCCCTGACCGTAGTTACAGCTCCACACGTCGGCACTGCCGTGCACTTTGGCAGACACCGACAGGCTCAAGGACTGGCCCACCTTCTGTTTTACATATGAGTGTAGAGCTGGTACTGCCTTTTTTGCAAAGAAATGACGGCTTGGGACTCTCCACCTCGGCTCAGCACAAGCCATCAGTTCTCTGAAAGGTGCAGAGTCCACCACTTGGAAAGGGAGGGACTGCAGCACCAGCAACTTGGACAGGAGAATATTCAGCTTCTGCGCCATTGGATGCATGCACGCATACTGCTGTCTCTTGGCAATCGCTTCGGTGATTGATTGCTGACGGAATGACTGACGTAGGAGTAGGAGCAGGAGCATCTGGACCAGCAGAAGATAGGATTGACTGACAGCTGCCTTCAGCTGAGGTGGTTAAGCCTTGACTGGCTGAAACTGGGTGCGTGCCACTGGGTGATGTAGCGGTAGTTGTGGCAGGCTGGACCACCACATCAGAGCCACAGTTCTCCCAGGCCACTTTATGGTGACGCTGCATATGTTGACGCAGGGCCATGGTGCCAACATTTGCACCCTGCCCGTGCTTCACCTTCTGCCCACATATTCTACATATGGCCATGTTGACCTCCTCTAGCGGCTTCACAAAAATTTCCCCCCCAACCCTACTCACTGGCTGACTGCTACCGCTACTGCCTCCGTGAACCCCTGCACCACTCCTTTACGGGCAGGTAGGCTGTTGAAAAGCGGGTACTCTACCCCGTGCCTGTTTGGCTTCAGACCTCCCATTCCTGCCACCCTGCTGTCTCCCGGCCATGCTAGACACTTGCTGGCTCCACCGCTGGCTCAGGGGCAAGCTGCCACACTCTTCTCCTGATTATGATGAAGCCCCTTCTTCACCCGGCTCGCAAGTGCGATTGGCTTCATCATCATCGAGTAGTGTTTTCACATCACTGATGTCCTCCTCAACGGTCTCTGGGTCAGGAGCCTGACCGCTCGCAACACAAGTTCCCGCACCACTCTCCTCATCACTACTTGCCCGCCTAGCGGAGGAAGCGGCGGGTGTCTCCTCCAGATCTTGGCTGGGCAGTAACTGCTGACTGTCCTCTAGTAGCTCTTCCTTGCTGAAAAGTGAAGCTGAGCCCACAGCATGTAGTACTTCTCGCGGTGAGGGAACAGAAAAGGCCAGAGGCAGGTTAAGGACAGGTAAGTGCACAGGGCCTGCTCCCGGGCCATGCCAACTAAGGGTTGTGTCTGACGAACCCACCGACTGTTGGATGGGGGTGTCTGATGTCACTTGGGATGACGTGGATGACAGAGTTAACTAATCAAGAACCGCTGGGTTACTGGTCAAGATGACACCAGTAGCTCAGGCCTCTTGCTGCGACTCCTGCTGCCACACCCCCTTACTCTGCTGCGACCTCTGCTTGCACCAGAAACATTCAGTACTCTGCAACTCCTCTGTGCATTGCCTGCCACTTCTCTGCTCATTCCACTTCATCAGCTTCGATTCGCTCATCTCTAACCATATTCTGACCCCCATAACTTTTTTATAGTTATATCTATATCTATGTGTGGGGGCTCACTTTTTGCGGGAAAATCTGTCGTTTTTATTGATACCATTTTGGAGTGTGTGTGACTTTTTTATCACATTTTATTACTTTTTTGGGGTAAGGCTACTTTCACACTGGCGTTTCTGGGTCCGCTTGTGAGATCCGTTTCAGGGCTCTCACAAGCGGCCTAAAATGGATCAGTTTAGCCCCAATTCATTCTGAATGGATAAGGATCCATTCAGAATGCATCAATTTGGCTGCGTTTGGTCTCCATTCCGCTTTTGAGGCGGACACTAAAACGCAGCTTGCAGCGTTTTGGTGTCCGCCTGACGATGCAGAGCCAAACGGATCCGTCCTGACTTACAATGTAAGTCAAGGGGGATGGATCCGTTTTCACTGACACAATATGGTGCAATTGAAAACGGATCCGTCCCCATTGACTTTCAACGTAAGTCAAGACGGATCGGTTTTGACCTGGCCTTTTTTTTTTATGAATAATGCAAACGGATCCGTTATGAACGGATACAAGCATTTGCATGAACGGTGCGGATCCTTCTGTGCAGATACAAGACGGATCCGCACCGAACGCAGGTGTGAAAGTAGCCTAAGAGAAGCGAGGAAAATATGGAAAATTGGCCTTTTTGACCATTTTGTTCGTTACGCCATTCGCTGTATTGTAAAAATATTTTTATATTTTAATAGTACAGGCATTTTTGGTCGCGGTCATGCCCATGATGTTTTTTTTTTGGTTATTTATGTATTATTTTTTTTTATTCAATGAAAGGGGTGGTGATTTAAATTTAAATATTTTTAAAATTTTGTATATATAACTTTTTTAAACTTTTTTATGGTTTTGAAGCTCGTTTTTTGAGCCTACAAAACCCTTTTTTCGGAAGTTTATCTTTTAGACCCAATTACTGGCATCCTCATTGGCCATAGAGGATGCCGGTCTTCCGGGTTTTTCACCCTGTAGATGCCATGATCACAATTGATCATGGCATCTAAAGGCTTTAATGACCGCAATCGCCATTATTGGAGGTCGCGGTCATTAGCCGCAGGTCTCTGCTGTTTGAAACAGTGGAGACCCGCTAGCCATGACGCCTGTTGCACGAGCGAGTGGGCGCCATGCTTGCACTTCGCTCCAGCATCGTACATGTACGGCACTGGTAGCAAAGTAACTGTTGCTATATGTTACAGTTGTACCAATGTGCAGTGGCAATACCACCTAGATGAACTGTAATGTAACTGTTGGTAGTACATATCAGGTTTGCTATTATGTTTATACATGCTATTATATCTCCCAGCACTTAAACAGGCTATGTAATTTGCACCTATGATGATATGCCATGTTGTAATGTCATCTGATTTACTGTGTACTTTATCTTTAAAGTGGTTGTCTTTATATATAAAGACTTATATAAAAACGTGGCTAACCCCTGTAGATGTGGTAAAATAACAATAAAATCAATACAATTCTCATCAGCTTCCTCCAGTGCAGATCTACTGTCCTCCCCACTGCTGTTTGTTTCAGCAGTGATGTCACGTGTACTGCTGAGGTCAGTTATTGGCTGTAGCAGTGACCTGTATGCATGGAAACATCATGGTTACAGCCATAAAGATGATGTCAGTGGCTTGAAGCACAGGAGTTTAGTGCCATAAGTAGCAGGAAGAAAAAGAGTTTACCTCATGTGAAGGGGCTGGCCTAGTTTAAGTTTAACTTGGACAACCTTTTAAAGCTGCAGTGAGACACCAGCGAGGGTGTGGAAAATGTATGTGCACTACTCTTGGTGAGACATCCTGTAAGTATTGAGATCATGGCGGCATTATATAGTAATGACATCATGAACAGACTGTGTAAGCGTACTGACATTCTGGTGAAGTCATATACCTTAGGTAGGCTGTTATAGACATTCCAGATCCAAGGAAAATTTCCTTTGCATTCAGACCCCTTGAACTTTTACTCATTTTTTAACGTTACACCCACAAAATTAAATGTATTTTATGTGATAGGCCAACACAAAGTAGCAAGTATGTGTGGAGTGAAAAGAAAATGATACATGGTTTTGAAATGTTTTACTAAATAAAAATCTGAAAGGTGTGGTTTGCATTTGTATTCTGCCCCCTGCACTCTGATACCCCTACATAAAATTAATTGTGACCAAATTTATTCTCAGTATAACTGTAGCTGTACTGTGAAAGCCTCAGAGGTTTGTTGGAGAACATTAGTGATCAAACAGCATCATGAAAGCCAAGGATCACCCCAGACAGGTCAGGGATAAAGTTGTGGAGAAGTATAAAGCAGGGTTAGGCTAGAAAAAAAAACATCTCACAGAGCACTGTTCAATCCATCATCCAAAATGGAAAGAGTACAACTGCAAACCTATCAAGACATAGCCATTCATCTAAACTGACAGCCCAGACAAGGGGATCACTAATTAGAGAAGCAGCGAAGAAGCCCATGGTTACTCTAGAGGGGCTACAGAGATCCACAGCTCAGGTGGGAGAATCTGTCCACATGTCAACTATTAATAGTGCACTCCACAAATCTGGCCTTTATAGAAGAGTGGCAAGAAGAATTTCCATTTTTGAAAGCAAGCCATAAGAAGTCCCATTTGCAGTTTTCCACAAGCCAAGGGACACAGCAATCATCTAGTCAGAGGAGACCAAAGTTGAACTTTTTGGCCTAAAAGTAAGATGCTATGTGTGGTGGAATTTATCATGCTGAATACATCATCCCCACCGTGAAACATGGTGATGGCAGCATCATGCAGTGGGGCTGCTTTTCTTCAGCAGGGACAGGGAAGCTGGTTAGAGTTGATGGGAAGATGGATGGAGGTAAATACAAGGCAATGCTGGAGGAAAACCTGTTAGATGCTGCAACAGGCTTGAGACTGGGGCGGAGGTTCACCTTCCAGCAGAATAGTGACCCTAAACATCCATAGCGAGGATTTGTAGAAATGCGAGACGGCACTGCTAGTATGTCCAATATTATCGCTGCAAGACGTGGAACTATGCGGCTCAGTCGGATGATTACTTCAGTCAGTGGTGCTCTGCTATCAAAGAAGGTTCACAGTGTAACATTCGGTAAGTAGAATCGCGATTGTTCGTTCTGTCAGCATACCTTACACGGCAAGCACATCTTTTTTGCAGGTATCAAATACAGGGTTAAACAATTTACCACATGTAAAACAAAATACGTGGTTTATTTGATATTATGCTCCTGTGGATCTTTCTACATAGGGAAGACCATTCGCCCTATGTACGAGAGGTTCAGGGAACATGTTAATTCTGTTAGGTCAGGAAAAGGGTGCCCCAGACTCATCGAGCATATACACAGTAAAAATGAGGGCAATATAAAATGTTTAAAATTTGCAGCCCTGGAACATGTTCCTGCCCCGGTGTTAGGTGGAGACAGAAACCGCCTACTCATGCAGAGGGAGGTGGAGTGGATTATTCGCACAGGTGCGATGGGCCCCCTGGGATTAAATGACCGCAATGACTTAAGTGTATGTTTATAAATGTTAACAGTAGCACGAAACCAGATTTGTACGTGTAAGTAGACTAGATAGGTGTCAGGGATGTTTTTAGTCTGTTACCTTATACTTTAGTAAGCGAGGCATTGGATTGCATGTTGTATCAGCGTCAATGGTTGCCGAGACGACAGAGACGCTTTAAAAAGGAGCGCACAGGTAGCGTGATGAGGCCACAGGAAGCGCGAAACGGCCGTCGCCAGCTGATCACTCAGCAGATACACGCTAATGTCCACCCCAGCCCGCTGACTTTTGTATCCGAAATACATGAATAAAGAAACATCTTGCAATACTTGGGTGAGTGCCGCTATCATTATTCATTCTACTTACCAAATGCTAAACATCCATAGCTACAATGGAATGGTTTAGATCAAAGCATATTCCTGTGTTAAGCTAGTTTCACACCTGTGGTTTGAATTTTGGTAGGCTGTTCCAGCAGATAATGCCGAGAATCGTCTGGACACAAACCACAGCGTGCAGCGGTTTCTATCCAGGCGATTCTCTGCATTGTCTGACGGAATTTGGCTGGCTCTCTGACGAACCTAGCATTGCCTGGATTTCTGTATCTAGCATTGCCGGTTGCGGTGAATTCCTTTGGCTGGACTTCCGCAGGACTGTAATTGCAGCGAAAGGTGGTCCTACAAAGTATTGACTTAAGTGAAGAGGGTGCAGCAGCTACAGAGAGAGGTGAGCCTCTAGGAGTAATGGCAACGCCCCCATTGCTCCTAGAGGCTCATTTGCATATATTAGAACATCATTTTTCTCAGCAATGCTTGCACATACAGTATGAACATGGGACCAACACAGAAGCCTTCCAAGTGCACATGTAACAGGTCAGACAGTTTCATAGCTATAGAGCTTCTGACAGATTCCCTTTAAGTACAAGCATGGAGACATATTCTTGATTTTATTTATATTTTTCGTATGTTGATTTCTCATCTTAATGGATGGCAGTGCCATGATGCATGATAGACATATTAGAAATGTGATTCGATTGCCGTCATTTTAATGTCATTTTTATTGTTTTTATGTGACTTTCAAATCAAGTTATCTAGTCAAAAAATGGTCATTTGATTCAGTTCTGGAGCAGCTCTGGGATACTGGTGCTGTTTGTGGAGCAGAATGACTTGGGTAAGTCCCACAGTTGAAATTGCTGAAGGCAATCTGTGGGATATGGTGCTTATGTTAGTCTCCTTACTTGGAGGCAAAATTGTGTGGTCTGAGATGCTGCCATAGTTTTTTTTTAGGATTGCAGGAAGCCACTGGCCTTGGCTAGCTCATATTGATAGTTGTATTGTCTTTCTATGTAATTTACTCCATGGGATACTTAGATTTTTAACCTACACGTCCTTAGCCACCTCAGCCCCTATGGCTTAAACACCCTGAAAGACCAGGCCACTTTTTACACTTCTGCACTACACTACTTTCACCGTTTATTGCTCGGTCATGCAACTTACCACCCAAATGAATTTTACCTCCTTTTCTTCTCACTAATAGAGCTTTCATTTGGTGGTATTTCATTGCTGCTGACATTTTTACTTTTTTTGTTATTAATCGAAATTTAACGATTTTTTTGCAAAAAAATGACATTTTTCACTTTCAGTTGTAAAATTTTGCAAAAAAAACGAGATCCATATATAAATTTTGCTCTAAATTTATTGTTCTACATGTCTTTGATAAAAAAAAATGTTTGGGTAAAAAAAAAATGGTTTGGGTAAAAGTTATAGCGTTTACAAACTATGGTACAAAAATGTGAATTTCCGCTTTTTGAAGCAGCTCTGACTTTCTGAGCACCTGTCATGTTTCCTGAGGTTCTACAATGGCCAGACAGTACAAACACCCCACAAATGACCCCATTTCGGAAAGTAGACACCCTAAGGTATTCGCTGATGGGTATAGTGAGTTCATAGAACTTTTTATTTTTTGTCACAAGTTAGCGGAAAATTATGATTTTTTTTTTTTTCTTTTTTTTTTCTTACAAAGTCTCATATTCCACTAACTTGTGACAAAAAATAAAAACTTCCATGAACTCACTATGCCCATCAGCGAATACCTTGGGGTGTCTTCTTTCCAAAATGGGGTCACTTGTGGGGTAGTTATACTGCCCTGGCATTCTAGGGGCCAAAATGTGTGGTAAGGAGTTTGAAATCAAATTCTGTAATAAATGGCCAGTGAAATCCGAAAGGTGCTCTTTGGAATGTGGGCCCCTTTGCCCACCTAGGCTGCAAAAAAGTGTCACACATGTGGTATCTCCGTATTCAGGAGAAGTTGGGGAATGTGTTTTGGGGTGTCATTTTACATATACCCATGCTGGGTGAGAGAAATATCTTGGTCAAATGCCAACTTTGTATAAAAAAATGGGAAAAGTTGTCTTTTGCCAAGATATTTCTCTCACCCAGCATGGGTATATGTAAAATGATTCCCCAACTTCTCCTGAATATGGAGATACCACATGTGTGACACTTTTTTGCAGCCTAGGTGGGCAAAGGGGCCCATATTCCAAAGAGCACCTTTCGGATTTCACTGGTCATTTTTTACAGAATTTGATTTCAAACTCCTTACCACACATTTGGGCCCCTAGAATGCCAGGGCAGTATAACTACCCCACAAGTGACCCCATTTTGGAAAGAAGACACCCCAAGGTATTCGCTGATGGGCATAGTGAGTTCATGGAAGTTTTTATTTTTTGTCACAAGTTAGTGGAATATGAGACTTTGTAAGAAAAAAATAATAATTTCCGCTAACTTGGGCCAAAAAAATGTCTGAATGGAGCCTTACAGAGGGGTGATCAATGACAGGGGGGTGATCAATGACAGGGGGGTGATCAATGACAGGGGGGTGATCAGGGAGTCTATATGGGGTGATCACTCCCCCGGAAGGCTCCAGGGAGACTCCTGTATGTGTTTTGCGGATCCGATCCATCTATCAGTGGATCCGTAAAAATCATGCGGACATCTGAATGGAGCTTTACAGGGGGGTAATCAATGACAGGGGGGTGATCAGGGAGTCTACATGGGGTGATCACCACAGTCATTGATCACGCCCCTGTAAGGCTCCATTCAGACGTCCGTATGCGTTTTGCGGATCCGATCCATCTATCAGTGGATCCGTAAAAATCATGCGGACATCTGAATGGAGCTTTACAGGGGGGTGATCAATGACAGGGGGGTAATCAATGACAGGGGGGTGATCAGGGAGTCTATATGGGTTGATCACCACAGTCATTGATCACGCCCCTGTAAGGCTCCATTCAGACATCCGTATGCGTTTTGCGGATCCGATCCATCTATCAGTGGATCCGTAAAAATCATGCAGACATCTGAATGGAGCTTTACAGGGGGGTGATCAATGACAGGGGGGTGATCAGGGAGTCTATATGGGGTGATCACCACAGTCATTGATCACGCCCCTGTAAGGCTCCATTCAGACGTCCGTATGCGTTTTGCGGATCCGATCCATCTATCAGTGGATCCGTAAAAATCATGCGGACATCTGAATGGAGCTTTACAGTGGGGTGATCAATGACAGGGGGGTAATCAATGACAGGGGGGTGATCAGGGAGTCTATATGGGGTGATCACCACAGTCATTGATCACGCCCCTGTAAGGCTCCATTCAGACGTCCGTATGCGTTTTGCGGATCCGATCCATCTATCAGTGGATCCGTAAAAATCATGCGAACATCTGAATGGAGCTTTACAGGGGGGTAATCAATGACAGGGGGGTGATCAGGGAGTCTATATGGGGTGATCACCACAGTCATTGATCACGCCCCTGTAAGGCTCCATTCAGACGTCTGTATGCGTTTTGCGGATCCGATCCATCTATCAGTGGATCCGTAAAAATCATGCGGACATCTGAATGGAGCTTTACAGGGGGGTGATCAATGACAGGGGGGTGATCAGGGAGTCTATATGGGGTGATCAGGGGTGATCAAGGGTGATCAAGGGTGAATAAGGGGTTAATAATTGACGGGGGGGAGTGTAGTGTAGTGGTGCTTGGTGCAACATATTACTGAGCTACCTGTGTCCTCTGGTGGTCGATCCAAACAAAGGGGACCACCAGAGGACCAGGTAGCAGGTATATTAGACGCTGTTATCAAAACAGCGTCTAATATACCTGTTAGGGGTTAAAAAAATCACATCTCCAGCCTGCCAGCGAACGATCGCCGCTGGCAGGCTGGAGATCCACTCTCTTACCTTCCGTTCCTGTGAGCGTGCGCGCCTGTGTGCGCGCGTTCACAGGAAATCTCTCGTCTCGCGAGATGACGCATATATGCGTGACTGTGCGCAGGGCTGCCACCTCCGGAACGCGATCCTGCGTTAGGCGGTCCAGAGGTGGTTAAAGGGGTTGTTCAAGTTATGAAAAAAATATATATATAGCACTGTAAATCTGATGGTCAGCAATATATAACTAAGCTAAGCAAGTTTTAGGCAAAAAAATATATATTTCTTAATTTCCTTGGTTTTCTTCTGGCCCTTTGTTTACCTGCAATAAAAACAATCTCTGCCCCTCCCCCTGCTCTGCAAAGGGAGTGAATACAAGTTCTGCCCTGAGTAACATGTCTGCCTTCTGGGATACTCAGCAGCATGTTGTATGTGTAGGACTACAAGTCCCAGCTGTACAATGACACTGTTGATACACACAGGATCTTCTCCCTACCTGTTCTTGTGCAATGCTCTGCAGAACTCCTCTAGTCTATCAGCTCCTGTGCCTAGCATTTGTCTCCTCACTGCCTGCAGCTACTTAGTAAAGCCTTCAGTCCTGGGTCTGAAGGGGTTAATGTTTTTCCTCAAGAATCCAGGGAGAGAGCAGCCGGCAGTGCGTGCAGGGGGGGGGGGTGGGGGGCTGGCACAGTGACATCTCATTTACAGACACTTATCTGCTCTCTCAGGCTTGTGCACTGCACTAACATCATCAGAACAGGGAGAGAAGCTGACATCACAGGTCATGTGACCCTCAGTGAAATCTGAGAAAGCAGCCACTGCAGATGCAGTAAGTGCATGGTAAAGTCTTTACTTTTGATTAGTTAGAAACATACAAAGAACAAAAAAAACTCGGACAACCCCTTTAAGGATAAGAAGCGATACTGGTTCCTGCTGACAATCTCTGTGCAGCAATGTGGAATATGTTAGCTCTATTTAAATAATGTAATGGAAAAGGAAGATGAATCCCCAAAAAACACAAGTTCCTTTAAATGGTCAATATGCAAGAATGGACTTTTATTTTTAACATTTATTTTTACTAAAGAATGGGCCAAAATTTGAATCTTCACATTGCAGCACTCCTAAAGCCTGCTGGTGAAAGAAGGTCTGGTGAGGAAGATGTAGAGAGGTGAAAGATTATTTACAAGTAGAATCGGATTCCTGGCAAGTTATTTGATGATTAAATAGATTCATGTAATATAGATGGTGTCCACATTTGTCACACATGTAAATCATTTTCTGAAGCATACCTGCCACCAGTCAGGCCGCTAAAGGACAGGCCTAATTTCTCTGTAGTCTACTATTGTGCTTTCATCAATATATTTTGATTGCTGCGCTTCCCTGGTAGGCTTCTTACTCATTCAGT
Source organism: Bufo bufo (assembly GCF_905171765.1). Taxonomy (NCBI): domain Eukaryota; kingdom Metazoa; phylum Chordata; class Amphibia; order Anura; family Bufonidae; genus Bufo; species Bufo bufo. The sequence goes on from NC_053390.1 coordinate 576,731,412, forward strand.
GATTTATTTTTCTTCTGACATTACAAGCAGCAGTATAAGCCACAGTAATATAATCTGCCTGTCACTTGACTTGTTGAGTTTAGCATGATTGATTCACTGCTGTGCTTATTTCATTTGTTTATGGAGATATAAATGAGAAATCTCCATGATATTAACATCTGTAGTAAATACATTGAAGGAAGCGTATGGATTGGCTTGATTCAGATAATTTCATATATATTTTTCATACAGTACTTACTTATACCTACTTACTTAGAATGTATTTACTGTGTGCTGAAAGGATAAAGCCATTGCAAAAAAAAGAGATTTATTCACTTTTTCTCAAGCTTATTGAGATGCACAATGTTGATAAGTATTTTTTGAAAAAGCGATAGTTTCTTGAAGATAGCCCCTTTCCATATGCCAAAAAGGAGTCCCAAGATGACCTGGCTTAGACATAAATAAAATTTTGGCTCAGGGGAACATCTGGCCAGCTGTCTACCAAAGGTTACTAAAGCTTCTGACTGCCTGGTTAGCTTTTGTGCTAAAATGGGTTGTTTTAATGTTTGCTCTAATAAAATATAAGACCTATGTCATGGGGAGCCAGCAGCGCACTCTCCCTACGCAGCGCCACCAGCATTCCGTCTCCATTGGGATCAGGGGGCGGGGAGGATCCGGCTGCGCATGCCTCCTCTGCGTGGCCGGCGTCCTCCGTCCCCTAGACAACAAGCAGCAGGAAAGCCTGCTGGCCACAGGTTGCCTGTGATTGGTTTTTCTACCTTCACCAGCGTTCCTATTGTTACTTTGCTATTGTGTTTGAAACTCGGCTTTGTTTTTGACCTCGACCTTGTTACCTCCTTGGAATTGACGTGACCTTCTCTGACTCTTACATGTTACTCTAGCACTCTTTAGGCCCCTGCATGTATCTAAGTTGTACGCCGTGACTTAGGACAGGCCGTTGAAGTAGGTAGGGACAGAGGTGCGGGTGGAGATCAGGGCTGCACTCTTCCCACCCCTACGTGACAACCTATTACTAGAGGTAACATTTGACCTTTCTGAATTATATGGTGTATCGGCAGTCAAACTTCACTGATCTAACATTTATCATCAATCCTGTTTTAAAGGGTTATACCCATTTGACCCATTGGTGGCATATCTCTAGGATATACCACCAATGTCCCGCCTTTGGGACCTGCCCCTATCTCCGGAACAGGGCTCCCAAAGCGAAGGGGAGTGCACAGAGCATGCTTGGTGTGCTCTTCATTCACTTTTATGGGCGTTCTGAAAATAGCCGAGTAAGCATGCTTGGCTGTTTTCGGAAGTCGCCTAGCGGAGAATGGAGAGCGTACTGCACATACATGGCCACCTCTCTATTCACTAGCCAAGCCAGCGTTCGTCTATTTTCTGAATAGCGGTGAATAGATCATGGCCGTGCTTACGCAGTGCACTCTCCCTCAATCTGAGGAGCCTGTTCTGGAGATAGGAGTGGGTCCAAAAGGTAGGACCCCCACTTATCTAACATTTGTGGCATGTTCTAGCAATGCCTGAGATAAGACAGCCCCTATAAGTGATAAATGTTAATTCCCCACTTTTGTGGTTTTCTGAGCTTTAGCTATTAATGGTGGATCTTAAAGAGGACCTTTCATCTGGCAAAACATTGTGAACTAAGTATCATGATATATACAGCGGCGCCCAGGGATCTCACTGCACTTGCTATTATCCCTGGGCGCCGCTCCGTTCTCCTGATATGCCCTCCGGTATGTTCGGTCACTTGGTTATAGTAGGAGGAGACTGCCCTTGTTCTCCTGGGAGTCTCCTTCTCCCAGGCTGTATCGCTGGCCAATCGCAGCGCAGAGCTCACAGCCTGGGAGACAAAAAACTCCCAGGCTGTGAGCTCTGCTCTGCGATTGGCCAGCGCTACAGCCTGGGAGAAGAAGACGCCCAGGAGAACAAGGGCAGTCTCCTCCTACTATAACCAAGTCCCCTAAGTCTCCGCCTACTATAACCAAGTGACCGAACATACCGGAGGGCATAGCAGGAGAATGGAGCGGCTCCCAGGGATAATAGTAAGTGCAGTGAGATCCCTGGGCGCCGCTGTACAGATCATGACACTTAGTTCACAATGTGTTGCCAGATGAAAGGTCCTCTTTAAGGAATAAGGTAATATGACATATTACCAGATGTTTTCCTTCTTGCCAGGGGTAAGAATATATTCCAGGTTCTGTGGGTATATAAGCATACATGAGCTACATGTATATGTATTAATAATGAATGCATCCTTTGCAGCCAGTTTGTTCTCAGTCGTATTTTATATATTACATTTATTATTCGCTGTCAAAGGCTCTTACTAGATTTGCTGTAGTTTATATTATTATGGCCCTGAAAAATAAAGCTAACAAAGGATAAGAGGTGTCTTCCCACATACTGTGGGTGGAATGGATGGTCTTTTACTAAATGTTATACATTTGCTTTCAGCTGCAGAGGAAGTAGAATCGCTGTCTTCTGTCAGCAGTTAACCATGAGAATGCAGAACACTTATATTGGTGTGTACTGTATAAATCCACCATACTAGTCTATTGTTAAGATTATTTCCAGTTCATTAACTGGAACTTCAGGTGAGGCCTGTGTTCTTCAACATAGCATTAATAAAGTTTTCATACTATGAGACGTAAAGTACTTAGTATGAAAACATTATTAATGCTATGTTAAAGAACACCGTATGTGGGAAGACACCTCTTATCCTTTGTTAGTATCATTTTTCAGGGAGCTGCACATATCCTTCCATGCACCACAATAATATAAACTACAGCAAATCTAGTAAGAGCCTTTGACAGCGAATTATAAATGTAATATAGAAAATACTACTGGGAACAAACTAAGGCTGCATTCATTATTAATACATATACATGCAGCTCATGTATGCTTGTAAACCCACAGAACCTGGAATATATTCTTACCCCTAGTAATATTTGCAGCAAGGAATAGAAAATGAATTGTAACAAGGTTATTGAATATTAAGTGTGGTGTTGGACCTATGTAATATGTACAGGAGCTCTCGTTCCTTATAATCAGGTGTAATAAAAGAACGTTCCAGGCTTTAATAAAAGCTATAGAAGATAGAAATCTGACAACCTACCTGCCCTTACAAGAAACTACTTAACTTGTTGCTATGAGTTACTGCTTGAGGTGATCGCTCCACCAAAGCTGAAATGTTGAACTGTTATGTGACTAATCCTCTATATGTCAATAAGGCCTCGTGCACACACAACCCTTGTTTGGGTCCGCATCCGAGCCGCCGTTTTGGCGGCCCGGATGCGGACCCATTCACTTTAATGGGGCCGCAAAAGATGCGGACAGCACGCTGTCCGCATCCGTGGCTCCGTTCCGCGGCCCCGCTAAAAAAATATAACATGTCCTATTCTTGTCCCCGCTTTGCGGACAAGAATAGGCATTTATATTGCCGTTTCGCAAACTGTGGAAGGAAACACAGACGGATTCCGTTTTTTGCATATCCGCGGATTGCGGACTGCAAAAAAACTGAACGGTCGTGCGCATGAGGCCTAGTGCATATGGTGTGTTATTGTTAATTGCATGCTATTTTTATCTTGCTGTAGTTTAATGTGGTATGTAGCTTGCATTCATATTGATGATCCATGTGAACTGTTCCTTTAAAGGGGTTTTCCGGTTTATATCGACATCCTTTAAAATATTTATGAAGGTAGCGGTAATTTGACCTTCATTGCTCCTATCTTCTGTTCTGTGCTGTGGTCAGATGACCATATCCATGCTGCTCTTTCTTATTTCCTGTGATTTTATGACCGTGGACATGTCAAAGCAGCAACAGCGGCAGTGATAAGGGAGTGTCTATGTAACTAGCTGGGTGAGAGCAGCAATAAACTAGCTAGGCTTTAGTAGAGGCAGTGCTAGAGCTGTGAAAGCTCAGCTCCCCGCTCTCCTAATCTTCTTCAGGCTAGCGCACTGAATGGTGAAGCAGGGAGCCTTCTGTGTCTGCAGGGGGAGAGCTGGATGTGAGATTCAGGAACCGGACAAGGTGAATAGTTACTGTGTGTTTTTTTTTGTTTTATTAAAGAGGGGGCACAGAGGGCATTACTGCTATGAAGGGGCACAGAGGGCATTACTACTATGAAGGGGCACAGAGGGCATTTTTCTACTGTATCGGTTGCACAGATGGCTTTACTACTATGAGGGGGGCACAGAGGACTTTACTATTATAAAGGAGGCACAGAGGGCTTTACTACTATAAAGGGGCACATAGAGCTTTACTACTATAAAGGAGGCACAGAGGGTATTACTACTATAAAGGAGGCACAGAGGGGCACAGAGGGCTTTACTACTATAAAGGGGACACAGAAGGCTTTTCTCCTATAAAGGGGGCACATAGAGCATTACTACTATAAATGGGGCACAGAGGGCTTTTCTACTATAAAGTGGGCACACAGGGCATTACTTCTATAAAGGGGGCACACAGGGTATTACTACTATAAAGGGGGCACACAGGGTATTACTACTATAAAGGGGGCACACAGGGTATTACTACTATAAAGGGGGCACACAGGGTATTACTACTATAAAGGGGGCACACAGGGTATTACTACTATAAAGGGGGCACAGAGGGTTTTACTGCTATGAAGGGGGCACAGAGGGCATTATTACTACTGTGAAGGGGGCACAGAGAGCTTTACTACTATGAAGGTTGCACAATGGGCATTAGTACTGTGAAGGGGGCACAATGGGCATTAGTACTGTGAAGGGGGAACAATGGGCATTACTACTGTAAAGGGGGCACAGAGAGGGCATTACTGCTGTGAAGGGGGAACAGTGGAAATTACTCCTGTGAAGGGGCATAACTGTTATGGGGCACAGAGTGGGCATTACTACTGTGAACGGTGCACAGATAGGGCATTACTACTGTGAAAGGGGCACAGAGAGGCCATAACTACTGTAAATGGGACACAATGTAGTGATAAGTACTTTAAAGGGGGCACAATGTGGGCACAACTACTGTGAAGGTTGTACAATGAGGGCATAAATACTGTGAGGGGGCATGGTGTGGGCATAACTACCGTGAGGGAGCACAATATGGGCATAACTACCGTGAGGGGGCGCAATGTGGATATTGTTAGGGGGCACATATCTAGACATAACTACTGTGAAGGTTGTACAAAGCGGGCAATGCTACTGTGAGGTGGCACAATTTTTTTAAGTATTGTGTGAAGGGGGGGCCAGGGAAAGCGCCCGCCCCGGGTGCCAAACGCCACTACAGAAAACCCCTTAAAGCTGATGTGAGATTGTTGGCACTGCTGAGAAATACCTGCAGGGGTATTGTTAAAAGGTATAGAACTAAGGCCTCATGCACACGGCCATTGTTTGGGTCCGCATCCGAGCCGCCGTTTTTGCGGCTCGGATGCGGACCCATTCTCTTCAATGGGGCCGCAAAAGATGCGGACAGCATCTGTTGCACCATTCCGTGGCCCCGCACCGTCCGTTTTGCGGACAAGAATAGGCATGTCTACAATGGGCCGCCCGTTCCGTTCCGCAAATTGCGGAAGGCACACGGGCAGCTTCCATTTTTTGCGGCTCCGCGGTTTGCGGACCGCAAAAAATGGCACGGTCGTGTGCATGTAGCCTAAAGTGAATAAATTGAGCTGTCTTCACCAGCCTCTGTACATACATTAGCTTCACACTGATAGGAATGTCACAGATGACCTGCAATGGTGTGCTGCATTGTTAAAGGAAATGTCAGCAAAAAATATGTTTTTATTTTCTGACTAGACATTAAACCCGTTATAATAACGGGTGCTAGAACAGTAGTGTATAAACATTAGTAGAAACAGTCTATATTAAATAGTAAGATAATTTAACCACATTGTATTTCTTGTTTTATTTTCTTTTGTCAAAAATATTTTGGAAAGAAGTCAAAAATAAATTAATAATAAAAATAAAATGGAAACGTATATATCACGATACAGTAAGTATAGTTTGTAACAATCTGCAATATACAATACCTGAATCAGATATTCAGGAAAAAGGTATTTTTTAACCTCTTGAAATTTTTCTATAAAATTTCTTTATACACAACATTTCTTGTAAATATTCTATCTGAATTTGGCAACAGTTTGCCTTGTTCAGGACCATCTACAACCTTTACAACCACATCTGAAAAAGTTCTAACTCTAGATAATGCAACATATAACTGACCGTGGCAGAATACTGGTTCTGGCAAGTAAATGCCAACTTTTTCTAAGGTTTGCCCCTGAGCTTTATTAATTGTCATGGCAAAGGCTAATGCAACTGGAAATTGTCGTCTTCTTAAGGTAAATGGAAAATTAGTAGAGGATGGAGCTAAATCAATATGTGGAATAAAGACCATGGGCCAGATATATCATTACTCTGACAGCTCACTCCACTTTCACATATGGCTAAAGTCAGTTTTTGCCAAGTCAGATTTATGATCGGCCCTTTAAGGCTTTGATAAATGTGGTTTGCCCATAGTCTGATTTTGGATTTGTAACTGGTTTCAAAAAGTCGCATCTTTGTAAAAAGTCGCATTTGATATGCTTATTTAAAAGTCGCATCTGTGGGGAAGTTGTATTCTAAATGCATTTAAAAGTCGCATCTGAGGAAAAAGTTGCATTCACAATGTATTAAAAAGTCGCATATGAGGAAAAAGTCGCAAATAAAAGGCATTAAAAAGTCGCACGTCACTATTTATTCTTATGTAAAAGTCGCAAAGCATTCAAATTTTGCTTAAAAAGTCGCACAGACATATACAGTTGCAAGAAAAAGTATGTGAACCTTTTGGAATTATATGGATTTCTGCACAAATTGGTCATAAAATGTGATCTGATCTTCATCTAAGTCACAACAATATTCAATCACAGTCTGCTTAAACTAATAACACACAAAGAATTAAATGTTACCATGTTTTTATTGAACAAACCATGTAAACATTCACAGTGCAGGTGGAAAAAGTATGTGAACCCTTGGATTTAATAACTGGTTGAACCTCCTTTGGCAGCAATAACTTCCACCAAACGTTTCCTGTAGTTGCAGATCAGACCTGCACAACGGTCAGGAGTAATTCTTGACCATTCCTCTTTACAGAACTGTTTCAGTTCAGCAATATTCTTGGGATATCTGGTGTGAATCGCTTTCTTGAGGTCATGCCACAGCATCTCATTCTGGTTGAGGTCAGAACTCTGACTGGGCCACTCCAGAAGGCGTATTTTCTTCTGTTTAAGCCATTCTGTTGTTGATTTACTTCTATGCTTTGGGTCGTTGTCCTGTTGCAACACCCATCTTCTGTTGAGCTTCAGCTGGTGGACAGATGGCCAAAAGTTTTCCTGAAAAATGTCCTGATAAACTTGGGAATTCATTTTTCCTTTGATGATAGAAATCCCTTCAGGCCCTGACGCGCAGTAAAGCAGCCCCAAACCATGATGCCCCCACCACCATATGTCACAGTTGGGATGAGGTTTTGATGTTGGTGTGCTGTGCCTCTTTTTCTCCACACATAGTGTTGTGTGTTTCTTCCAAACAACTCAACTTTGGTTTCATCTGTCCACAGAATATTTTGCCAGTACTGCTGTGGAACATCCAGGTGCTCTTGTGCAAACTGTAAATGTGCAGCAATGTTTTTTTTGGACAGCAGTGGCTTCCTCTGTGGTATCCTCCCATGAAATCCATTCTTGTTTAGTGTTTTACGTATCGTAGATTCGCTAACAGGGATGTTAGCATATGCCAGAGACTTTTGTAAGTCTTTAGCTGACACTCTAGGATTCTTCTTCACCTTATTGAGCAGTCTGCGCTGTGCTCTTGCAGTTATCTTTACAGGACGGCCACTCCTAGGGAGAGTAGCAACAGTGCTGAACTTTCTCCATTTAAAGACAACTTGTCTTACCGTGGACTGATGAACAGCAAGGCATTTGGAGATATTTTTATAACCCTTTCCAGCTTTATGCAAGTCAACATTTTATAATCATAGGTCTTCTGAGAGCTCTTTTGTGCGAGGCATCATTCACATCAGGCAATGCTTCTTGTGAAAAGCAAACCCAGAACTGGTGTGTGTTTTTTATAGGGCAGGGCAGCTGTAACCAACACCTCCAATCTCATCTTATTGATTGCACTCCAGTTGGCTGACACCTCACTCCAATTAGCTCTTGGAGATGTCATTAGTCTAGGGGTTCACATACTTTTTCCACCTGCACTGTGAATGTTTACATGTTGTGTTCAATAAAAATATGGTAACATTTAATTCTTTGTGTGTTATTAGTTTAAGCAGACTGTGATTGTCTATTGTTGTGACTTAGATGAAGATCAGATCACATTTTATGACCAATTTGAGCAGAAATCCATATCATTCCAAAGGGTTCACATACTTTTTCTTGCAACTGTATAAAAGAGGAAACAGTCGCATTTATCCCTTCTTTCCCTGAGGTACATTGAAAGAGAACATGGCAAACATGGATCCATCGATGATTAATGATCTGTTTGTCCAATTTCTCCAAAATTATGCCCCACAGCTTAGCAGACATGTTAGTAATAATTCAAACCCGGAAGTAACAGCATCTACAAGCCAAAGTTTGGTCCCTACAACCAATGCTTCAATAATACGTGATTTATAAGAATCCGAAAATAGAGATTCCTCAGACAATCAGGTGCCTGTGAATACCGAAGAAAAGCGAAGGAAAAAAAAAAATTTCACCAATGAAGAAAAAAATATATTAGTTGAAAAGGTAAAAAATAGAGAAAAGTTGGTTATTTGGACAAAATGCAAGAGTATATGTAAATCTATTACATTGAAAATATATGTAAAAATGGCTAGATGTGTGCCTTTGAAACATTCTTCAAGTCCCGAGTTTGTGGGGCATTCACTGGCGGAGAAAGGGCACATTCATGTGCTGTGTAATATTAATCCTACAAACATTTAAAATTTTTGAAAAAATAAAAGTCAAATTTCAATGGAGTTTGTGAAACATGGATGGATAGAGGTTAACATGGATGTTTTGCGGTTTTCCAAAATCTCCTAATGCGGGTCCATTCACATGTCCATAATGTATTTGTTGGATCCACTGATCGCAAAAAATTGCAAAACACACACAGCGGTCAAGTCCCTTACACATTTTGCTCACTGCCCCAAATAGAATATGCCTGGTCATGCCACCAATTGGGGACACAAATAGGACATCATATATTTCGTGAAGCACCGGAAAAGCGGAACCGGAAATAACAAAGCGCAATTCTGTATCCAGGCTGCACATCGTGCTGCACCATAGAAATGATTTGGTCTGCAATTCCATGGCGCCAAAAACATTTCAAAATGGCCGACATGTCGATGGACCCTTAATCGCCGTTCGACAGCTTCAAATGTGCAAAGGCTCTGTGCATGTGGCCTGATTACTCCCTTCAAACATTTATTACTCTTCCTCCGCATTTGACAAACTTAAGATAAATAAATGTTTTTAAAGTTTTGGGAAAAAATTTAATAATTAGGGTACTTTTCGCTTTCTAAGACGCACCAGATGATAAGACGCACCTAGGTTTTTGTGGAGTAAATTTAAAAAAAAAAAAAAAAAAGGTGTGCTTAAGGTATCATTTGAACTAAAGGTGGTCTGGGGATGACGCACTGTTATGGGGATCTGGGGAAGACGCACTGTTATGGGGATCAGTGGATGACACTGTTAGGGGGGATCTGTGGTTGACGCACTGTTATGGGGTCATGCGCCGCTTGACGCACCTCCCTCCTCATGCGCCGTCTGCTCCAGCTCCCGCAGTCATGCGTCGCCTGCCCCAGCACCCTCCTCATGCGCCGCCTGCCTGCTTATCTCAATTTAGGAATGAACGAGCATGACAGAGGCAGCCGGGGCAGGTGACGCATGACAGAGGGAGCTGGAGCAGACGGCGCATGAGGAAGGAGGTGCCGCAAGCAGCGCATGACCGAGCGAGATGCCGGTCTGCGCAATACTTACAGTACTACAGTAAGAGCCGGACAGAGCATATACTAGTAGATATAGATCAGATTGAATGTTTAACAGTTGCGGGGCCCGGTGTATTACAGTAGAGTTACTGCACCGGGCCCCGCCTCCTCCCTCCACACTGTCACTAATACTTTGCTGGCCGCGCTGTGCAGCATATCGGCCAGCGATGTATTGGATTTAGAAGAGGCACGGCCATTTTCCCCCCACTTTAGTGGGCCAAAAAATGTGTCTTAAAATGCGAAAAATACGGTACCTTTGGCAATACAATATTGCAAAAATGAAATGTGTCTGCTTGTCTCATTGCTATGCTGAATCTCTATTAATTTTTTTAAAAAATTTGAATGTGCCAAAATACATTTGGAAATACTTTTGAATAATCTAATATTTAAAAGCATGTTTTGCAAAAAATTATGTCGATTAGTTAGTTATTAATCTACAAATGGGTTTTCATTTCTCCAGGTGGTATCAAACTATGACTCTTTATTTGGGAAAAACGCGGATCGTCTTCCATTAGCCTTAAAAAATAAAATATGGACAAATATTGGGGTGCAAATCAACAGTTTAGGAATTGACAAGAGATCTATATCTGATTTAAAGAAGAAATGGCATGATTGTCGTCGACTTTGTAAATTAAAATTGTCAAAAATACAAAAAATGGTTAAACAAACTGGAGGTGGTCCATGCAATACTACTGGTTTGAATGAAATTGAAGAACTAATTGCTAACACCTATCGTAAAGAGCAAATATGTGGCATTGGAAACATGGATACAATGGATTGGGATTTGCAAGAAGTTTGGTATTTTCAACTTTATAACTAATATTTCGGTTAAATTTTCACTTTGGAGAACAAATAGTCATTAACGGAAACTGAAAAGCTTGTTGATTGTTTTTTAAAAACTAACATGTTATAGGTTCCTTTGTTTTCTAAATTTACAATTAAAAAAAAGAAAAAGTCAAACCTACCAGCCATAAAAATGTACATTTCTATACTTTTCTAAATTGGTCTGTTTAAATTTTATAGAACCACAAATAACGCATAACTTGGACGAAGATGTGGAAATTTGTGTGGCAGCAGAAAATTCATCGCCAACTGAAGACAACACCAATTTTGAGACTAGACAGGAGGAACACAATCCACAGCCAGTACCTGATGAAAATTCAAGAAACACACTAGATCGGTATATGAATGCAACACAAATGTTTTATAATGATCTGATTCAAACCCAAAGAGACATAGCAATGTCATTGCAAAATATAAGAACTGATTTGAATGTTTCACTAACTGGAATTTTTAGGGAGGTTTCAAAAATGCGAAACATAATGGAACAACCTAGCACTTCTCCAAAAAGGACAAGAACCAGCGTTTCAAGCCCATCTACATCTATGGGATATGATATTAGTGAACTTGCAGATGAACCTCTGAACCTCAGTGTCTATCAACAGTCATTAGACCAAGAAGATAGTGCTAGTCAATTTTCGATTTCGGAAAGCAATGTTCCTCAGCCCTCTCCAAAAAAAAAAGTAAAAAAAAACATAAAAAAGCCAAACATTTCAAAAGAAATGTCTGATAAAGGAAAGTATCTGTTGAAGGTGAAAAAAGAATTATCTAATCCCAAAAAGAGTCATGTGAAAAAGCAAAAATCCGATCATTAACAAAAGGTACAACAACTAGTCAATTTGACTACTTGTCACATTTCTTGGGCCAATCCAAATAGAAAAATATGGGCATGCCGTATTTTGCAATTACGCAAAAAATCCTCCTGGTAGCAGGATTTTTGAGCATGTCACATTGCCTACAGTGTTGAAATGTGAATAGTTTGGGTTTTTGAAAAAAAAACATGGCAAGCCGTCTCCGGACACAAAAAAAGTGCTGGATCCATTTGTTCAATGAAAGTTGGATTTAGTCATGTTTGGTGGGGTGATGTGGTCCACAGTCTTTTTAAAAAGTTGTGCTGGAATTGTATTTTAGATGTGTCCAGCAAGTGATCTCACTGGCCTAATTTATCTGCAGCAAACAAACATTTTTGGACGAGACTCCATGTCCATTTTCACTTTTATGGTGGCGCCCGATTGGCAGACCCTGCAACGTATACATGTCTCTAGTAGGCCAGAGTCTTATTGTTAAGTTAACAAGTTTAAGCCGGAGTTCACAACAGCGTTCGGCCTTTTCAGTTCTCTTAATGCCTTATAGTGGCAGGAAAAAGTAAAGGACGAAACCTGTATGTAACTGAGCACAACGCAGCTTCGGGACCCCATAGAGTGTTAGAGGCTGCGTTTGGATTAGACTATGAAGATGATTTGGGAGCTGAGACAAAAGTACTGCCTGCTTTTTGAACACAATTTAAATACCCTTTCAATTACCGAGAAACTAACGCACTCCATTATAGTCTACGGGGCTTGTGGGCTCTGTTCCGCTCAGTAATGTGCCAAATGCATCCTTACAATTCTTGACAGCTTCTAGAATAGAGTTGGAAAACTGACAGGCCAAACGCTCATTTTAACTAAGTGAGGTCCCCTCTTGGCATGTTTGCAGGGCCTTTTTGTGAGAAGCAGTCTTGGACTGTTGTAGTTAATGGTGCATAAGTGCATTTAACTCTCCAAGGGTACCATAGGCTAACTTTTGGGGTGGGCGTAAAGTCACAAAATGGGCACACACTGCTGAAGTCCAGTTCTTTGGGGCCTATTTTATTGAAATCGTTGGAATAATTGTTTAAATTGTATATTGTTAGGTTTGCCCAAATGCTTTCGGATTGAATTTTCAAATGTAAAATGTTTTTAGGTTTAAACATTAAAAAAAGAATAATAAATCTATTTGGTTACACCAAAAATGAAGTTTTTATTTATTTCAAAATATATGTCAATTGATAAATTTTAAAAGAAAAAGAAAAAAGGGAAAGGTTTGTCTATACCCAAAACAATCAATACATATTAGTCTATAGATATTTTAACAGACAAAACTGAAAACTATTTGACATAAACTAGACAGTTTTTAATGCATTTTGATATATTTTGTACCCAATTAACTCCAATTTACAAACTTTAAATAAAAATTAGAAAAATATCACATTACAAACATGATGTTCTGGTCGGAAAATTGTTATTTCAAGGTGATAAACTAAAAAAATGTCTCACCAAAGTTTAGTTTCCCAAACAATAAAAACATCACTGTATCAGATTTATTTAACCAAAAAAAGATTAAGTAATTTCACGTCTAACAACATAACCATCATCATTCCCTTCAACAAGTTGGATACCTTGACTACTTATTTCCTCTCGTAGATTTTCGGCAATCTCAATAGCTAAATTAAATTTGTTGGCTAAGTTGTGTAATATACAACAAGCGACAATAATTTTGCACACAAATTAGGAATTGTACAAAAGTGCCCCACCGGTCATATCTAAACAACAAAATCTACTTTTTAAAACACCAAAAACTCGTTCAATCATTCCCCTTGTTTTTTATGCGCTTTGTTGAATTTTTTTTCCGCTTCCAAACTTGGATTCAAATATGGCGTCATTAGCCATGTTTTCAGGCTGTATCCATTGTCTCCTTTAGGAATTTAAATCAAAAAACAAAAAAATTTAATTAACCAACATTGTGTATGCACAGAAACATTGTTAACTTTAATAAGAAACCGATATATAATCGATTTGACTACAAAAATTCAACGATTAAATTCAAAAAATAAATATAAAATTTTAAAAGAGCGCAGATACATATCTTTGCTATCCGAATTTTTATGAAAAAAAAACAAAAAAAAATAAAAAAAATAAAAAAAATAATAAAAAAAAAGGTGAAAAGGAAATTTAAAAGCTATACATTACCCAATAATAAGGCATTTCCAAAAACACCATCCATTAACTTTGTTCCCAAACAGCTATTTTGCAAGATAAATGCGTCATGTGTGCTTCCAGGAAACTTGGCAACAACATCAGTGATCTCCATATTGGGGCCACAACACATTTGAACATTAATCGAGTGGAACATTTTTCGATTGCGGTAGATCGTCTCCACATCACTGGGTGGTATAAGAGCAACTTGAGTGCAGTCTATTAATGAAATTATGTTTGGAAAACCAGCCTTGAGAAAAAAATCTTTTTTGAATTTAGAAATTTCAAACGGTGACGTGGGAAAGTGAATATATGTTTTACACACAGAAAGAATAGCCTTTATTACTTGGTGCAGTATTCTGGAAAATGCTGCCTGACTGAATCCAAAACGACCACCAATACAGTGTTGGAAGTTTCCAGTGGCCAAAAAATGCAAAACAGATAATAGTTTTAGTTTTCCACTTATAGCTTGGGATCTATTAGTTGTGTTGTTTATGATTGGTTTTATTTTTTCATAGAGTTCCAAAAAAGCTTTTTCATTTAATCGAAAGGTTTGCTGAAAATTATCAACGGGTGTGGAATATAACGAAAATCTGATTTGGAAACGTCTTTTTTTCCGTAATCTGGGGATAATTATATTTCCAGACTGTAAATTTAGATACCTTTGTAAGAGTAGAACATCCATTCCAATATAGCCTGTGAGTGGTTTAAAAACGAAAATAATTTAAAAATTTTTGTTTTAAAAAAAACATACTAAAACAACAACAAATACATACGTTAAACCCAAAAAAAACAGTACACAAACAAATGGCTAATACAGTATGGGAACACAGTCCTTAAAAAATGCATTTTGCACCACTGTATATATACCCATTAGGCAAGCGGCTCCATAAAAGCAGATTTGTGTTGGTGCATAAGTGATAGTCTTATTGGGAGCTTGAAAACAAACAAAATGGCCGACACATGTGCCAGATTTACACCAAAAAGCGGGACAGCTTGACGAGTTGAGCTCTGCCTGCTCTCTATTCAATTTTGAGAGTCCGGTCAATATGCCAGAGGCAAGAGGGTGTAGGTGGGGGACAAATGCCCCACCTGCTCAAAGAGGCCAAGTAACATATTATGCATGCTCAATAGATGTCATAACGTGCTTTTTGAGTCAAGTGGAAAAATGAAAGTTTAAGGTACTTGACATTAGGACACAGCGAATGTCTGACAGTAGCACTAAAAGGAAGGCTATTCGCACACCTACGTTAGGCAGGGTTCAGTCTGGTATCTGCACAGATGGATCCGCACCTATATAGCAAACACTTGTACTGCTAACAGCATTTGGGTGTCTGCCTCAAGAGCAAAATGGGGCCTGCACGGGGGTTAATCGATGCCAATGCAATCAATAGTTTACCATTTCAAATGCATTTTGCCTAAACTGTTCTCCTTTTTCCAAGCTTACGAGCAGCCTGAAACTGATCTCACAAGGGGACCCTGAAAAGACAGTGTGCAACTAGCCTAAGGGCCCAAAAATATTGATGAGGGTCCAGAGTTAGAGCAGAGCAGAGAGACCGCTTTAGCCACCAGATGCTGCGCTGTCCCAGTACCCACAGGCCAGTGCAGCCCCAAGTTAGTGTAATTTAATCTGATATTGCCTCATTGATTTCTGGAGCATTTAAAATCCCTTAATTTTAGCCAAAATAGCTTTGGCCAAATGGTTGTTAAATTTGTAAAAAAAACAGAGAGAGAACACGTGAGCTTTTCCAAAACATCTAGTGCAGCACAACTCCCTTTACGTTAATACTGATAGTTATCCACTTTTGGAAGAAACAGGGAGGTATGAATACATTTTAAACTAGCTACAGGACAACAGATAAGCCTCGATTGACCTTGAAACCAACCATAAATTCACACATTAAAATGTGAATAGCAAATTGAGATAACAGTTCATGGGTTGTGCACCACTATGGCAAATCCACAGCAGACTAATGCAGGCCGCATTATACTAAGACACAGATGTAATGTGATTTTTCGGAGCATCATTATTTGTTAGGGAATAAATTTGTGATTAAACCAAAAAAAAACAGCCCTGGCCAGGCACATCATCTGCTATCATGCATGCATCTAAAGGCTACTTTCGCACTAGCGTTCGGGGGTCCGCTCGTGAGCTCCGTTTGAAGGGGCTCACAAGCGGCCCCGAACGCAGCCGTCCAGCCCTAATGCATTCTGAGTGGACGCGGATCCGCTCCGAATGCATCAGTCTGGCAGCGTTCAGCCTCCGCTCCGCTCAGCAGGCTGCTTGCAGCGTTCGGGTGTCCGCCTGGCCGTGCGTCGGCAAGTGGATCCGTCCAGACTTACAATGTCAGTCAATGGGGACGGATCCGTTTGAAGTTGTCACAATATGGCTCAATCTTCAAACGGATCCGTCCCCCATTGACTTCCAATGTAAAATCTGGTCTGATCCGTTTAGGCTACTTTCACACTTTAAATTATTTTAAAACTATAATGCAGACGGATCCGTTGTGAACGGAACCAACCGTCTGCATTATCGGAGCGGATCCGTCAGAGCAGACATCAGACGGACCCGGTCTAAGGTTAGTTTGCTTTAGTGTGGATTGAATGGTTGGGTTTAGTTGTAAATGGCTCAAACTTAATGCTACTTTCACACCTGCTTTAGGTGCGGATCCGTCTGGTATCTGCACAGACGGATCCGCACCTATAATGCAAACACTTAGATCCGTTCAGAACAGATCCGTTTGCATTAGCATGACTAAAAAAAAAAATTAGCTGCGTTCAGGTGTCCGCCTGCTGAGCGGAGCAGAGGACAAACGGTGCCAGACTGATGCATTCTGAGCGGATCCGCAACCACTCAGAATGCATTAGGACTGGACGGATCCGTTCGGGGCCGCTTGTGAGCCCCTTCAAACGGAACTCACAAGCGGAGCCCCGAACACTAGTGTGAAAGTAGCCTAAGCAGTAATGTTTTTGACCTTTGGAAGTAATGCATGCAAAACTCAAAGCACAATTACACTGCCCCTTTGAAGTTAAATGGGGACCAAATCAATGCCGGAGTATACATTACACATCCCACAAATTGTTTAGAAAACTCCCACGTCAGAAAGGGTGCAAACTGTCTATATCCTACGTTGTCAGCGCACCATATTACATAAAGGAAAGGAAGCCACCCCAAACTTCTGTGTGGATATTGTTTAGAACCATATTGACCAAACCATCTTTAATTACACAGTAAAGTTCAAAATGTACTTACCCAATGTAATGTCAATTGCAGTGTGCAAACAGACTTGGTTTGCCAATAAAAATCAAGGGCTGCAACGCTTGGAAAAGTCCAGAAACATGCATAGACCCCCACAGAAAGCCACAAGCCAAAGAATCAAGCCATCTAACTAAAAATCAAGGATTGGCTAAAGGGGTTTATACTCCTCCCTGATTACATGGATCTACACCTGCGTGGTGAATGACTCTGTGCTCCATCAAACAGGTGTATATCTGGGATTTAATCACCCCTCAGCAAATGTCCTCGGATCCACATCCAAATTGCATCTGTTACGCCTCAAGTACACGGCCGTTTTCTGTGGCCCAGAGCGGACTGTGGAAACCCGGCTGGGGTTCCTGCAGACAGCTGGAGCGCATGGCGTCATTGGTTGCTATGACGCCGTGCGCTTCATCTACCTGTTGCTGGACAGTAAAACACTATACTAGTGTATTACTGAACAGCAGCGGCTGCATGAAGCACACGGCGTCATAGCAACCAATGACGCCATGCGCTCCAGCTGTCTGCAGGAACCCCAGCCGGGTTTCCACAGTCCACTCTGGGCCACAGAAAACGGTCGTGTACTTGAGGCCTTAAAGGGACACTGACAGGTCCAATAACCATATTTCGGGATATATATGACAGTACAGGTCTTAGAAAGTGTGTTTGAATCCCCAAAGTATCCCCCCTGTCCACCTTCTAAATACAGTAAACTGAAGTTTTGAAACCTGTTTGAATCGTCTCAAAGCTGCACAAAGGGCGGCGTTTCATCTCAATTTGCGCCCAGGCAGGCGCCCCCAACTGCCGTTTTGAAGCGTCGCCCAGCTCATCAATATTCACTTTGCGGGCCGGCTACTACTGTCCCCGACACAAGATCTGGTGCATGCCCAATACAATCCTATGTGCATCGGCCTCCGGCTCATCTTCAGCACATGCGCCAGGCACCCTCACTGGCCGGGATCACATTGCGCCTGCGCACAGTCTGCATCTTAGAGGCCGATGCAGCCTCTGCTTAATGCCCAAGCGCCGGGCACAGCGCAAGTTGAGGTGTGACGCTGCCCCTTTGAGCAGAATGTAGACAATTCTGTCGGGTTAACAAACTTAAATTTCCTGTATTTCTAAGGTGAAGGGGGGGGGGGGGGAATTTGAGGATTCTAATACACTTTCAAAGACCTGTACTGTCAGATATATACCTAAATTTGATTCTTGGTCCTTTCATTGTCCCTTTCAATTAATAAATTGTTGCTTTGGAGACTGCTGCTTCACCTTTTGTAACCCAAAGTTTAATGTACATGATGCATCTTAAAATGTAAGCCAAACATCTGTTTCTGTTGACTTTAGATATAGGTTTTTAAAGTAACCTTATTCATTGACCAGTTTGACCGAGCTTGTCACAACAATAAGTACTGGAAACTGGCTTCAGTGATGATGTGATCGGTTTTCATTTGAATTCTACTGTCCATATCCTTGCGTTTAAAAAGTGGCACTTTTTTGTACCTTCCGTGCGACTTTTTGATGTTCCGTGCGACTTTTTGATGCATCGTGCGACTTTTTTTTAAAAAAAACGGCCGGAACCAATCAGAAGGCTTAATGTTGCTACGTTGCACTGGGAGTTCCTTGAATGACGCAGCAAAGACACAGCCCAGAGGCAAAGCAGAAGAGAGGTTGTTGCTGGTAAGTTGCCTAACATGTGAGATGTTTGAATGTATTGAACACTGTCCAAAGTACCTGTTCAAAGAGAAGCTGCTATTTAAACACAATATTAAAGGTGCAGGTTGTTGTGTGGTCAACATGGGGAGAGGGCTTTGAACATTAAGCCATTTTACACCTAGATTAGATTTAAGGGAGTATAACATCTGTCTCCTGTTTAAAGTTGAGAGCAATCCCACAGCTTAGGTTAATGTCACACTTGTGGAAGGTTAGGCAAGTATATAAATGCAGACTTTGAAAGTGGACATCGGATCAGCCAATCTAGATGTGACAGTTTAAAGTTAATCCACACAATTGGCTGTGGATAGGTCGTGCAAATGCATTGCATGAACCGATCCATCACTCCGCATGTCATGCGGACAGACAGATCTGTTTTGATTTATATTGGTTTGCAACTATTTCACGGGTCTGGTCATGGACATGCTCTACTGGAAAATGTGTCGCAGTTGTGATTTAGAGTCCAGATCATGCAATACTACCTTTTTTTTTGGGGGGGGGGGAAACAAAACACCCATTCATGCAAGTCTTCCGTTTTTCCCCACCTAGCTAAACAAGGTGGCATTCTATAAGATTATGAATTTCCGAAACAGACAGATATACAGAACTGAAGACATCCTTGTGCATTCTGAACAGATTACTCTCTATTCTGAATGCAAGGGGATATGCCTGAACAGATCTTTGGCAATATTGTGCCACTGTGATGTAACTGTATGCCGGCCAACAGTTATTCTGTCAGTTTAGTCTACTTGCACACTGGCGTTTCGAAAACAACAGGGAAATTAGTTTACTGGACTCTCACTAGTGGACCAAAAATTTGAAATTAATCACAAAGGCATTCTAAAGGGATAAGAAGTCACTCTCAGTGCATCTGGTTGCCTCCAAACTGTCTCCATTACACTATGGAGATGCACAATTAAAATGTTCATTTAGCGTTTGCCAGGCCCTCCACTTAAAGGGCCAAACGGATCAGAACATACTACTTTCACACTTGCGTTAGGAGCGGATCCATCTGATGTCTATACAGACGGATCCGCTCATATATGCAAACGCTTGTATCCATTCCAAGTGGATCCGTCTGCCTAACCTGTTTTGTTTTTGCATTTTTGGAAAACTCTGAACCAACAGTATATTCAAACACAGAGGCGTTTCCATGGTGAAGTGGACGCTTCAAGTTAAAATATACCATTGCTTTGGTGAAAACTCTGATCCTCTGGTATATTAACTCCTGCCTTTTTTTGAAAAGTCAATGGGGGACGGATCCGTTTGAAAATGCGCCATATTGTGTCAACGACAAATGGATCCGTCAACATTGACTTGCATTGTAAGTCAGGACGGATCCGTTTGGATCCGCACGCCCCCGCGGACCCCAAAACGGCTTTTGGCTTTTGTCCGTGGCTCCTCCAAAAATCAAGGAACCACCATGGGTGAAAAAATGGTCCGAGATCACGGATCAACGGAAATCCGTTTTGGGCACCGCATAAAAAAAACGGTCGTGTGCATGAGGCCTTAATGCAAGTGTGAAAGGTCATTGTTTGGCAACGATACTGAAAAATGATTAGGCCAACATTAATGTTAGCTCTATTTTTTAAATTTGACTTCCTTTTTGTATTTCAGATTAAAGTCACATTGATTCCTCCGAAAAAGGACACCGTCTTTGAGCAAACCTTTTCTGGCCAAATGGCTTCAAGCAGTAAGTATTTTTTAAATTTGGGTTTTAGACGTTTATTTTATGAGTTTTAAATTACAGTGGTTCTAAAAAATTTCTTCAATTCCCATAGGAAAATATAAAAAGAAAAGAGCTGCCCCTTTTTCCAGAAAGGAACTATTTACTATTGTGAAATATATGGATGAAATGGGTTATGAGGAAGCGTGTCGTGAAGAAGTGCACGAGAAAAAATGTCGAATACTACTGGAACTTTCAAGCTTTCTCTATTCCGAATATGGCACTAAACATACCAGAACACAAATTCTAAAACGCTACTCTGATTTGAAAGTTAGACAGCGTACTATGTTGGGAT
Source organism: Bufo bufo (assembly GCF_905171765.1). Taxonomy (NCBI): domain Eukaryota; kingdom Metazoa; phylum Chordata; class Amphibia; order Anura; family Bufonidae; genus Bufo; species Bufo bufo. Next base: position 576,752,205 of record NC_053390.1, read on the forward strand.
CAATCAGAAAGTCCATTGCTCTTGGTAATTTTGATTGTCATTAAACTTTACCTAAATTCAATCTTGAACAGATATTTGTGTGTAATATAATTTAAGATCACGTTTTTTGGGAAACCATAGGTAAAATCTTTGATAGTTTTTGGGTATCATTTAAGGACATTATTTAATTTTTTTTTGGGATATTTACAGTCCAATTTAAAATTTAAAATAATACTATTTTTGTTTTTACAGATGGGAAAAGTGGCGAAAAAATTGTTAAAGTTTCCAAGAAAAAAAAAAAGGTGAATCCAAACCCAGCAGAGGAGCAATTACAGGTTAAGTGATATCTATTGTTCATTTAAAAATATTGTGACATATATAATACTAAGTTAATATTAATTTTTTGGACAAATTTCATCCCCAAATAGGAAGAAGAATATCAACCAGAAGATATCATCACTGAAATTTGGAACCAGTTGAATTGGAGAATGCATTGGAAGTTACCCCTGAATGTCACTTGGCACCCATCATTGCAACGTTAGAGGAAAAAATTGAATGTGAATTTCGGAAGCTAACTCAACTTTGCCAGAACCAATTTAAATCTCTAATGGAGGCCATAGATGATGTTAAAAAACACGTTGTTCAATTAGAGCAAAAAAGCATTTTATTCAGCCCTTAAAAAATGTTCCTGTAATGTTTAAGCATTTTTACATGTTTAACCACCTCCGGACCGCCTAACGCAGGATCGCGTTCCGGAGGTGGCAGCGCTGCGCACAGTCACGCATATACGCGTCATCTCGCGAGACGCGAGACTTCCTGTGAACGCGCGCACACAGGCGCGCGCGCTCACAGGAACGGAAGGTAAGAGAGTTGATCTCCAGCCTGCCAGCGGCGATCGTTCGCTGGCAGGCTGGAGATGTGTTTTTTTTAACCCCTAACAGGTATATTAGACGCTGTTTTGATAACAGCGTCTAATATACCTGCTACCTGGTCCTCTGGTGGTCCCCTTTGTTTGGATCGACCACCAGAGGACACAGGTAGCTCAGTAAAGTAGCACCAAGCACCACTACACTACACTACACCCCCCCCGTCACTTATTAACCCCTTATTAGCCCCTGATCACCCCTAATCACCCCTGATCACCCCTGATCACCCCATATAGACTCCCTGATCACCCCCCTGTCATTGATTACCCCCCTGTCATTGATCAACCCCCTGTAAAGCTCCATTCAGACGTCCGCATGATTTTTACGGATCCACTGATAGATGGATCGGATCCGCAAAACGCATCCGGACGTCTGAATGAAGCCTTACAGGGGCGTGATCAATGACTGTGGTGATCACCCCATATAGACTCCCTGATCACCCCCCTGTCATTGATTACCCCCCTGTAAAGCTCCATTCAGATGTCCGCATGATTTTTACGGATGCACTGATACATGGATCGGATCCGCAAAACGCATCCGGTCGTCTGAATTAAGCCTTACAGGGGCATGATCAATGACTGTGGTGATCACCCCCCTGTCATTGATTACCCCCCTGTAAAGCTCCATTCAGATGTCCGCATGATTTTTACGGATGCACTGATAGATGGATCGGATCCGCAAAACGCATCCGGACGTCTGAATGAAGCCTTACAGGGGCATGATCAATGACTGTGGTGATCACCCCATATAGACTCCCTGATCACCCCCCTGTAAAGCTCCATTCAGATGTCCGCATGATTTTTACGGATGCACTGATACATGGATCGGATCCGCAAAACGCATCCGGTCGTCTGAATGAAGCCTTACAGGGGCATGATCAATGACTGTGGTGATCACCCCCCTGTCATTGATTACCCCCCTGTAAAGCTCCATTCAGATGTCCGCATGATTTTTACGGATGCACTGATAGATGGATCGGATCCGCAAAACGCATCCGGACGTCTGAATGAAGCCTTACAGGGGCATGATCAATGACTGTGGTGATCACCCCATATAGACTCCCTAATTACCCCCCTGTCATTGATTACCCCCCTGTAAAGCTCCATTCAGATGTCCGCATGATTTTTACGGATGCACTGATAGATGGATCGGATCCGCAAAACGCATCCGGACGTCTGAATGAAGCCTTACACGGGCGTGATCAATGACTGTGGTTATCACCCCATATAGACTCCCTGATCACCCCCCTGTCATTGATCACCCCCCTGTCATTGATCACCCCCCTGTCATTGATCACCCCCCTGTCATTGATCACCCCCCCTGTCATTGATCACCCCCCTGTCATTGATCACCCCTCTGTAAGGCTCCATTCAGATATTTTTTTGGCCCAAGTTAGCGGAATTTATTTTTTTTTTTCTTACAAAGTCTCATATTCCACTAACTTGTGTCAAAAAATAAAATCTCACATGAACTCACCATACCCCTCACGGAATCCAAATGCGTAAAATTTTTTAGACATTTATATTCCAGACTTCTTCTCACGCTTTAGGGCCCCTAGAATGCCAGGGCAGTATAAATACCCCACATGTGACCCCATTTCGGAAAGAAGACACCCCCAGGTATTCCGTGAGGGGCATATTGAGTCCATGAAAGATTGAAATTTTTGTTAGCGGAACGGGAGACTTTGTGAGAAAAAAATTAAAAATATCAATTTCCGCTAACTTGTGCCAAAAAAAAAAAATTTCTATGAACTCGCCATGCCCCTCATTGAATACCTTGGGGTGTCTTCTTTCCAAAATGGGGTCACATGTGGGGTATTTATACTGCCCTGGCATTCTAGGGGCCCCAAAGCGTGAGAAGAAGTCTGGTATCCAAATGTCTAAAAATGCCCTCCTAAAAGGAATTTGGGCACCTTTGCGCATCTAGGCTGCAAAAAAGTGTCACACATCTGGTATTGCCGTACTCAGGAGAAGTTGGGGAATGTGTTTTGGGGTGTCATTTTACATATACCCATGCTGGGTGAGAGAAATATCTTGGTCAAATGCCAACTTTGTATAAAAAAATGGGAAAAGTTGTCTTTTGCCAAGATATTTCTCTCACGCAGCATGGGTATATGTAAAATGACACCCCAAAACACATTCCCCAACTTCTCCTGAATACGGCGATACCACATGTGTGACACTTTTTTGCAGCCTAGGTGGGCAAAGGGGCCCATATTCCAAAGAGCACCTTTAGGATTTCACAGGTCATTTACCTACTTACCACACATTAGGGCCCCTGGAAAATGCCAGGGCAGTATAACTACCCCACAAGTGACCCCATTTTGGAAAGAAGACACCCCAAGGTATTCCGTGAGGGGCATGGCGAGTTCCTAGAATTTTTTATTTTTTGTCACAAGTTAGTGGAAAATGCTTATTTTTTTATTTTTTTTTCATACAAAGTCTCATATTCCACTAACTTGTGACAAAAAATAAAAACTTCCATGAACTCACTATGCCCATCAGCGAATACCTTGGGGTCTCTTCTTTCCAAAATGGGGTCACTTGTGGGGTAGTTATACTGCCCTGGCATTCTAGGGGCCCAAATGTGTGGTAAGGAGTTTGAAATCAAATTCTGTAAAAAATGACCTGTGAAATCCGAAAGGTGCTCTTTTGAATATTGGCCCCTTTGCCCACCTCGGCTGCAAAAAAGTGTCACACATCTGGTATCTCCGTAATCGGGAGAAGTTGGGGAATGTGTTTTGGGGTGTCATTTTACATATACCCATGCTGGGTGAGAGAAATATCTTGGCAAAAGACAACTTTTCCCATTTTTTTATACAAAGTTGGCATTTGACCAAGATATTTATCTCACCCAGCATGGGTATATGTAAAAAGACACCCCAAAACACATTCCTCAACTTCTCCTGAATACAGAGATACCAGATGTGTGACACTTTTTTGCAGCCTAGGTGGGCAAAGGGGCCCACATTCCAAAGAGCACCTTTCGGATTTCACAGGTCATTTACCTACTTACCACACATTTGGGCCCCTAGAATGCCAGGGCAGTATAACTACCCCACAAGTGACCCCATTTTGGAAAGAAGAGACCCCAAGGTATTCGCTGATGGGCATAGTGAGTTCATGGAAGTTTTTATTTTTTGTCACAAGTTTGTGGAATATGAGACTTTGTATGAAAAAAAAAAAAATCATCATTTTCCACTAACTTGTGACAAAAAATAAAAAATTCTAGGAACTCGCCATGCCCCTCACGGAATACCTTGGGGTGTCTTCTTTCCAAAATGGGGTCACTTGTTGGGTAGTTATACTGCCCTGGTATTCTAGGGGCCCAAATGTGTGGTAAGGAGTTTGAAATCAAATTCAGGAAAAAATGAGGAGTGAAATCCGAAAGGTGCTCTTTGGAATATGGGCCCCTTTGCCCACCTAGGCTGCAAAAAAGTGTCACACATCTGGTATCCCCGTACTCAGGAGAAGTTGAGGAATGTGTTTTGGGGTGTCTTTTTACATTTACCCATGCTGGGTGAGATAAATATCTTGGTCAAATGACAACTTTGTATAAAAAAATGGGAAAAGTTGTCTTTTGCCAAGATATTTCTCTCACCCAGCATGGGTATATATAAAATGACACCCCAAAACACATTCCCCACCTTCTCCTGAGTACGGAGATACCAGATGTGTGACACTTTTTTGCAGCCTAGGTGGGCAAAGGGGCCCATATTCCAAAGAGCACCTTTCGGATTTCACAGGTCATTTTTTACAGAATTTGATTTCAAACTCCTTACCACACATTTGGGCCCCTAGAATGCCAGGGCAGTATAACTACCCCACAAGTGACCCCATTTTGGAAAGAAGAGACCCCAAGGTATTCGCTGATGGGCATAGTGAGTTCATAGAACTTTTTATTTTTTGTCACAAGTTAGTGGAATATGAGACTTTGTAAGGAAAAAAAAAAAAAAAAAAAAATCATCATTTTCCGCTAACTTGTGACAAAAAATAAAAAGTTCTATGAACTCACTATGCCCATCAGCGAATACCTTAGGGTGTGTAATTTCAGAAATGGGGTCATTTGTGGGGTGTTTGTACTGTCTGGGCATTGTAGAACCTCAGGAAACATGACAGGTGCTCAGAAAGTCAGAGCTGCTTCAAAAAGCGGAAATTCACATTTTTGTACCATAGTTTGTAAACGCTATAACTTTTACCCAAACCATTTTTTTTTTACCCAAACATTTTTTTTTTATCAAAGACATGTAGAACTATAAATTTAGAGCAAAATTTCTATATGGATGTCGTTTTTTTTGCAAAATTTTACAACTGAAAGTGAAAAATGTCATTTTTTTGCAAAAAAATCGTTAAATTTCGATTAATAACAAAAAAAGTAAAAATGTCAGCAGCAATGAAATACCACCAAATGAAAGCTCTATTAGTGAGAAGAAAAGGAGGTAAAATTCATTTGGGTGGTAAGTTGCATGACCGAGCAATAAACGGTGAAAGTAGTGTAGGTCAGAAGTGTAAAAAGTGGCCTGGTCTTTCAGGGTGTTTAAGCACTGGGGGCTGAGGTGGTTAAAGGGCTTCAGTGCCCCTTCCAAAGTAATTTTTTCTTTTTGGTTGAATAAAGCCATAATTGGGCAAATATTGCACCTATAGTATTCTTACCTTTTTTAGAGTGCCGATTTTTAAAAAAACCACACTTTTAAGAATATGTTAATTAGATCGCTACCGGCAAATAGGGTGGTTGAAAGCTGTTAGCCGCCACATCCTTCTTCCCAAAAAACACAACCTCCTCATGTTAATTGACTGGGCCAGCGAGTGCTCTCCTCCTCCGGCTGGCCCTGTCTGTGTTCCAAATATTGGGCCAGCGCTGTACCGGTCTTCAGTCGGCGCACTCTGAGGAGGAAGCTTGCTCTGACGCTCCTTCCTTAATGCACCTCCCAGGATGACGTCACATCTACACCTGGGCCAGGCGCACTGAGGAATGAGTGGACGACCAAGCATCCTCCTATCTGTGCGCATGCGCCGACTGACTACCGGTACAGCGCTGCCGCATTATTTGAAACGCATACTGTGGTAGCCCCTGGAGGAGAACGCTTGTTGGCCCTGTCAATCGTCAGGATGAGGGGGATTTAAAATGAAAGGAGGATGCAGCGGCTAACAGCAAGCAACCACCCTCCTTGCTGGTAGCAATGTTTTTTGCATTTTTTAAAAGTGTGGTTTGTCTAAAAACTTTGCCCCAGAACAAGCTTTCAACATTAGAGATGGAGTAATCCAAGTTTAATTTTTTTGGGTTGCCCCAAAAAGTATCCTTAAATTTTAGAGGGAGACACAAGCCATTAAAGTTACATTTGGAAGCTCAACATGTTGACATTTCTAAGCTTAAACAGTTTGATTGGCAGACCACCTGTGAAAAATAATGTTAATTTATTGAAGTTATAATTTTTCAAAAATAAGAATGGCTATCTGATTTCCATTTATTAAACTTTTTTTTTTGGACCATCGATCATATGTTGGTTGTCCTTTTTAAATTCCAAACAGTGCTTATTTGTTTAATGAAACTTCAGCTTGAATCACACAACAGAAGTATTTTTTAGTTAGGTAGTTATTTGGTCTTTAAGGCAAATGTGTATTTGGAGTTTGGAAAAACACTCTTTACACTAACAAAACAAATCCCTTACTTTTTTCCAAACATGGTTTGGTTTAATGAATGGCCAATGTTTCTTGACAATCATAGTGTTAGGTCTCATGCACACAACCAATTTGAATTTGGTGTTTAGCAAGCCACGGATGCTCCCAAAACATAATCCACCCGTGTTTCCTGTGCCCATTTGCCTATTGGCACATGCGAATGCAATCTAAATGCCAATTTATTACAACAAAGTGTAGACCTGTTTTTTTTTTTCCCCAAAAAAATTAAACGGGGCCCCAAAACAGAGCCACAAATGGAGACAGCACACGGAGTACACATTTGAGGCTCCAAAATGCAGCATAAGATGCGGACACACCCTACGGTCGTGTGCATGAGGCGTAATTCCAAACATCACCACATTCCACAGTCAAATATTTTTAATATTAACTTTTAATGTGCCATCTAATTGCAAGTCCATAGCCAAATCTTTTAACAAATTGGCCACCCTCCGAAAGTCAGACTTTCAACTTCTGCCCAGATGTACATCCCCAGTCAGGGCCTAACATTTTTCTTCCAAATTTTGGTGGGGATGGAAGATACCCTTTTCTATTATTGGATCACTAGCAGAACACAGGCCTAATTGTTAAACTTTGTTTTTACCCATTTTCAAACTGGGATGGGTAACCTGGATCTGTAGTTATTATACCGCTATGTTACCCTCAATAACGAGGTCTGGGTGGGTGCTGCCACGAAGACTGAATGCTGGATGAAATCGAGTTTGCAAGGTACCTTCGTGCATGGCCGTATCCCATTTCGAGTCAATACCTTCTTTCCCAAAGTAATGGTTTTATTTTCCCCATTATGAATACTGCCTTTTTTGGTATTCCATGTGTAAAAAAAGTATTATTGAAAACATAAGGGTGGAGATTTATCACACTGTTGGATTGTTGAACTGGCTTAGTAGCCCATAGCAACCAATCAAATTCCACCTTTCATTTTCTAAAGGAGCAGGGAACAATAAAAAGAGTAATCTGAATGCTTGCTATGGTCAACTAAGCCAGCTGTACTTTACACTAGTTTAGTCAAATCTGGACCAAGGTGTAAAGGCAAGGCCAAACTTTAGACAGTGCCACTAACATCAGGCAGTGCCGGTATTAGCAACATGCATGGGCCCAAAGCTGACAGAGCAGATAGGCATGGGCAGAGAGCTGCCAGAGGCCCACTGAACAGCTAGGAGCAGTTCCATCAATACAGACTGAATTACTCATTGCAGTCATGTCACTCACATTACCCCTTTGGGGTGCCCCATCTTTGTCTCTCAAGGCAGGTGGAGGTTAAGACACCACCCCTCTACAGCAGACTGAGGAGAGAGACCATCACGTTTATAGTAGCAAACTGAGTCCAGGCTCATGTCCTCGACCATGTGCCCTCCGAGAGATATGGTCCGTCAGCGGCCCCTTTGTCCTGAAACAACATACATTGTGCGTTTGCTAGCACATAGCATGTTAGAGTGCTATGATGCTGTGAACATTGGGCCACCCACAAGACTATTATTCAGCGCTCATAAGAACAGATGAGTGCTGGACATTAGTCTGGTGGGCATGCAGATGTGCACTGCATTAAATGCGTCTACGATACTGTGTGCTACCGTGTACACAATGTATGTTGCAGAGGGACATATGGGCCGTTCATGGACGGTTTATCTTGGATGTGATACGGTCAAGTGGAGTGCTTGGAGTCCTCGAGAAGCACTAGGAGCATCTATCAACGCAGGTACCCGGTTGGGGTGCTAGGAGATCTGTTCCATATAGCTCGTCACATGGCCGTCTGCTCTCATGCATTATTATTAAGACCATGGATTTTGCCTTCAAAGTGTACTGCTATATTTTCCAGCCCCTGTGGCAATCATTAAATTGACAAGCACATGCACAATACTTCCTGCTTTTCATTCTGTTCTCCTAAAGGGTTTCTATTTTTGTGTGACAGTGGTCTGTGTGAACTTTGTGTCTATGATGAGACAAACACTTTGATATTAATGGTGAATTTTATTATTAAGCAATGTTAGTGTAAATTTTGGGTTTCCGAAGTTGCATGTAGTTTTCATTTGCTAAAAATTTTAACGGGGTCACACGATTCGCCAACAGCAACCCCATCTGCCACGTCCCACAGTGTGAATACTATTCCCCTGCTCCATGTGCTGCTTTTTTGAGGACACTGTATATAAGTTTGGGTTGGTGGTGGTGCAGCCTTGGCAGCTTACATTGCCACCTGTCATGGTCTTACCTGCTTGCTGCTCTCCTTCGTTTGACATGTGCTGGCGGCCATCTTGGGTCCTGGGTTTCTTGTAGCCTTCCACCCTGCGGCTCCTCCTTCCCCTGGGAGGAGCTGGATGCCTAGCTCATAGATATAGAAAGGTCTGTGGCTTCAGTTCCTTGCTTGGTCCTCTTGTGTTCACATGCTTCTAAGACTGCTGCTGCTTCTGGTTCCTGATCCTGGCTTCGTCTGACTACCCTGCTGGTTCCTGATCCTGGCTTCGTCTGACTACCCTGCTGGTTCCTGATCCTGGCTTCGTCTGACTACCCTGCTGGTTCCTGATCCTGGCTTCGTCTGACTACCCTTCTGGTTCCTGACCTCTGGCTTCGCAAAGACTCTGCTCGGTTTCACCATCCGTTTGGACTTTTGCTTTACAGCTTTATTTTCAATAAAGCCTTCTTATTTTCACTCATCTCTTGTTGTACGTCTGGTTCATGGTTCCGTGACATTAGGACCAAGCCATGAATTCTGACGGTACAGGGCCATCCTCGCTACCCACGCTGGTTGCCAGACTTGATCAGCAGGATCACCTGTTGGGTCGGTTCGCTGTGGCGTTGCAAACCCTGCTTGAACGCACGGCTCATTTCGCTCCCGTTGCCGATGGGTCGGTTGTCGCTCCTGGGCTCGCTCCTACTGCCGCTCCGGTTGTTGCGCCAGAGTCTACCCCGACACCTGTTGTTGCGCCTGCGGTGTTTCGGGGTATGACCGGTTCTGCCCCTCTTCCACAGCGCTTTGGGGGAGAGCCAACTCAGTGCCGAGGTTTCCTTAACCAGGTGGGCATTTATTTTGAGTTGCTGCCACATGCCTTTCCCACTGAGAGATCAAAGGTGGGCTTCTTGATCTCGCTGCTCTCGGACAAGGCCTTGGCCTGGGCCAGCCCTTTATGGGAGAACAACAATCCGGTGGTTGCCGAGTTTTCCGGTTTTGTTGCTTCTCTTCGGAAGGTATTCGATGTGCCGGCTCGTGCTGCCTCTGCTGCGAAGCTCCTTATGTCCATCAGACAGGGTTCACGATCCGTAGCTGAATACGCCATTGAGTTTCGTACCCTGGCAGCAGAGGTGGGCTGGAATAATGAGGCTCTGGTCGCTGCTTTCTCTCATGGTCTCTCGGATGCCTTGAAGGATGAGGTTGCAGCTAAGGACCTACCAGTTGAGCTCGAGTCTCTTATTTCTTTCCTGATTTTGATTGACACCAGACTCAGGGAGAGACCTTCCTTTAAGGAGAACCTGCGGAGGTCTTCTAACAGATTGGTGCCTACGTTTGCTGTCCCACCCGTGCCTCCCTCTCCTCCCACGCCTCCTGGGGATGACTTGTCTGGGGGTGAACCCATGCAGCTGGGGTTTGCTCGCCTGTCCGAGGGGGAGAGGGCACTCCGGAGACGCGAGGGCCGATGCATGTACTGTGGTCTCGGTGGGCATTTTCGGTTGGCATGTCCGAACCGTCCGGGAAACGCTCGTACCCTGAGATCCTGTCGGGGGCAGATCTTGGGTGGAGTCTCCTCGTCCCCGGTTTCCCGTGTTGACAAACCACTGATCACTGTTGTCCTCTCCTGGGTCGGGGGCTCGGTTACGACCCAGGCGTTGGTGGACTCTGGTGCTGGTGGTTTGTTCATTGATAGTGTGTTCGCTGCCGCCAATTCCATTCCTCTGCAGGCTCGAGGTTCCCCACTGGCTCTTGAGGCGATAGACGGCAGACCCCTTCTGCCGCCACACGTGACTCATGAGACCCTTCCAGTGGGGATAGCCATTGGTGCCGTTCACAGAGAGTCGGTCTGCCTCCAGGTTATTTCGTCTCCACACTACTCGGTGGTCTTGGGGTACCCCTGGCTCCAGAAGCATAATCCGACTTTCGATTGGAGATCGGTCGAGATCCTCTCGTGGTCACCGCAGTGTGGGGCTAGTTGCATCCATGGGTCTGTCAAGTTGCTGTGTACTTCCTCGGACTCTCTGTTGCCTCCTGAATACGAGGAGTACCGGGATGTATTCGATAAGGTGCGCGCGGTTGCCCTACCTCCGCACCGCCCATACGATTGTGCCATAGAGTTACAATCTGGTGCCGTTCCTCCTCGTGGCAAAGTCTATCCACTGTCGGTAGCGGAGAATGAGGCCATGGAGGAGTACGTGAAGGAGGCGCTTTCACGCGGACACATTCGCAAATCTTCGTCCCCGGCAGGGGCTGGATTTTTCTTTGTGAAAAAGAAGGGCGGTGAGTTGAGGCCTTGCATCGATTACAGGGGTCTCAATCGCATCACGATCAAGAACGCTTACCCGATACCCTTGATTTCCGAGCTGTTCGATCGCCTTAAAGGGGCCACGGTCTTTACCAAACTCGACCTGAGGGCGGCATATAACCTGGTAAGGATCAAGGCGGGCGATGAGTGGAAGACCGCGTTTAACACCAGGACCGGTCATTACGAATCCTTGGTTATGCCCTTTGGGTTGTGCAATGCGCCCGCAGTCTTTCAGGAATTCATCAACGATGTTTTCCGTGACCTGTTGCAGCAGTGTGTGGTAGTCTATTTGGATGACATCTTGGTATATTCTGAATCCATGGAGGCCCACATTCTGGATGTCAGACGAGTGTTGCAACGGTTACGAGAGAACAAGCTGTTCGGTAAGCTTGAGAAATGCGAATTTCACCGATCCCAGGTAACCTTCTTAGGTTACATCATTTCCGCTGAGGGGTTCTCCATGGATCCTGAGAAGGTTTCGGCTGTCTTACAGTGGCCCCAGCCCAGTGGTCTTCGTTCCCTGCAGCGCTTTTTGGGCTTCGCCAATTATTATCGGAAGTTCATCAGGGACTTTTCCATGCTGGCCAAGTCTCTCACGGATCTGACCAGGAAGGGCAGTAATTCCCAGGTCTGGCCGCTCGAGGCCATCCGAGCTTTTGAGGCCCTAAAGTCCGCCTTTGTGTCGGCTCCGATTCTGTCGCATCCCAACCCTGGGTTGCCCTTTGTCCTCGAGGTGGACGCGTCTGAGACGGGAGTAGGCGTCCTTCTGTCTCAGCGTAGAACACCAGAGGGTCCTCTGCTTCCTTGTGGGTTTTACTCCCGGAAACTGTCTTCCGCGGAGTGCAACTATCAGATTGGTGACAGGGAGTTATTGGCCATCGTGCAGGCCCTTAAAGAATGGAGGCACTTGCTCGAGGGTTCGGTGGTTCCGGTTCTCATCCTGACGGACCACAAGAATCTGACCTACCTTTCTGAGGCCAAGAGATTGACACCACGTCAGGCCAGATGGGCTCTGTTCTTGTCACGTTTTAATTACGTGGTCTCCTACCTACCCGGTTCCAAGAACATCAGGGCGGATGCCTTATCACGGCAGTACTCCGAGCTGTCCAGGGAGGAGTCGATTCCGACTTCGGTCATACCTCCGAATCAGATCCTGGCCGCCATTCGCACCAGCCTGACCTCTCCCCTGGGTGAGCAGATTTTGGCGGCTCAATCTGGTGCTCCCTCTGGGAGACCCAACGGCAGATGTTTTGTGCCTGAGGAGTTGCGCACTCGGTTGTTGCGAACCTACCATAACTCCAAGACCGCGGGGCATCCTGGAAAGAATCAGCTGTCCTGGGCTGTTTCACGTCTGTTCTGGTGGCCTTCCCTACGTTCCGACATCGCCGCATATGTAGCGGCATGCTCCGTTTGTGCCCAGAGTAAGTCCCCTCGGCACCTTCCGTTGGGCCTTCTGCAACCCATAGCCACCGGGGAGCGCCCATGGTCACACCTGGGGATGGATTTCATTGTGGACCTCCCTGCATCCCGAGGCCATACGGTCATTCTCATGATTGTGGATCGGTTTTCCAAAATGTGCCACTGTGTTCCTCTCAAGAAGTTACCCTCTGCACAAGAGTTGGCCACGATTTTTGCCAGGGAGGTCTTCCGGTTGCACGGTTTGCCTAAGGAGATTGTGTCGGATCGGGGGAGTCAGTTTGTGTCCAGGTTCTGGCGCGCCTTTTGCTCCCAGTTGGGGATTCATCTCTCCTTCTCCTCGGCCTACCACCCTCAGTCCAATGGGGCCGCAGAACGATCCAATCAGGCCTTGGAGCAATTCCTTCGTTGCTATGTCTCCGATCACCAAGACAATTGGGTTGACCTCCTGCCTTGGGCTGAGTTTGCCAGGAACACGGCGGTGAACTCTTCCTCTGGGACGTCTCCCTTCATGGCCAATTATGGGTTCCAACCTGCCGTGTTACCGGAGGTATTCTCTCCCCAGGATATTCCGGCTGTGGAGGATCACCTTTCCGTCCTACGTGCTTCTTGGGTACAGATCCAGAAGTCCCTTGAGGTCTCTGCGCAGCGCCAGAGATTCCAGGCTGATCGCAGACGAGCGCCTGCTCCTTCCTACCAGGTCGGAGACCGTGTATGGTTGTCCACCCGCAACCTCAACCTTCGAGTGCCCACTCCCAAGCTGGCGCCTCGCTTTGTTGGTCCCTTCCGAGTGCTTCGCAGGGTAAACCCGGTAGCCTATGCCCTTGCGCTTCCTCCTGGCATGCGGATCTCCAACGTGTTTCATGTCTCCCTGTTGAAGCCACTGGTGTGTAATCGTTTCACTTCCTCGGTTCCTCGGCCTCGTCCGGTCCAAGTGGGCAATCGTGAGGAATATGAGGTGAGCAATATCCTGGACTCACGCCTGGTCCGCGGTCGGTTGCAGTTTTTGGTCCATTGGCGTGGTTATGGTCCAGAGGAGCGTTCCTGGGTTCCCTCCGCAGATGTCCATGCTTCTGCCTTGCTCCGAGCCTTCCACGCACGCTTCCCTCAGAAACCGTTTTGTGCTCCGCGGAGGAGGGGCCCTTGAGGGGGAGGTACTGTCATGGTCTTACCTGCTTGCTGCTCTCCTTCGTTTGACATGTGCTGGCGGCCATCTTGGGTCCTGGGTTTCTTGTAGCCTTCCACCCTGCGGCTCCTCCTTCCCCTGGGAGGAGCTGGATGCCTAGCTCATAGATATAGGAGGTCTGTGGCTTCAGTTCCTTGCTTGGTCCTCTTGTGTTCACATGCTTCTAAGACTGCTGCTGCTTCTGGTTCCTGATCCTGGCTTCGTCTGACTACCCTGCTGGTTCCTGATCCTGGCTTCGTCTGACTACCCTGCTGGTTCCTGATCCTGGCTTCGTCTGACTACCCTGCTGGTTCCTGATCCTGGCTTCGTCTGACTACCCTTCTGGTTCCTGACCTCTGGCTTCGCAAAGACTCTGCTCGGTTTCACCATCCGTTTGGACTTTTGCTTTACAGCTTTATTTTCAATAAAGCCTTCTTATTTTCACTCATCTCTTGTTGTACGTCTGGTTCATGGTTCCGTGACACCACCAACTTTTACATGTGTTCATTTGGGCCAATACTGTGTTTATGATTTAAAATACCTAATTGTTTTTGTATTTAGTTTTTTTAATTTAACCACGCGACTTTTTTCCAATCCCATCCCAAAACCATACATTCTATTGTAAAAGGTAACAACTGTAAAAGCCATAAATGCACAGATTTTTGGAAAAAAGCCAAAGTTCAATCTCGAATCCATTTGAAAACTTTTCACATTTCATAGATTTCATCAGCTAAACTTTCAAAGGTAATCTGAATGTCAAATAAGAAGTCTTCAGTTCAGGATCCTAGCAATGTTAATGGACAATTAGTCCCAACCGAAGCATGGTATGTAGTGGAGTGGTTTTGCCCATTTTTTTGCGACTTTTTTGCGACTTTTTCAAAAAGTCGCATTAGTAAATTTGTCTAGCCAATCATTTGCATATGCCAAAACGCCCATTTACTCAAAACTGGAGTGCTTAGCGCTTGCCTGGAAAAAGTCACAAAATTTTGAGTTGCGCATTTTTTTGCGACTATTTCACTCCACAAAAGTGACTTGGCCTAATGATATATCTGGCCCCATGTCTCCTTCCGCTGAACCTGTTATTACTTGAGCAATAATAAGGTTTCTTTTCAAGTCTTTAACAAAGAGGCGGGTTCCATTGCACAATCCTCTTTTAGTGTTTATATTTCTGAGGAGCATAATTATTGATCCCTTTTTAAGGTTCAGTTTATGCCTCGGCATTCCTGTTGGAGTTAACTCATTAAGAAACTCAATAGGATAGTTCTGCATATCTTCCTCAGTTGAGTCATCAATTGAGTTTGAGCTAAGGAATGTCACAGTATCTCCTTCCAAAATGTTTAGCACCTCTTCATTTATGCTATCAACATCAGAGTTCTTTGGGCAAAGAATACATTTTCTTGTTATCTTTGAGACATCAGCAACTATAATTCTTTCTCCAAAAAAGTTGTTGACAATATTTCCTGTACATAAAATTTTTGAAGGGATTTCAATTATGTCTTCAGGCAAACTGTCAATGTGTGGTGTATCACCATTGCCAACTTGGATCATCCAATTGCTGAATTCAGTATCAACTGAACGGATATTGTTTGTAAGGTATTTGGAAGTTTTGCCACAGTTTATTATACTTTATACATGCTTCAACAATTTTTGTCCGGTCACCATGAGGAACCACTGGAAGTGTTTGCCAAAAATCTCCACCAAGTAATAAAACTTTTCCTCCAAAGGGTTTCTGGTTATCCATTATTTCTTTTAGCAGTTTGTCAACCACTGTAAGAGCAATAGACGGGGCCATTGTACACTCATCCCAAATGAGCACTGTAGATGATCTCAAATTTTCAGCATCAGCAGAATTGAGACGCATATTTGATATTGAGTTCTCATCTATCGGAACAGGTAAATTGAACTGAGAGTGGTATGTTCTTCCACCCTCAAGAAGATTGGCTGCTATACCTGTTGAGGCTACAGGGAGTGCAATGTTACCTTCTCCACAAACTGTGCTGAGAAGGGTTTTGTAAAGATACGTTTTACCACTACCTCCTGGACCATCCAAGAAAAAACAACGGTTGCAAAGGCTGTCATTTTTGCTTGCAGATAATATTTTTTCTGAAGCTCTGTTTTGTTCTCTGTTTAATGTTTTCTCCATTTCTTCAGCTCTGTATTTTTGTAATTCCTTATCATACATATTCCAAAGTTGATTAGTATTTGGCATTGTGGAAGGCAATCCAAAATCTTCACAGTTTTTGCCATGTAGTACCAGAATGTTGGCTATTTCTTTAAGTGTGATCTTACGACAAATTGTACAATCATCATTGTGTTGTTTATGTTTGTGAACTAAATCTTCAATGAGATATTGCTCATATTTTAGAAAAAGTGCATTCATATTTTGTAATGATGCAAAAACGCAGACATATGCAAATAATTCCCTAAGTTGTTTAGGCATTGTAAAGTGGACAGCATCTTCCAGAGTGTTCTCCCACACATCGTTATCATTAATAAGTCCTTTTGCTTTTGCAGCCTCTTGGAAAGTGGGATAGACATTACCATGTACTGTCCTCAGATCTTCAAAGGATACTGCACCAGCCACATGCAGCAATAGTAGATGCAGACAGTAACGCTCTGCATCTGATATTAAGTTGACAGAATACATTCGTCCAATAATTTTTTCGGCACCACGTTGACGCAATTTCCAACAACAATTTTGAGAGTCAAACACATAATGCAAAGGAATGTACGAATATAATATATTCTTTGCTTCCTCTTTTTGTTGATTCAATTTGAACCAAGCTGTCAATTGAGTATCACGGTTTAAAGCTCTCTGTACCGCTGTGGTAATGTCATTTGGGTTGAAAAAAACTAATTGTTCTTCAGGCAGATGCAATGCTAATCTATGGATGGTATGGGATTGATAATGCATTTCAAACCCATGCAAACGCCATGCTGCTTCTGGAGCACTGACATACCTAGAATTAATAAAGGTGTTTATTTCATCATGATTCAAAGTACCTTGTTTGTCACAATCATGACCTTTGTACACATATTTAAAAAGGTATTTGACACTTTTCACTGATGCACAAACTTCCACATTAATGTGGCAATTGTACTTCAACGCTAAGTAAGGATTATATGGTACAACCCAAGAATTATCAATATTCTTTACGTTAAGAATTATGGTTTGGCCTGTATTTCTTCTCTTGTACTTTGGATAGCCATTGCTATTAGCAATAGTTTTTTGTTGGAATTCCTTCGGAAAATCCTTACAGCATTTGTCATTTGTCATACATGGAGAATTAGGATTGAGTGCTCCGCATGGTCCATGAATCATATGCTTTGTTACAATTGCGAGGTAAGCGAGGAGTGATTTCTATGTTAGGGATTTCAGCAGAGACAATTTTATCTATCAGTTCTTCATTTTTTGGTTTACAGCTTTCTTTAAGAATGAGAAGTATGTGAGCATGTGGTAAACCTCTCTTTTGAAATTCTATCACGTAGACCATTGCTTTTGGGACTCCAAAAATATGTTTTTTACTGATGTCATCAATTAGAGCTTTGAGTTTTAGGTGAAATACTCTTGCAACTAAATGTCGTTGTCCATCAACAGTTTGTCCATGTTGTAGGTTATGTACAATCTCTTCCCATTTGGGATTGCATGTCATTGTAATAAAAAGATCTGGTTTTCCATATTTTCTAACAATATCCATAGCCACTTGATAATTTTGTTGCATGTTTCTGGGGCTCCCTGCAAATGAAGAAGGCAATCCAGAGTATTTTTCAACACGCAATTTAGGCTGATTTTGACGTATATAATTGAGTCTGTTGGATTCTGTTTTTACATATGCATCAACTATATATTGCTGTGTAAGGCGGCCTGCATTTCAAAAGGGATTAAAATCCTCTCTAGTGGAAAGACGGTAACCGTAGTATTGCAGTTGAGTGACTCTAACTCTAGGATTGTGTGACTGGTTTGGTAAATTTAATAAAGCTTGTGGTCTGTTTTGTAATGGAATGTCAATTCCCCAGCTTTGATCCCCATAGGGGAATAACAATGGATAAACCATGGGTTCCAAAGTAGGATCAAGGACACTAATTCTTTGTGTTATTTTTTTTATTTGTATAATCTTCACTTGGTTTGCAGTGTATAAGAAGATCTCTTTCAAGTGGTGGTTCTCCATCATCATTTTGAAAAATAAAAGCAACCTCATTATATTTTGGTGCGTTATAGCGCCTTTGTTAATTTTTACGATCTTGTACTATTGTCATGGACACTTCCTTAATAACATTGTCATTTTTGGCGGCATTCTCTTCATATTCTTTTTCAGCTTGGTACAACATTTTGCAGGCCTCGGCAAAAGGATTGAATTGTGCCATAAATGTACTTAATGTTTGCATAAGCTCTGTATTTATTCCTGAGTTGGCAGAAATTTGCATTCTTTGTTCTGCAGCTTCAGAGGGATCTAAAATGTATAATTGTGCAAACTGTCTGTTTTCACCCTGTTGAGGATGCAGTGTTCCTGCTCTGTGAAAAATCGAACCGTGGATTCGAAAACAGTATGGCCCATAGCCAGAAGGCGGACTAATGTTAGCTCCCATAGATGCAAATGCTAGAGCACTATTTATTGACCTTATATTTTGCATGAAATTTTTGCTGTAATGATGCTGACTAGTGATGAGCGGCAGGTGCCATATTCGATTTCGACGAAATTCGCGAATATTCGACAGAATATTCGTTTTATATTTGGCGAAATCGAATATTCGTCATTATTCTTGTTATCGCGATTAATATGCGATTTAAATAATCGCATATTGCGATTTTAACTTAAAGGCTACTCTCCTATTGAAATAGCAATGCGATTAATTCAAGTTATAATAATCGAATTTCGATTTTAACTTAGCACTGCTATATTCCATATTCGTTAATTCTAGCTTAATATGGAATATAGCAGTGCTAAGTTAAAATCGAAATTCGATTATTATAACTTGAATTTTTTTTTTTATTGTTATATTTTTTTCTTTCCTACTTCCCTAAAGTTGTTCTTACCTGTCCTTTGGATTCCTGGCTTCCTGGCTGCTCCAGTCAGTGCCCGTTGCCGCTTCTGCCGACTTCCGTGCTCATGGAGCGTCCCCATCACCATGGGAACGTCTCCATATACTAGAATGTACTGTCGGATTTGAGAATTACGTGAAAAATCGCAATTCGATTATTTCAAGTTATAATAATCGAATTTCGATTTTAACTTAGCATTGCTATATTTAATTCTAGCCTAATCTGGAATATAGCAGTGCTAAGTTAAAATCGAAATTCGATTATTATAACTTGAATTATGGTTGGCTTGGTAGAATTAGCGAATATGACGAATGTATTCGTCATATTCCACAAAACGAATATAACGAATGTATTCGTCATATTCCACAAAACGAAGATAACGAAGTATTCTGCATCTTTGTTTTAGCTACCTATTCATCAACTTCGCTAATTCTAGCAATCATATAGGAAAGTTTACTATAGAGACAGCTAAGTTTAATTCGCTATGTGATTATATTACTTTGCTTCTTTTTTATAAATAGAATAATTATAATAATTATCAGGTATTATAATTATTCTATTTTTTTTTTAAAAAGCAGTCATATAATCGCATAGCGAATTAAACTTAGCTGTCTCTATAGTAAACTTTCCTATATGATTGCTAGAATTAGCGAAGTTGATGAATAGGTAGCTAAAACGAAGATGCAGAATACTTCGTTATCTTCGTTTTGTGGAATATGACGAATACATTCGTTATATTCGTTTTGTGGAATATGACGAATACATTCGTCATATTCGCTAATTCTACCAAGCCAACCATAGTAAACCAGGTCCAAGTTGAAATCGCAATTCGATTAATTCAAGTTATAATAATCGAATTTCGATTTTAACTTAGCACTGCTATATTCCATATTAGGCTAGAATTAAATATAGCAATGCTAAGTTAAAATCGAAATTCGATTATTATAACTTGAAATAATCGAATTGCGATTTTTCACGTAATTCTCAAATCCGACAGTACATTCTAGTATATGGAGACGTTCCCATGGTGATGGGGACGTTCCATGAGCACGGAAGTCGGCAGAAGCGGCAACGGGCACTGACTGGAGCAGCCAGGAAGCCAGGAATCCAAAGGACAGGTAAGAACAACTTTAGGGAAGTGGGAAAGAAAAAAATATAACAATAAAAAAAATAAAAAAATTCAAGTTATAATAATCGAATTTCGATTTTAACTTAGCACTGCTATATTCCATATTAGGCTAGAATTAAATATAGCAGTGCTAAGTTAAAATCGAAATTTGATTATTATAACTTGAAATAATCGAATTGCGATTTTTCACGTAATTCTCAAATCCGACAGTACATTCTAGTATATGGAGACGTTCCCATGGTGATGTGGACGCTCCATGAGCACGGAAGTCGGCAGAAGCGGCAACGGGCACTGACTGGAGCAGCCAGGAAGCCAGGAATCCAAAGGACAGGTAAGAACAACTTTAGGGAAGTGGGAAAGAAAAGAATATAACAATAAAAAAAAAATATTCGAAATATCGAATTTATATCACTATATTCGAAATATTCGCGAATTAGCGAAGTGCCGATATTCGCGAAAAAAATTCGATATTCGAATATTCGCGCTCAACACTAATGCTGACCCATCATGAGCTGCCGTATAAATGGATTTGTTCGAATTGGTTGAAGATTTACTTTTCCTTTTGAGCAACACTGTGTAAATTTTTGATCAGATGGTCTTTCTCCTTCAAAATGTTTTGCTTGACAAAAATTGCATATCTGATTTAAATCTCCACATGTGTGGGGTATAATGTTACCCTCATTAATATTAACTATATCATTCATCATTGCCATTCTTTCTATTGTTGACCGGGATTCGTTATTTTTCACTCGTTTACTTCGGGCCAGTCTCTGTAATTGTGCTTGCTGCAAACATTGTAATTGTCGTTCTTCTGATGTAAGACTTGCTCTCCTAGCTTTTTCTCTTTCAGCATGTCTCTTACGTTTTTGTCTTTCTCTTATATCATTTATCCTCTCCTGTGTGGCTGTTGATAAATGTGTTGTGTCTGTTTGCAGATCTATTATCCTGCCTCTTTTTATTGCTTGTTGCTGATGTAGTGTTGCTCTCCTAGCTCTGTGTGCTTTCACATTTTTCTGACGCTCATTTTCCTTTTCTTGAATAGATCTATTTGCTCGTCTTTGTCTTTCTCTTAGAAATTGTTTTTTACGCTGATTTTCCTGTTCTTCTATAGATCTATTTGCTCTTCTGAATCTTTCTCTTTTAGCGTTTTTGTGACACTCATTTTTTTTTCCTGGAATTTATCTATTTGCTCATTTTTTTCTTTGTTTTTCAGCCTTTGTTTTTTTGATTTTTACTTGCTGACTTGACTGTTTCTCCAGAAAAATGTGGTTATGTAGGGTTTCATTGTCTGTGTCTTTTGTCCTACTTGATGTGTCCTTATTTTTGGGTGGCATGTTGTTAGTAAAAAGTCCAAGTAATATAGGCTTGTACTTATAATTTTATAATATTTTCTCTTACTGTAATACTGACTTACAGTACAGACCAAAAGTTTGGACACACCATCTCATTCAAAGAGTTTTCTTTATTTTCCTGACTATAAAGGCATCAAAACTATGAATTAACACATGTGAAACAACTGAAAATATGTCATATTCTAGGTTCTTCAAAGTAGCCACCTTTTGCTTTGATTACTGCTTTGCACACTCTTGGCATTCTCTTGATGAGCTTCAAGAGGTAGTCCCCTGAAATAGTCTTCCAACAGTCTTGAAGGAGTTCCCAGAGATGCTTAGCACTTGTTGGCCCTTTTGCCTTCACTTTGCGGTCTAGCTCACCCCAAACCATCACGATTGGGTTCAGGTCTGGTGACTGTGGAGGCCAGGTCATCTGGCGCAGCACCCCATCACTCTCCTTCGTGGTCAAATAGCCCTTACTTTCAAAGTTTTCCCAATTTTTCAGCTGACTGACTGACCTTCATTTCTTAAAGTAATGATGGCCACTCGTTGTTGTGGGCTGTCCGGGCTGCATGTGATGCGCCGGCAGCGCGGTGCTTTGGGCGGTCCCTGCTGTGTGTGTGTGTGTGGTGTGTGTGCTGATTGGTTTGTGCGCCGCGCATGCGCACTTCACTAAGGCTACTTTCACACTGGTGTTTCAGGGTCTGCCTGTGAGATCCGTTTCAAGGCTCTCGCAAACGGCCCCAAACGGATCCGTACTGCCCCAATGCATTCTGAATGGATGCGGATCCATTCAGAATGCATCAGTTTGGCTCTGTTCCGCCTCCATTCCGCTCTGGAGGCGGACACCAAAACGCTGCTTGCAGCGTTTTGGTGTCCGCCTGGCGGTGCGGAGCCGAACGGATCCGTCCTGACTTACAATGTAAGTCAATGGGGACGGATCCGTTTACATTGACACAATATTGGTGCAATTGTAAACGGATCCGTCCCCCATTGACTTTCAATGGCAAGTCAGGAGTCCCTATTTAATATACCATCGGATCAGAGTTTTCTCCAATCCGATGGTATATTTTAACTTGAAGCGTTCCCATCACCATGGGAACGCCTCTATGTTAGAATATACCATCGGATTTGAGTTAGATCGTGAAAACTCAGATCCGACAGTATATTCTAACACTGAGGCGTTCCCATAGTGATGGGGACGCTTCAAGTTAGAATATACTAAGAACTGTGTACATAACTGCCCCCTGCTGCCTGGCAGCACCCGATCTCTTACAGGGGGCTGTGATCCGCACAATTAACCCCTCAGGTGCCGCACCTGAGGGGTTAATTGTGCGGATCACAGCCCCCTGATCGGGTGCTGCCAGGCAGCAGGGGCCAGACCCCCCTCTCTCCCCAGTATTAAAAGCATCGGTGGTCAGTGCGGCCCCCCTCCCTCCCTCCCTCCCCAGTATTAAAAGCATTGGTGGCCAGTGCGGCCCCCCCTCCCTCCCCAGTATTAAAAGCATTGGTGGCAGTGGCCACAGGCTAATAACCCCCCTCCCCCCCATCATTGGTGGCAGCGGAGCGGCATTTCCGTTCAGTGTCCCAGTTTAATCGCTGGGGCTCCGATCGGTTACCATGGCAGCCAGGACGCTACTGCAGTCCTGGCTGCCATGGTTACTTAGCTTATACTTACATGCGCTGTCTGTGGCCGTCCGGCGCTCCTCCTACTGGTAAGTGACAGGTCTGTGCGGCAACTCTGTGCGGCGAATCGCACAGACCTGTCACTTACCAGTAGGAGGAGCGCCGGCCGGCCACAGACAGCGCATGTGCGCCGGTTTGTGCGCCGCGCATGCGCACTTCACTAATTGGCACACACTCAGCGACAACAGCCCTGTGTACGTGCTCTGTGTACGTGATTTAATTATGCTGCGCCTCCAGCTACAGTGAGAGGCATAGGATGATAGATGTGAGATGATAAATAGCAGCACCATACAGACTTTGTGTAAGTAGTACATGGGCAGAGAGAAAGTGTGTGCTGGGGAAAAGCTGCTGCTGAGGACAGATCCAGCAATACTCCAGCTTTTCAGTCAGCTAGAATGCCGAGGTATAAGTCACTAGTCATATGGCTGCCCTATCTTAGGGTGTAGATAAGGCCACAAAGAGGCTGAGCATGACAGTGAAGAGTAGTAGCCTTGAGCAGGGATAGCTGACTTGCACTTTCTAGCCCCTGCACCCTCAAGCTGCTAAAGATATGTGGAGAAACCATATCCCCTTCTTCACCCAGGTAGCCCCCCTGATATGAGCATTGGAGCATTTAGTGGTCCGATGCTTTCTATTGCCTGTGCTGAATCACGTAGGGCAAAGGCATTTTATGGAGATCCGGTGACTTACCGGGCTCTCCATAGGGACTGCTAGGCAGAGGCTTCCACCCAGCAGTGAACCCGGTGATGTCACCGGCACTAATAGGTGATCTTTAGCGCTGCCCTAGCCTGTATAACGGCTAGGGAAGTGCAAAAGCCGACCCATCAGAGCCGGTGACGTCACCGGCAAAACTGCTGGACGGAAGCAGTGTGCCAGAATAAAGTGAGCAGTCCCAGTGCAAGGATGAGCATCAGAGCATGAAATGCTCCAAAGCCTGGGTAAAAATGTGGGTATGTCAGGGTTCAGGTCTGAACCCGGATAACCACATTAAGCACTGCATCTTCTTTGGAAATTTTGTCTACAATGCCCTTAGCCACTCGCCTTTACTTCAATAGAGCTGTGTTGAAGTTCTCTGCACAGCAGGTGGATTGAATTGGCAGGAGTGCCAGAGATCAGATGCCCACTATTCAGAATGATATGTGATTTTGAAGCATTTAAAGGGCATCTATCAGCAGATTTGTGCCTATGAAACTGGCTAACCTGTTGCATGTGAGCTTGGCAGCTGAAGGCATCTGTGTTGGTCCCATGTTCATATGTGCCCGCATTGCTAAGAAATATGATGTTGTAATATATGAAAATGAGCATCTAGGTGCAACAGGACCATTGCTATTACACATAGAGGCTCAGCTCTCTCTGCAATTGCCGCACTCTCAGCACTTTGATTGACAGGACCAGACATTATGGCAGTCTCACTGCCTGACCCTGTCAATCAAAGTGGAAAAGGCGCGGCAGTTGCAGAGAGAGCAGAGCCTCTAGGTGTAACAACAACACCCCCTGCTATTGTCTCTAAAGGGCTAACAATAATGTCATATTTGTGTTTTTTCTAGGTCCTTTGTCACTGTGCATTTATAATGTTGTTATGAAACTGTTTTGTACATGTAATGTGTCTGATTCACCAGCAGGTAATATAGTGTAGGGAGATCTCTAGATAGAATGGAACTTACCATTCCATT
Source organism: Bufo bufo (assembly GCF_905171765.1). NCBI lineage: Eukaryota > Metazoa > Chordata > Amphibia > Anura > Bufonidae > Bufo > Bufo bufo. Next base: position 576,776,713 of record NC_053390.1, read on the forward strand.
CTCCCCCTTTTGGGCAGAGGTTGGCCAGTCCTGTTTCCTACCAAGGGGAGGGGTTGCAGTACTAGTTTTTTCCAGTCTAGTCTAGACAGTGGAGCTAAAAAGACGTGCCAAGATATAGCAGCGAGAGGAAAGTTCCCCCTCCTGCAACAGGAGTCTCCCAGAGGGAAGCAGCTCATAGAGCACCATAACTCCTTACAGATTTGCAGACAGAGTACTATGTGGGGGTCAACAGCCAAAGGCACCCCAAGCCCTGGGGAGCAACGGTATACAGGTAGGAGCACCTTGACACACAGAGACTGTAAAGGCCGCACCACACCACTCTGCATTCCTAAAGACCTGGGATATGATCGGCCCAGGGGGTCGGCACGTCGCACAATGTAGAGGGAAGCTGGTAAAAATTCCAAATGGAATGGAATTAGAAAAAATTTAATTCCGCCACAGCTTTATGGGTTTTGTTTTTATAGCATTTACTATGCGGTAAAACTGACTTGTGGTCTTCATTTTCCAGGTCAGTACAACAATACGATTTTGTATAGGTTTTCTTTTTGTTATAATTAGTGATGAGCGAATCAATTTCAGATGTTTCATCCGAAGTCGATTTGCATAAAACTTTGTTTTAATACTGTGTGGAGCGGGAGCTCTGTACAGTATTAGAATGTATTGGCTCTAATGAGCTGAAGTTATTACTTCGTAAAGCCTCGCAAGACTTTGTGTAATAACTTTGTGAATTAATTATTACTGTAAAAAACCTTGATACCAAACTCGGTATCAAGGTTTTTTACAGTAATAATAAAAAAAATTCTTGTCATCGCCATATTCTGACCCCCTAAACTTTTTTTTATGTCTAAGGAGATGTGTAGACATCATTTTTGGGGTGTGTAAGACTTTTTGATCATTTTTTAATTCAATTTTTTTGCACGTAAAGTGGAGAAACAACGGCAAATCGGCCATTTTTACACCATTCATCATATGGGATATGTTTTTTTATATTTTAATGGTACGGGCATTTTCACATGCAGCGATGCCCTTGTTGTTTTTTTTTATTTTTTTTATTGATTTTGAATTTGGATTTTTATATATTTTTTTTATTTTTCAAAACTTTTTTTTTTACTTTTTTTTAGATCAGCAATTGGACACCGACTTACAATCATCAGATTTCAATTTGTATAGAATAATGGAATTTGCTCCATTATCCTATACAGAAATAGGTATATTACAATTCAGTGCTGCTACCCGCTGGCTTGAACTGTAATATACAAGTAATGAGCCTGGAAACCTAGTACAGGCTCAGGCTCATTACGTGCATAGAACACTTTTCTCAATCTTTGCCGGAGGGAGGCTTTCCTGCCCCAGAAGCACACGTTTTCTGGATCATATTTGACCACCGCATCTGAGGGGTTAAATGTCCACTATTGGCATTACCTCCGATCATGGACATTAGCCGCGGGTGTCCGCTATATAAAACAGCCGGCACCCGCTAGCTATGGCGCTCGCTTCTCTCCACAGTAGACACCATCTTTAAAGACCCGACATCAGGAAGGGGTTAAATCAGCAGTCTAAATGTATTTCCATAATAGTTTTAAACTTTTTTTACATACATTTAATATAATAGTTATTTTCCTATATACAGTTGCAAGAAAAAGTATGTGAACCCTTTGGAATGATATGGATTTATGCACAAATTGGTCATAAAATGTGATCTGATCTTCACCTAAGTCACAACAATAGACAATTACAGTCTGCTTAAACTAATAACACACAAATAATTAAATATTACCATGTTTTTATTGAACACACCATGTAAATATTCACAGTGCAGGTAGAAAAAGTATGTGAACCCCTAGACTAATGACATCTCCAAGAGCTAATTGGAGTGAGGTGTCAGCCAACTGGAGTCCAATCAATGAGATGAGATTGGAGGTGTTGGATACAGCTGCCCAGCCCTTTAAAAAACACACACCAGTTCTTGGTTTGCTTTTCACAAGAAGCATTGCTTGATGTGAATGATGCCTCGCACAAAAGAGCTCTCAGAAGACCTACGATTAAGAATTGTTGACTTGCATAAAGCTGGAAAGGGTTATAAAAGTGTCTCCAAAAGCCTTGCTGTTCATCAGTCCATGGTAAGACAAATTGTCTATAAATGGAGAAAGTACAGCACTGCTGCTACTCTCCTTAGGAGTAGCCATCCTGTAAAGATGACTGCAAGAGCACAGCGGAGACTGCTCAATGAGATGAAGAAGTGTTAGCTAAAGACTTACAAAGTCTCTGGAAAATGCTAACATCCCTGTTAGCGAATCTATGATATGTAAAACACTAAACAAGAATGGATTTCATGGGAGGATACCACAGAGGAAGCCACTGCTGTCCAAAAAAAACATTGCTGCACGTTTACAGTTTGCACAAGAGCACCTGGATGTTCCACAGCAGTACTGGCAAAATATTCTGTGGACAGATGAAACCAAAGTTGAGTTGTTTGGAAGAAACACACAACACTATGTGTGGAGAAAAAGAGGCACACCACACCAACATCAAAACCTCATCCCAACTGTGAAGTATGGTGGTGGGGGCATCATGGTTTGGGGCTGCTTTGCTGCATCAGGGCCTGGATGGAATGCTATCATCGAAGGAAAAATGAATTCCCAAGTTTATCAAGACATTTTGCAGGAGAACTTAAGGCCATCTGTCTACTAGCTGAAACTCAACAGAAGATGGGTGTTGCAAAAGGACAACGACCCAAAGCATAGAAGTAAATCAAAAACAGAATGGCTTAAACAGAATAAAATATGCCTTCTGGAGTGGCCCAGTCAGAGTCCTGGCCTCAACCCAATTGAGATGCTGTGGCATGACCTCAAGAAAGCGATTCACACCAGACATCCCAAGAGGAATGGTCAAGAATTACTCCTGACCGTTGTGCACGTCTGATCTGCAACTACAGGAAACGTTTGGTTGAAGTTTTTGCTGCCAAAGGAGGTTCAACCAGTTATTAAATCCAAGGGTTCACATACTTTTTCCACCTGCACTGTGAATGTTTACATGGTGTGTTCAATAAAAACATGGTAACATTTAATTCTTTGTGTGTTATTAGATTAAGCAGACTGTGATTGTTTATTGTTGTGACTTAGATGAAGATCAGATCACATTTTATAACCAATTTGTGCAGAAATCCAGATCATTCCAAAGGGTTCACATACCTCTTGCATTTTCTTGCAACTGTATACTGTAACAAGGTGTGTAGGAAAAGTTCTGAAGGGGGTATATATTTCACCCAGAGTCTTTGGCTGGGTGAGATAAAAGGAATCCACAAAAAGGTATATATATACAGTCGTGGCCAAAAGTTTTAAGAATTACATAAATATTGGAAATTGGAAAAGTTGCTGCTTAAGTTTTTATAATAGCAATTTGCATATACTCCAGAATGTTATGAAGAGTGATCAGATGAATTGCATAGTCCTTCTTTGCCATGAAAATTAACTTAATCCCAAAAATAACATTTCCACTGCATTTCATTGCTGTCATTAAAGGACCTGCTGAGATCATTTCAGTAATCGTCTTGTTAACTCAGGTGAGAATGTTGACGAGCCCAAGGCTGGCGATCATTATGTCAGGCTGATTGGGTAAAATGGCAGACTTGACATGTTAAAAGGAGGGTGATGCTTGAAATCATTGTTCTTCCATTGTTAACTATGGTGACCTGCAAAGAAACGCGTGCAGCCATCATTGCGTTGCATAAAAATGGCTTCACAGGCAAGGATATTGTGGCTACTAAGATTGCACCTCAATCAACAATTTATAGGATCATCAAGAACTTCAAGGAAAGAGGTTCAATTCTTGTTAAGAAGGCTTCAGGGCGTCCAAGAAAGTCCAGCAAGCGCCAGGATTGTCTCCTAAAGAGGATTCAGCTGCGGGATCGGAGTGCCACCAGTGCAGAGCTTGCTCAGGAATGGCAGCAGGCAGGTGTGAGCGCATCTGCACGCACAGTGAGGCGAAGACTTTTGGAAGATGGCCTAGTGCCAAAGAAAAACATCAGGGATAGATTGATCTTCTGCAGAAAGTATGGTGAATGGACTGCTGAGGACTGGGGCAAAGTCATATTCTCCGATGAAGCCTCTTTCCGATTGTTTGGGGCATCTGGAAAAAGGCTTGTACGGAGAAGAAAAGGTGAGCGCTACCATCAGTCCTGTGTCATGCCAACAGTAAAGCATCCTGAGACAATTCATGTGTGGGGTTGCTTCTCATCCAAGGGAGTGGGCTCACTCACAATTTTGCCCAAAAACACAACCATGAATAAAGAATGGTACCAAAACACCCTCCAACAGCAACTTCTTCCAACAATCCAACAACAGTTTGGTGAAGAACAATGCATTTTCCAGCACGATGGAGCACCGTGCCATAAGGCAAAAGTGATAACTAAGTGGCTCGGGGACCAAAACGTTGACATTTTGGGTCCATGGCCTGGAAACTCCCCAGATCTTAATCCCATTGAGAACTTGTGGTCAATTCTTAAGAGGCGGGTGGACAAACAAAAACCCACTAATTCTGACAAACTCCAAGAAGTGATTATGAAAGAATGGGTTGCTATCAGTCAGGAATTGGCCCAGAAGTTGATTGAGAGCATGCCCAGTCGAATTGCAGAGGTCCTGAAAAAGAAGGGCCAACACTGCAAATACTGGCTCTTTGCATAAATGTCATGTAATTGTCGATAAAAGCCTTTGAAACGTATGAAGTGCGTGTAATTATATTTCACTACATCACAGAAACAACTGAAACAAAGATCTAAAAGCAGTTTAGCAGCAAACTTTGTGAAAACTAATATTTGTGTTATTCTCAAAACTTTTGGCCACGACTGTATATTGTGGCAATGTGAACATTAAAGTGTTGTTTCCCCAGGTTCCAGTCCGGGACTTGAGGCATGCTCATGTCCAGGGATCCTATTTAATCCTGCTACTGGATCTTGGGTGTGTCTCACTCTGGAGTGTCTTGTCAAGCAGAGTCCTGGTGAGGCTCTGTGTGAGTGGTCTCAGCCGGGTGGGCTGAGGGGCCACGAGGCTAGGCGATAGCCTGAACTTTGGGGGACGCGATGACGCCTGTGAAACAAGGATCACGAGGCCAGAGTCAGGAGGACTACTGGGCCACAATCCCCCAAAAGGTATTGAAGTGTCACAGCCTGGAGATTGCTGGAGATTACTGGACTGAATGGAAAGCCGCATTTGTGTTCCATGTGTGAACAGGGCTCTCTAGGTGAGTCAGGGATACGCTTATGTGTTTAGTTAGAGCCTAGGCAAGGGTTTGTTATTTTGTGTGGATGTCACACGTGATAAGTTGAAGCTGCGACTTCTTAACCTGTGCTTTGCTAAAGTTTCTGAAATAAAGCAAGAGTTTGGACATTATAATCGTGTCTGCAAAGATATCTGTGAGTGTGACCCCCTGAAAAGAGACGCTCCCTTACAATTGGTGGAGGATGCGGGCAAGTTGTCCATGAGAGAAGGGCAATGGTCAGTTGCTAGGGGCAACGCTGAGACTGCAGGTGCTGCTAAAAGCTGTTTTTTTTGCTGTGTGTGGAGTTAAAGGGCCGGAAGCTTTTTTTATTTTTTTTTCCTCCAGTGGAGCAGGTGCTGCTCATAAGAGTGTGGACTATTTTGCTGTGGTGCAAGTAAAACTGCAGTGAATTAAAGGGCCAGTAGCCCAGAAAAAGTGGACTTGTGGCTGAAAGTTTTTCCTGCTACCATGGGTCTCGGGGAAGAGTACGTCCGGCGGCGCTGGCGCATACAGCAGGCAGAAGAATTGGCCATAGCAATTGGCTACACTAAAAATGAATTGGTGAAATTTGATGCAGAGCGAGAGGCTTTGGAGGCACAGTTGTAGCTGACCTTGAGAAATAGGTTCTCAACACTGTATGGACCCTGTACAAAGTTCCAAGAGGTTGGTGGTGTGCCGGGACTATCGGGGGAAAAAGCAAAGATATGCCGTAGCCAAGGGCAACCGTCGGGAAGATAAAGAGGGGGAGAGTGGTTCAGCTCTCAGGAGGTTGAATGTTCCCTACCAGTGGAGACAGAGTCCTAGAGAGGATGTGCCGAGGATCTGCGAGGCTGTTGCTAAGGGCAACCAACCACAACAGCGTGCGGTTGCCCAGCAGTTATGGAGCGGAGCAAGTGGCTCATATTCTGTAGCTGGAGATCCCAAGGACATGTCTCCCGAGAGTGTGACTCCACATCTGGAAGGAGGATGGAGTCACAGCGTTTCTCGTAGCAACCACTGCAGTCAGAAGGCTGCAGGTGATTTTGTAATGGAGGATCCTGGAGTATCCTTGGATTCTGGGACTGCCGAACCCGTGACATCGCTGGGTAAGATCGCTCCTGTTATTAATTATGTGACAGACCCAGTTACAGTGAGCCGGTGGCAGGGGATCCCTGCTTGGATGGTGAGTAATAAATCACTGAGGCAAGGAACTGTCTCGGAAGTGTGTGACATTGGAGAAAACGCAGGGTCTGAACAGGCGGGTAAGCCTGTTACGGTTGTCCCCTTGCAGGACTTTGCGGGGGAGAAGGTTGTTGTGTTGCCCAAAATGCCCGTGACCAAGGCTAGGCATGGGGTGGAGAAAATTAGAGACCCTATGATGGCCCGGGTAAGAGGTAGCACAATATGGAAACCTGAGATAAATAAAGTGATAAATATGCTGGACAGACATGCGGTTAATGAGGACTGTCAGGTAGTTCTCACTGAGCGTGAGGCTATAGAGACAGCTGGGACTGATGGACTGCCGTAAATTCGCCCGTACATGAGAGAAGGTTGTTCCGTGATTTTTGGGGTAGAAACACTTCTGCGGTCGGTCACGTAACTCCCGCAGAACCGGTACCTATCCCATTAAATTAAGTGACCATTAGAAACAGTTGAGCTGATAAGGTGCAAAGTGATGGTACCATGTTTTCCGAAATGCATAATGGGAATGTGATTTCATGAAATAGGGGGGCGGAATTTGGGTTTTTAATCTGCTGACCCTACAGAGCTATTGCAGTGATCTGTGTACCTGATATAATAACATACGCTGCCATCAGGCTTATCTAACCTTGGTGTCTATACTCTATATACCCCAGATACGGGGGCCAAGTACATATCAGGCACAGACTTGAACCTGTTTATACAGCTGGGTTGATGGTGCTTTGTTGAGCGGTGTTAGTGCACTCCTGCCAACCTATGCACCCTATAGACCCCTTCACACACAGCAAATCTCATGGGGCACAGTGTTTTTAATCCTTTAGGTAGCTCACAATTATTTTTTCACTAGTTTCTTAACATGAATAAGTAAAAGTTATGTTTTATTAGTCTGGGACAAGAGTGGTTAGTAGCCATGTAGGCATTAGTGTTTAAAGTCATGTGAAATATGTGATAATAATGACATGCCTTTTCCTTTGCAGGCTGTGATTGGTGAAGAAGCTCCCCCTGTTGGTAAACATGTGCCTGATGTAAAAGTGTTGATAAATGTTGAAGGAACCCTGCTAGTAGGCCCCATTCTAGACAATGTGGTGGGGCTAGAGTAGGTATGCAGTCTCCACGGGGTTCTATGGTTACTGAGGAAATGTCCAATGTGAGGATTAGCTCGTGTGTGTCCCTAGAGGTCAGGGATGATCATGACAAGAGTGGGACAAGTGATATATGTAATGTGGCTGATAGCAGCTCAGAGAGTGAGGCTGCCATGTGAGTTTCTGGTGAAACTAAGGTGGTTACTAGTAGCGACCAGATGACAGTTGTCCCGTCAGGTATAAGAGCTGACTGGGGAGACTGCAGCCTATTGTCTGAGACCCATACCCAGGCAGGGATAGATGACCTGACAGGTCAGTACAGCTACAAACTTGAAGATGTTTTCCCTCGCTTCGCACAGTCCCTAGATACACTAGAGAAGGGACTAGCGGTAATCGCAGAACAACTGCAGAAAGCTCCAGAGGAGTCACCGGAAGAGACTCAGAAAGAGATGAATGAACTGAAGGATCTAGAGTCACAAATAAAAGCGGAAATTCTCCAACTTCAAGAGGAACTTGTAGCTTCTGAGCGATCCAGACGTCATGCAGAGCAGGAAAGGGATGAGTTGGCTGATGAGGTCTTAAACAGCGCCTCAGAAAAATCTGCTCTCATAGAGGAGAAAAGACATTTGGAAGCCAGGATGGCTCAACTCGATCAAGAGTTGCGTGATCGAATGGTGGACCTGGACCACCAGAGACAAACTGTGTCTAGATTGGAGAAGAAACAGAAGTTTGACCAACTCCTGGTTGAAGAGAAATACAGATCGGCTCGATATACCGAAGAACGTGACCGAGCGGAGGTTGATGCTCAGGAGAAGGAGACCAAAGCCCTCCTTGGCCAGAGCTCTTGGAGAAGTACTTGAGGAGCGAGATGAATTTGAGGGGCTGAACAGGCAACTCAGAGCAGAGATGGAAGATCTCATGAGCTCAAAAGATGACGTCTATGAGATGGAGAAGTCTAAGCGTGCTCTCGAGCAGCAGGTGAAAAATGAGAAACCTGAAGAGGAGAGTCCTCTGAAGGACGTCAAGAAGTCTAAGCCAGAGCCTGTTAAGAATGGGACTGGAGATTGTGGCGCCATGGTGCCGGCCGAGGCAGAGAAGAAGATAGAAGATGTATCTGCTGAACCAGTTGATGGGGCTGATGTGGGAGAAGCAGAAGACTCTGATACTGAAGCCAAACCTGAGGTAACCCCTGTGGGGACTAAAGAAAAAAGAGAAGTGCTGTCTGGTGATAGAATACAGAAACAAAGTGAGTGGGAACACCAGGTGACATTAGAGCGGCTGAAGGGTGGTTTAAAACTGACCAGCCGGATCTCCAACAAAAGGAGGAGGCATGAGCTCCCCGTGGAAAACGCGGCTGTAAATGTTGCGGAAGTTAAAGGTTGTGGGCCTAAGAAGAAATCTAGAAAAGAAGCAAGCCAGAAAGCTAAGTTCTCCAGCGAAGAGGAGACGGAGGAGGCCCTTAGACACTGTAGTCTAGGTAGGAAGGCAGTGTTTATGACAAACCAAGCTCTGATGGCCTGGGTCTGGCAAAATAAAGGGAAGCATGTGACGCTGGCCATCTCTTCCAGGGGGAACGTTGAGCCGGAAGATGGCAGTATAAGGCTACTTTCACACCTGCATTTGGTGCGGATCCGTCTGGTGTCTGCACAGACGGATCCGCACCTATAATGCAAACGCTTGGATCCGTTCAGAACGGATCCGTTTGCATTACCATGAACAAAAAAAAAAAAAAATATTTTTTTTTTTTTTTTTTTTTTGTTCATGATAATGCAAACGGATCCGTTCAGACTTTACATTGAAAGTCAATGGGGGACGGATCCGTTTGAAAATTGAGCCATACTGTGTCAACTTCAAACGGATCCGTCCCCATTGACTTACATTGTAAGTCTGGACGGATCCGTTCGCCTCCGCACGGCCAGGCGGACACCCGAACGCTGCAAGCAGCGTTCAGGTGTCCGTCTGCTGAGCGGAGCGGAGGACAAACGCTGCCAGACTGATGCATTCTGAGCGGATCCGCCTCCACTCAGAATGCATTAGGACTGGACGGATCCGTTCGGGGCCGCTTGTGAGAGCCTTCAAACGGAACTCACAAGCGGAGCCCCGAACGCTAGTGTGAAAGTAGCCTAATGCGGATGCCCTGTCATGAGCATCCAGTTGGTACATGTGTTCACCCCCACAGGTTTGAACAGAGGGGTGGATATGTGGCAATGTGAACATTGAGGTGTTGTTTTCCCAGGTTCCAGTCCGGGACTTGAGGCATGCTCATGTCCAGGGATCCTATTTAAGCCTGCTACTGGATCTTGGGTGTGTCTCACTCTGGAGTGTCTTGTGAAGCAGAGTCCTGGTGAGGCTCTGTGTGAGTGGTCTCAGCCGGGTGGGCTGAGGGGCCACGAGGCTAGGCGATAACCTGAACTTTGGGGGACACGGTGACGCCTGTGAAACAAGGATCACAAGGCCAGAGTGTTCCATGTGTGAACAGGGCTCTCTAGGTGAGTCAGGGATACGCTTATGTGTTTAGTTAGAGCCTAGCCGGGCAAGGGTTTGTTATTTTGTGTGGATGTCACACGTGATAAGTTGAAGCTGCGACTTCTTAACCTGTGCTTTGCTAAAGTGTCTGAAATAAAGCAAGAGTTTGGACATTATAATCGTGTCTGCGAAGATATCTGTGAGTGTGACCCCCTGAAAAGAGACGATCCCTTACTATATATATACAGTTGCAAGAAAAAGTATGTGAACCCTTTGGAATGATATGGATTTCTGCACAAATTGGTCATAAAATGTGATCTGATCTTCATCTAAGTCACAACAATAGACAATCACAGTCTGCTTAAACTAATAAAACACAAAGAATTAAATGTTACCGTGTTTTTATTGAACACACCATGTAAACTTTCACAGTGCAGGTGGAAAAAGTATGTGAACCCTTGGATTTAATAACTGGTTGAACCTCCTTTGGCAGCAATAACTTCAACCAAACGTTTCCTGTAGTTGCAGGTCAGACGTGCACAATGGTCAGGAGTAATTCTGGACCATTCCTCTTTACAGAACTGTTTCAGTTCAGCAATATTCTTGGGATGTCTGGTGTGAATCGCTTTCTTGAGGTCATGCCACAGCATCTCAATCGGGTTGAGGTCAGGACTTTGACTGGGCCACTACAGAAGGTGTATTTTCTTCTGTTTAGGCCATTCTGTTGTTGATTTACTTCTATGCTTTGGGTTGTTGTCCTGTTGCAGCATTCATCTTCTGTTGAGCTTCAGCTGGTGGACAGATGGCCTTAAGTTCTCCTGCAAAATGTCTTGATAAACTTGGGAATTAATTTTTCCTTCGATGATGGCAATCCGTCCAGGCCCTGACGCAGCAAAGCAGCCCCAAACTATGATGCCCCCACCACCATACTTTACAGTTGGGATGAGGTTTTGATGTTGGTGTGCTGTGCCTCTTTTTCTCCACACATAGTGTTGTGTGTTTCTTCCAAACAACTCAACTTTGGTTTCATCTGTCCACAGAATATTTTGCCAGTACTGCTGTGGAACATCCAGGTGCTTTTGTGCAAACTGTAAATGTGCAGCAATGTTTTTTTTGGACAGCAGTAGCTTCCTCTGTGGTATCCGCCTATGAATTCCATTCTTGTTTAGTGTTTTACGTATCGTAAATTCCCTAACAGGGATGTTAGCATATGCCAGAGACTTTTATAAGTCTTTAGCTGACACTGTAGGATTCTTCTTCACCTTATTGCGCAGTCTGCGCTGTGCTCTTGCAGTCATCTTTACAGGACGGCCACTCCTAGGGAGAGTAGCAGCAGTGCTGAACTTTCTCCATTTATAGACAATTTGTCTTACCGTGGACTGATGAACAGCAAGGCTTTTGGAGATACTTTTATAACCCTTTCCAGCTTTATGCAAGTCAACAATTCTTAATCGTAGGTCTTCTGAGAGCTCTTTTGTGCAAGGCATCATTCACATCAGGCAATGCTTCTTGTGAAAAGCAAACCCAGAACAGGTGTGTGTTTTTTATAGGGCAGGGCAGCTGTAACCAACACCTCCAATCTCATCTCATTGATTGGACTCCAGTTGGCTGACACCTCACTCCAATTAGCTCTTGGAGATGTCATTAGTCTAGGGGTTCACATACTTTTTCCACCTGCACTGTTAAAGTTTACATGGTGTGTTCAATAAAAACATGGTAACATTTAATTCTTTGTGTGTTATTAGTTTAAGCAGACTGTGATTGTCTATTGTTGGGACTTAGATGAAGATCAGATCACATTTTATGACCAATTTGTGCAGAAATCCATATCATTCCAAAGGGTTCACATACTTTTTCTTGCAACTGTGTATATATATATATATATATATATATATACACTGCTCAAAAAAATAAAGGGAACACAAAAATAACACATCCTAGATCTGAGTTAATTAAATATTCTTCTGAAATACTTTGTTCTTTACATAGTTGAATGTGCTGACAACAAAATCACACAAAAAAAAATAATGGAAATCAAATTTTTAAACCCATGGAGGTCTGGATTTGGAGTCACACTCAAAATTAAAGTGGAAAAACACACTACAGGCTGATCCAACTTTGATGTAATGTCCTTAAAACAAGTCAAAATGAGGCTCAGTAGTGTGTGTGGCCTCCACGTGCCTGTATGACCTCCCTACAACGCCTGTGCATGCTCCTGATGAGGTGGCGGACGGTCTCCTGAGGGATCTCCTCTCAGATTTGGACTAAAGCATCTGCCAACTCCTGGACAGTCTGTGGTGCAACGTGACATTGGTGGATAGAGCGAGACATGATGTCCCAGATGTGCTCAATTGGATTCAGGTCTGGGGAACGGGCGGGCCAGTCCATAGCATCAATGCCTTCGTCTTGCAGGAACTGCTGACACACTCCAGCCACATGAGGTCTAGCATTGTCTTGAATTAGGAGGAACCCAGGGCCAACCGCACCAGCATATGGTCTCACAAGGGGTCTGAGGATCTCATCTCCGTACCTAATGGCAGTCAGGCTACCTCTGGCGAGCACATGGAGGGCTGTGCGGCCCTCCAAAGAAATGCCACCCCACACCATTACTGGCCCAATGCCAAACCGGTCATGCTGGAGGATGTTGCAGGCAGCAGAACGTTCTCCACGGCGTCTCCAGACTCTGTCACGTCTGTCACATGTGCTCAGTGTGAACCTGCTTTCATCTGTGAAGAGCACAGGGCGCCAGTGGCGAATTTGCCAATCTTGGTGTTCTCTGGCAAATGCCAAACGTCCTGCACGGTGTTGGGCTGTAAGCACAACCCCCACCTGTGGACGTCGGGCCCTCATATCACCCTCATGGAGTCTGTTTCTGACCGTTTGAGCAGACACATGCACATTTGTGGCCTGCTGGAGGTCATTTTGCAGTGCTCTGGCAGTGCTCCTCCTGTTCCTCCTTGCACAAAGGCGGAGGTAGCAGTCCTGCTGCTGGGTTGTTGCCCTCCTACGGCCTCCTCCACGTCTCCTGATGTACTGGCCTGTCTCCTGGTAGCTCCTCCATGCTCTGGACACTACACTGACAGACACAGCAAACCTTCTTGCCACAGCTCGCATTGATGTGCCATCCTGGATAAGCTGCACTACCTGAGCCACTTGTGTGGGTTGTAGACTCCGTCTCATGCTACCACTAGAGTGAAAGCACCGCCAGCATTCAAAAGTGACCAAAACATCAGCCAGGAAGCATAGGAACTGAGAAGTGGTCTGTGGTCACCACCTGCAGAACCACTACTTTATTGGGGGTGTCTTGCTAATTGCCTATAATTTCCACCTGTTGTCTATCCCATTTGCACAACAGCATGTGAAATTGATTGTCACTCAGTGTTGCTTCCTAAGTGGACAGTTTGATTTCACAGAAGTGTGATTAACTTGGAGTTACATTGTGTTGTTTAAGTGTTCCCTTTATTTTTTTGAGCAGTGTATATATATATATATATATATATATATATATATATATATATATATATATATATATCCCGGAAATCCACGGCACTTCCTTCAGTAAAAACATAAGTGTTTATTCACCAGAAATACAATGTTTCAGTTCGCACACTGGAACCTTTTTCAAGCAGTGAGGCAAAAAAGTGGGGCAAAAAAGTATTTAGTCAGCCACCAATTGTGTTCTCCCACTTAAAAAGATGAGAGAGGCCTGTAATTTTCATCATAGGTATACCTTAACTATGAGAGACATAATGAGAAAAAAAAATCCAGAAAATCACATTGTCTGTCAGATTTTTTAAAATAATTTATTTGCAAATTATGCTGGAAAATAAGTATTTGGTCAATAACAGAAGTTAATCTCAATACTTTGTTTTTTACCCTTTGTTGGCAATAACAGACTTTCAGTAAGTCTTCACAAGGTTTTCACACACTGTTGCTGGTATTTTGGCCCATTCCTCCATGCAGATTTCCTCTAGAGCAGTGATGCTTTGGGGCCGAGTCTTGACTGGCCTATAACAAAAACAGCCGGCAGTGTCAGCTGGGAGTGATTACCTCTCTCTGACAGAGGAGCTCTGGCAATCGCTGGTGTGCGAACTGAGCCTTGTGCTGGGCTGAAAAGCTGAGACCTGTGTGTTGGGAGAGCAGGCCACCTAAAGCCTGCTGGAAGCAGAACTGCCGACAAGGTGATGTTTTTTTGTTATACACGTACTTTCTACTCAGTGTAAACAAACACCAACCCTGCAAAGAGTGTTTTTTGTTTGACCTTATGTGTGAATAAATACAGACATTTGAATTACGAACTTGTACTTTGCCTCTGTGCTGCACCCGCTTATCTCAACTACCAGAGCGAATCCCCACAATTTTATATATATATATATATATATATATATATATATATATATATATATATATATATTATCCAGTCAAGTCCATAAATTTTGGGACATCGACACAATTCTAACATTTTTGGCTCTATACACCACTACAATGGATTTGAAATGAAACAAGATGTTCTTTAACTGCAGAACATCTTGTGGTGAAGCCTCTGTATTCACTGTGGTGAAGTCTTCTCTTGATTGTTGACTTTGACACACATACACCTACCTCCTGGAGAGTGTTCTTGATCTGGCCAACTGTTGTGAAGGGTGTTTTCTTCACCAGGGAAAGAATTATTCGGTCATCCACTACAGTTGTTTTCCGTGGTCTTCCGGGTTTTTTGGTGTTGCTGAGCTCACCGGTTCCTTCTTTTTAAGAATGTTCTAAACAGTTGTTTTGGCCATGCCTAATGTTTTTGCTATCTCTCTGATGGGTTTGTTTTGTTTTTTTCAGCCTAATGATGGCTTGCTTCACTGATAATGACAGCTCTTTGGGTCTCATCTTGAGAGTTGACAGCAACAGATTCCAAATGCAAATAGCACACTTGAAATGAACTCGGGACCTTTTATCTGCTCATTGTTATTGGGATAATGAGGGAAAGTAGCTCTGAAAAATTAAAGGTGGACTCTTTTATACCAGCTTTGATAAATTTCTCCCTATGCATTTTTTTGCAAATAGATCAAGAGGCCATACATATATAAAATGAAATACATTTTTGTCAGCACAGTCATGGAACATGATAAATACTCCATCTCCCTCTGCCACTTGTTTTGCTCTACAGAGGACAGAAGTTACAACCTTATGTTCCGGCTCACACAGCACCTTGTACTTGTAAGAAAGATCTAAGCTATTACATCATATAAAGTGCTGTACATTCTGACAGCAAGTAGTGTCACCTGACAGATGCTTTAGTCTTACAGTCTTCAGCTGTGTTATTTTTCTTCTGTTTCATCTATTTTTTATGTAAATACTTTTATTGCAAAATAAAAAATGTGATCCAGAAACACAAATGAGATGTGACAAGAAGTAAATACAGTTATCCCAGGCAAAAATTAAGTATAACTTGCTGACCAACTATTATTATTTTAATGCTTGAAAAGCATAGTATTTTGTTATCCCTTATATTCCTATATATTTATTATGTATTCTTCTCCAGTTTTCTGCAATTAATACAGGCTGAACCTCCAGTGTGAAACTCCGACAAGACTGTTCTGGCTGCATGCCGCGGTTTGTGTCCGGCCGGTTCTTTGCTTTTCTTCCAGAAATAGACCCCATACTTAATTGGGCGGGCATACATTCTGTCCCCATCGGGCAGTGCCGAAACAGCCTGCCAGAATTCACACTGGAGTTGTGAAAGTAGCTTTTACATATAAACTCCATTCAAACTGCGTTTCAAAGCTTTCAGCACTGAGAGGTGCGCTTTGTATTTTTGGAGTAAGTCGCATATGTTGTTTTTAATAAATTTCTGTTTAAAAAAAAAAAATGCCCTATAGAAATGAATGGCAAAACTCTGCAATTAATACAGCCTGAATCGCTTAACGCACGTGTGACGGTAATCGCTACAATTCTATATTCCATATACTATGATTTTGATATGCTTGTTGTCCGTATACACTGCACCTCTAGTATTCTTTTAATTATATTTAAAATAATACACACCAACCACACTATTATGCAGAAATTACTATATACTTTGAACTGTTCCATTATATGTTACAATTGTTCATAATACAATTCAAAAACATTTGGTGTCAGTACGTATTGGATTTGTGCATAATAGTTAAAATAATACACATTGATGATTTTTTTTTTGACTGAGCAATATTTACAGTATACTTTAAACTTTACCAGTTTTCACTACAATTTTTTATTATGTATGCTATGATATAGATACTCTTGGTATCAGTATAGACTGCGTCTCTATTATTATTTTCATTATAGGCAAAATAACACACCAATTACAATATTGTGCAGAGATTACTATATAATTTGAACTGCACCGTTACATGTAAAACTCTCACACACACAGAAGCTTTCAGCTCTTTTCAAGCACTATATATTATACCGTATTTTTCGCTTTATAAGGCACACTTTATTCCCCCAAAAGTAGGGGGAAAATTGCTGTGGGTCTTATAAAGCGAATACTAGTGAGCGCTTCCATTATGGAAGCGTTCACTAGTATGCTTTAGGTACTGGGAGAAGGGAGTGAAGTGCTGCAAGCGCTTGTAATACTCACCCTCCTGGTCTTCATTCCTTGGGCTGGCGCTGCACTGTCCTGACCCCGTACAGCATCAGGACGTAGTGCGTGCACTATGACCTGACGCTGCCCGCAGACAGGGGACAGTGCAGCGCAGGCCAGAGAAGGCAGGAGAGCGCGACTTCTAAAGAGATCGCTGGACCCGGAGCAGAGCCGCGGCGCAGGAGAGGTAAGAGAAGTTTTTTTTTTTTTTTTGTCTGATAGGGATCTAAAAGAAAAGGGCTGATCTGAGGTCTAATGGGGTCTGAAAGAAGAGGGCTGATGGGGATCTGATAGGGGTCCAAAAGAAAAGGTCTGAACTGAAGTCTGAAGGGGGTCTAAAAGAAAAGGGCTGATCTGAGGTCTGATGGGGTCTGAAAAAAAAAGGGCTGTTCTGAGGTCTGTTGGGGGTCTGACATGGAGGGCTGAGATGGGGGTCTGATGTGATGTCCTGATATTTATGGGGGTCTGATCTGAGGATCTGATATGAGGTCTGATGAAAAAGATTTCTTTCTTATTTTACTCCTCTAAAATCTGAGTGCACCTTATCATCTGGTGCGTCTTATGAAGTGAAAAATACAGTACTTTGATGTCGGGTCCAGTGAGATCCTGCTGGTTCGTATGGGAGGCTTTGAAAAGGTTTCCTTTAAAGAAACACAAGATGACAAAAGTATTGGGACACACCATTTAATCATTGCATTAACGTGTTTTGTCCAGTTACCACAAAAAAAATCCAACCCCAAATAATGCAGTCTGCCTTAAAAACTTTTGTGAAAGAATGGCTTGGTCTACAGAACTCACTGAATTTAGCATGGTACAGCTTATCATATTTCTTCCCTCCTAGATATATTCCATGATCAACTGTGAACGGTATTATTACAAAGTGGAAGAATTTAGGAATCACAGCAAGTTAGTCACAATGTGGCAGACGACATAATGGAACAGTTCAAAAGGCGCCAACAATGCCAACTGCAGAGCTCCAAACCTCCTCTGGCATTACCATCAGCACAAAAACTGTGCCCTGGAAGCTTCATGGCATTGGTTTCCATGGCAGAGCAGCTGCATGTAAGCCTTTCATCACTAAGCACAATGCCAAGTGTCGTATAGAATGGTGGAAATCATGCTGCCACAAGACAACAGTAGAAGACTTCTCCGGCAGTCTGATGGGCGAGTCTTGATTTGGGGAATTCCAAGAGAATATTACCTGCCTTATTGCATTGTGTCAACTGTAAAGTTTAGTGGAGGAGACATAACGCTAGTTGTTATTCAGTGGTTGGCCTAGACCCCTTAGTTCCAGTGAAGGGAAGTCTTAATGCTTCAGCATACCAAGACATTTTGGAAAATTGTATGCTTCCATCTTTGTGGGAACGTTTTGGGTTTTTTCTGTGATAAGATGACTGTGCCCCAGTGCATAAAGGCATGATTGGGTGAGTTGGGACAGGGGAACTGTCTGTGTTATATGGTGGACATTTGTGGACTGTCTTGGTTATATGGAGGGACATTTGTGGACTTTGACTATTATATGGGATGCATCTGAGAGAGGTCACTGATGTCTGGGTCTGTTGGCTGTCATTGATTTGTGGTGCATCTGTGAACATCAATACTAAGGGGGGCATCTATAGACCTCTCCAGTTATGTGTGGTCATCTATGGGCTGTCACTATTATGGGTATATTTGTGGGCCATCACTGTTCTATGGAGGTCACTTGTGACTAAATCCTAGATGTACAGCCCGTTATCACATCCAAAATCTGGCACCATTTAAAATTGTGTGGTCATTTCAAATATTTTTTTCACCGTCAATAACGCATACCAATTATTTTAAAGAAAAAAGTGCACCATTTTATCTAACCACACCACAAATCAGTAAAGGGGAACGAGGATTTATACTCCGATAAACCTTTTCCATTTGTTCAAATAAATATGAACAACATACTGAGAAAAAAAGCAAATTTGTCAGGATTGTGTTGTCATAGGAACCAGTTCATTCAGCTTGATTCCTACCATACTGCGTGATAGAAATAGGGCAATAATGATAATCACTCTAAATGTCTTTCCTCTTAGGCTCTTTCAGAAAAACCCTCTTGTCAAGAGATGAAGAAATGGGAAAAATTTTGGAGGGCTAGTGGCTCTTTTTCCCTGATCACTGGTATAAGCTGAATGAGCTACGGCCTTCCTACATTTAAGATGCATATTGAGATCTGCAATTTATTAAATATATGCAATCCATTTTGTTCTGCATAGGATTGAAATAGAAAATAAATTACAGAGATGGTTCAAGGTTTGCAGCTTTCAATCTGACTCAGTTTGAAGAGATGTGCAGATAGTTTTATTGGAGTTTAAATTGGTTGAGCGCTGATCTTAGAGAAGCTTTGATGTTTGCAGACTGAAGGACACAAAACAAAAAATACTGCATGTTCTTATCTGTTTCCTTGAGCACATCTCTAAGCTGTCATCTGTCAGGCAGAAGACAGCAAAGTCACGATGTGAAAAATATAAAACCATTGTAAGAAAAAAAAAAATCTGTTTAAAGGGACCCTTTAGACCCTTTTATCATCCTATAAAAAAATGTATTCCTTATCATTTAACCAGTACTGTCTGGTGCATGGGCTGAGTCTGGTATTGCTTTTCATCCCAGTTCACATGAAAGAAGAGCTCATGCAGTCTCCTAAATTCATACAATCTCTTTGACCTTAGTAACTACCCTGTAGAGCCCATTCAGTGGTCTGAGATCCTGTCTTATGTATCCATGGCTTAACAGAAGTTTGCATGGATTACAATTCTTCATCATCTTTTACAATTCACTAATATAGCCCACATCTTAAATAGGATGTGTCACCAGATTTCACAACGTACTCTGCATACATTAATAAATAGATCTCTTAGACCTGATGAGGCTGATGCCCTTATTTTGAAAATCCATGTCAGAATAGCTCTATAATCCTTTTTGAATGTTTTCTCATCAGATATTAAAATAAGCATTTTACAAATCCATCATAATAAATGATTTAGTACTCTAGGTATGAATGCAGATATTACCAGTTTGTCGAAAATATTTACTGATAAAACATGACTGCAAACAATCCACATTACACAATAAGGCCTCATGCACACGACCGGTTTTTTTTAAGGTCCGCAAAAACGGGGTCCGTAGGTACGTGATCCGTGTCCGTTTTTTCTTCCGTGGGTCTTTCTTGATTTTTGGAGGATCCACGGACATGAAGAAAAAGTCGTTTTGGTGTCCGCCTGGCCGTGCGGAGCCAAACTGATCCGTCCTGACTTACAATGCAAGTCAATGGGGACGGATCCGTTTGACGTTGACACACTATGGTGCAATTGCAAATGGATCCGTCCCCCATTGACTTTCAATGTAAAGTCAGGAGTTAATATACCATAGGATCGGAGTTTTCTCCAATCCGATGGTATAGTTTAACTTGAAGCGTCCCCATCACCATGGGAACGCCTCTATGTTAGAATATACCATCGGATTTGAGTTAGATCGTCAAAACTCAGATCCGACAGTATATTCTAACACAGAGGCGTTCCCATAGTGATGGGGACACTTCAAGTTAGAATATCCTACGAACTGTGTACATGACTGCCCCCTGCTGCCTGGCAGCACCCGATCTCTTACAGGGGGCTGTGATCAGCACAATTAACCCCTCAGGTGCCGCACCTGAGGGGTTAATTGTGCGTATCATAGCCCCATGTAAGAGATCAGGTGCTGCCAGGCAGGAGGGGGCAGACCCCCCTCCCCTGTATTTAACTCATTGGTGGCCAGTGCGGCCCCCCTCCCTCCCTCCCTCCCCTGTATTTAACTCATTGGTGGCCAGTGCGGCCCCCCTCCCTCGCTCCCCTGTATTTAACTCATTGGTGGCCAGTGCGGCCCCCCCCCCTCCCTCCCCAGTATTATATTCATTGGTGGCAGTTCGGCCTACCCTCTCCCCCCCACCTAATTAAAATCACCTTCCCCCATCATTGGTGGCCAGTGCGGCGCATTGCCTATAGCACAGACCTGTCACTTACCAGTAGGAGGAGCACCCGGCCGGTCACATACATCGCAGGTAAGTATAATGCTTCTAAAAATTGCTAAGTAACCATGGCAACCAGGACTGCAGTAGCGTCCTGGTTGGCATGGTTACCGATCGGAGCTCCAGCGATTAAACTGAGACTCCAATCGGAACTCTCCGCTGCCACCAATGATGGGGGAAGGTGATTTTAATTAGGTGGGGAGGGAAGGCCGCACTGGTCACCAATGATGGGGGGGTGATTTTAATTGGGGGGGGAGGGGAGGCCGCACTGGCCATCAATGATGGGGGAAGGTGATTTTAATTAGGGGGGGGGAAGAGGGGAGGCCGCACTGGCCACCAATGATGGGGGAAGGTGATTTTAATTAGGTGGGGGGGGAGAGGGTAGGCCGCACTGGCCACCAATGAATATAATACTGGGGAGGGAGGGAGGGGGGCCGCACTGGCCACCAATAAGTTAAATACAGGGGAGGGGGGTCTGCCCCCTCCTGCCTGGCAGCCCCTGATCTCTTATAGGGGGCTATGATATGCACAATTAACCCTTTAGGTGCGGCACCTGAGGGGTTAATTGTGCGGATCACAGCCCCCTGTAAGAGATCGGGTGCTGCCAGGCAGCAGGGGGCAGTCATGTACAAAGTTTTTAGTATATTCTAAATTGAAGCGTCCCCATCACTATGGGAACGCCTCTGTGTTAGAATATACTGTCGGATTTGAGTTTTCACTAAGTGAAAACTCAGCTCTGAAAAAGCTTTTATGCAGACGGATCTGCGATCCGTCTGTGTGAAAGTAGCCCACGGCCACGGATCACGGACGCGGATGCCAATCTTGTGTGCATCCGTGTTTTTTCACGGACCCATTGACTTAAATGGGTCCGTGAACCATTGTCTGTCCTTCAAAAAATAGGACAGGTCCTATTTTTTGGACGGACAGGAAACAAGGATCACGGCCGCGGATGAACAACGGTGCATTTTCCGAGTTTTCAACGAACCCATTGAAAGTCAATGGGTCCGCAGAAAATCACGGAAAACGGCCACGGATGCACACAACGGTCGTGTGCATGAGGCCTAAGGCTTATGCACATGACCTTATCCATTCTGCGGTCTGCAAATCGTGGATCCGCAAAATATGGATACAATCTGTGTGCTGTCAGCATTTTATTTGCAGTCCCACTGATCTCAATGGGTCTGTGGTCCGCATTTCGGGTACATATATTTTATTGTGTGGAACTGACATACTGTCACGGATGGTGTACAGGAAACAAGACAATAATATAAACAATGACTCACTGGATCCACAACTAATGAACAAAAGGGGAGACCCCTGCAAGAGACCTGCCGCTCTCCCTTATTGCTCAGCCTATGCGACCACCCCAAAGGTGGATGGGCGCATATCCACGTACCTCGACTATCTTACACCTGAAGACCCTACAATAGTGAGGGGACACGACCACCGGCTCCCTACACAGACACGGAGGGAGTCAGGGTCACCTGGATCCAGAAAACAGAAAATCATAAATACATAAACAGCACTTATCTTGCAGACGACTGGGGACTGGGGACTGGGAACAAGGAACAGCATGCGCACACACACTCCAGGAAGTTGTATAAGCCGCACACTACTGCATTCTGGGGAGGAACTTAAAGGGCAGCAATCAGTCCAACAGCATGACAGCTGAGATAGACTAATGAGATGAGAAACTAAACCAAAACAAAGAAATTCAAGGAGGAGGATCTGAAAGGCTCCTGTCAGAGCTTCTCAACTGTCTGGCTGTGACACATACAGATGAGGAAAACACACAAATGATCCATGTGCTTTTCACAACCATATATCAGTTTCTCAAAAACATGTATGCTTGGCTGCAAAATGCAATTTGCAGACCGCAAAATAGATACAGTCATAGGCATGAGACCTAAAGGATCGAAATTAAGCAATAAAGAATAAAAATAGGATATAGAGTCTATGCTGCTGGACCCTAGCAGTGATAATTAGTCCCCTAATAGATTTTACAATATCATGATGGCAATAGGAGGATTCATTCAGTATGTTGATTCAGAATAGTTGTCCCACCTATGAAGTATAAAAACCGTATAGGCCAAATGATATCACTGTAGGAATCACAGTCTTGATTGTATTGATCAGATAAAATATACCTAATGGAATGTTTAAAAAATGGTCTAAATGTCTCAAATAAAACATGCATAGGAAAATCCACCTCATTGACCAGTAGATAATCGGAGCTGGATTGAATAGGTAACAACACTTTTGAATCGTGTGGTTTATGGCAGGAGATGTCAGTAGTTTCACCAGCTATCCGTGCTGGTAATCCTGAGGACCTTCAGGGTATTGTTTTACAATAAGTTCCACCGCTACATGACTGATTACAGGTGTGAACTGAAGGTTGAAACTCTTGTGATTTAATTCTTGGACAAAGATTTATGGACCCGAACAAGATCCACTCCAAATCATAATAATGTTTTCTAGATATCTGTGTCAGAGTACCAGGTTCACACCAGTCTATATTTGATAGATAGGTAGATGTTCCCAGTAAGGCTACTTTCACACTGGCGTTTTGGCTTTCTGTTTGTGAGATCCGTTCAGGGCTCTCACAAGCGGTCCAAAATGGATCAGTTTTGCCATAATGCATTCTGAATGGAAAAGGATCCGCTCAGAATGCATCAATTTGCCTCCGTTCCATCTCCATTCCGCTTTGGAGACGGACACCAAAACGCTGCTTGCAGCATTTTGGTGTCCGTCTAACGAAACTGAGCCAAACGGATCCGTTCTGACACACAATTTAAGTCGATGGGGATGGATCCGTTTTCTATGACACAATCTGGTACAATAGAAAACGGATCCGTCCTCCATTGACTTTCAATGGTGTTCAAGACGGATCCATCTTGGCTATGTTAAAGATAATACAAATGGATCCGTTCTGAACGGATTACATATAGATAAAACTCGCACAGTTCGTATTGGCCAATACTGAAATACTGGGATAACTGATTCGGAAGGATTATACAAAAAATCAATCAAGATAAGCGGTTCTTAAAACAGCTTCTTAAATCGAATCAAAGGCTCATATACAAAAACACTGGTTGAATCCAAACGTGCACATATTTATTGTAAAACTGAAGATTCTTCAAATGTTAAATCGTATGTCAGTTGTTCAAGCATTATACTCCTCCATATATCAGTGGTTTTATCTCATTAAACGAACAAGACCAAAGCAGCTAGATGATTTTCAAATGGTTACATATACGTTCATTATAAGAGCTTGATAAAGCGAGAGTTTAGTAGGAACTTGATAAAGCAGAGGTTCAGTGTGCACACTTGTTTGAGCGACACATTAAATATTCGTAGTTGTTTATCGATCAAAATTTGCGTGATGTATTCATGCGAACTTTTTGATGCAAAGATTCGGTATAGATACTTAGTAAAGCGACATTCGTGAGGTACTCACGATTTCTCGGCCTTAATTTTCAGTTTATATGTTCAAAGGCATCCGAATTACCACATGGTACTGGCGTGTGTTGCGCTCGTTTCCCAAAGTTCCCTGGTATATTATTGCGAGATTTCCTTCGTGTCTCACTTCCTTGTTGCTGGATATCCTTAGCAAATGTTCACTTTACTCTCATATCAAATCGATGTTTTCGAAGATGTTCACTGCCGGCAGTATTCTTAAAACGTTTTTCTTCAGATGGCACTGGAAACCGATTCTTAAAATGGACCAAACGCGTTTTGGAGTATAATTTTGGTCTTACTCCTTCCTCAGTGGACCACCGAATCTTTGCATCAAAAAGTTTGCATGAATACATCACACTAATTTTGATCGATAAACAACTACGAATATTTAATAAGTGTCGCTCAAACAACTGAACCTCTGCTTTATCAAGTTCCTACTAAACTCTCGCTTTATCAAGCTCTTATAACGAACGTATGTCACCATTTGAAAATCATCTAGCTGCTTTGGTCTTGTTCGTTTAAAGAGATATACCCACTGATATATGGAGTATAATGCTTGAACAACTGACATATACGATTTAATATTTGAAGAATCTTCAGTTTTACAACAAATATGTGCACGTTTGGCTTCAACCAGTGTTTTTGTATATGAGCCTTTGATTCGATTTAAGAAGCTGTTTTAAGAACCGCTTATCTTGATTGATTTTTTGTATAATCCTTCCGAATCACTTGTCCCAGTATTCGAGTATTGGCCAATACGTACTGTGCGAGTTTTATGTATATGTAATTTTAGTAGTGCAAATAAATTTTAATTTTATTAAATCTGCGTGACCCATAGATTTGTGAGTGCCGATCTATTTATACAACTATATCATATCTGGTAAACGGGGGCTTACATTTGATCGTGCACCTAGCCAGAATTCCCTCTACCTAGTAGAGCCACCTTTATCGATTAGTTCTATTCCATAAAGAGGTTGGCATAGCTGGACACAAATCTGGCTCTCATAGTGGTACCTGTTAACTGTTGAAAAAACTCAGAATTAAGTGCAAAGTAGTTATGAATCAATATGAACTAGAATAAATTAAATTAGCGCACTCTTTAACCTCTGTCTCTGTTGTAAGAAAGAAATTACACCATGAATTCCTAATTGATGATCAATGTATGTATATAGAGAGATTGCATCCAATGTAACAAGTAGCCAACCTAGATACCATTGAATATATTCCATTACCGACTGATAACCTGCGTGTCCTTCAAATAACCATGGACAATTTTAACTGTAAAAACAGTCTACATATTGTCATAGATTTGAGGTGATTGAGATGAGTCCAGACACAATCGTTCCCAACAATTTGGTGTCTAAAGATGCCGCAGATCACATGATGAATGAGCAAAATGCTCTTTCATCGGGTGATCGTGTTGTTCGTGCAGCCTCCTAAATGATCATTTCTGAGCAGCAGATTGTGCTGTCTGAACAACAATCTGCTTCCCAGAAACAATGCAGCTGTATGAGCACGAGAGATTGCAGTAACGACTGCTCATTCTCAGACTGGGGAGGTGATTGCTGCGTGTAAATACAGTTCCTCTACTTAATGAGCAGCCAACCTTTGAGAAGGAGTGCTTCCTTTAATCAGCTGTTCCTCGGCCCGTCTAAATGTGTCTTAAGAGATTGCTTTAATAATGTATGGAGTTTGTATCGTGAAGTCTTCTACCAAAGCCTCTTTAAATACTTTCATATTTAGTACAGTGGTCCCTCAAGATTCAATGGCCTCAGGATACAATATTTTTAACATACAATGGTCTTTCCTAGACCACTGTAAGTTGAAACTAAACTCAACATATGCCTCTGACTCAGATCCAACCAATCAAGGTCACTTCTCTGGTAAAATAGCTGTATTAGTTGCTAGGCAAACAAAAGGTATGATGGGCATCACATCGGTAGTAAAGTAGCAATGGAGTGCCAGCGGCTTGGAAGGAGATCCACCAACAGCAAAGATAAAAAAGAAAACTCCACGGCACTTCCAAAATAAAAAAATGTGTGTTTATTCACCAGATGTTTCAGTCCTCTCAATGGACAATCACTGCTTGAGAAAAGTCCCATTGAGAGGACTGAAACGCCGCTATCTGGTGAATAAACACACATTTTTTTTTTTTTTGTATTAGTTGCTAGTTAGCAGCTATTCCTGATTGTAATATGTAAGGACTTGTTTTATCTGTCTTAGTTATCTGCTTATTTTTATTAAATCTTAATTTTCTCTTATCTTGGATGACATTTTGTGGCTTTGGAACCGATAACTTGAGGGACCGCTGTATATAACAAGAAACAGATATATAGATTTTGTTACTTTACAAGTAGTTAAAAAAATCATCTGAAAGACAATACCTCATATGCTTTATTTTTTTGGGACATAATTATATATTTCTTTAAAATCCCCTACACAAATTGTACTTTAGAATTTACAAAGCCTTTATATATGTAACCTCTACTGCTGCAACAAATGCCACATACAAGAAAGACTAAATAGTGTGTTATTTTAAATGTCATGCTGAAAGGTCTAACCTTAAAACCTTGACTATCAAATGTTGGCCTTCAGAATGCACCAATGGGTAATCAAGTAACAGTGGGACAGGGCACCTCTCTAAAAATATACCGGTATATCGAAGATTATAACTGCTGTTTGTACGTACACTTCATTAAAAGTCAACGGGCAATGGGGATTATATAGGGATAAACCTATTTGTTCCTAATTTTTCATAATTACTCATATCGAGTGCATATTTGCACATACACATGCTTATTTACTGATCACTATGGTTGATATAGTGTCAAGTAATTTATAAAGAAGAAATTGTATGTACACATTTTCACTTGGTACACATAACTATGGATAGTTATATGTCATGGTAATGCAATGCCATAAATGACATCAGAAGTTTATTGTACAGGCTTCGGAGCTCTTATCTCCCAGCATTCCTTGCTAGCTCATTATCTACAAGGAGCTTGTCCTTGTAGTTGCACATCCTTCTCCTTAGGTCTCAGAAGCCAGAAACTAACCAATATTTGTGAACAGTAGCTATAGGGGTTGCAGGGGTCCCAATTGTGACTGGGCCTCTCTCTGGGCCTCTCACCAGTGGCGCAGTATGTGTTATAAAGCAAATACTAGTGAGCCCTTCCATTATGGACGCACTTACTAGTATGCAGGAGGGGTGGAGGGAAGTACTGCTAGCACTGTACTCGCCCTCCCTGGTCTTCTCTGGGTATCCAGGTCTACACTCAAGTCTGATCTGAGATCTGATGGGGTCTGACATGGAGGTCTAAAGGAGCTCTGGTCTGTGGTCTGAAATGAGGGTTTGACATAGAGGTCTAAAGGGGCTCTGATCTAAAGTCTGAAATGGGGGTGTGACATGGAGGTCTAAAGGGAGTCTGACATGGGGGTCTGACATGGAGGTCTAAAAGGGGGTCTGATATGAGGTCTGAAATGGGGGTCTGGCATGGAGGTCTAAAAGGACTCTGATCTGAGGTCTGATATGGGGGTCTGACGTGGAGGTCTAAAGGGGCTGTGATCCGAAGTCTAACATGGAAGTCTGATTTGAGGTCTGATATGGGGGTCTATTCTGAGGTCTAATATGGGGGTCTGATTTGTAGTCTCATATGGGGTCTTATCTGAAAAGTAAGGGAGTATGTAAGGGGGTATTTTTTTGTACTGGCATACGTTATAAGGGGTATTTTTTGTACTAGTGCACATAAGGGGGTATTTCTTTGTACTGGTGCACATTATAAGGCAGTATTTTATGTACTGGCGCACATTACAAGGGGGTATTTTTTTTTGAACTGGTGCACATTGTTAGGGGGTATTTTTTTGTATCGGCATGCATTACAATGGATATTTTTGTTACTGGCACACATAAGGGGGCATTATAAGGAGAATTATTACTACCGGTGGGCTATGAGGAACATGATTACTAGTATGGGCACAATGGGGGCATTATTACTACTGGGGAAACTGTTAACACTATGTACTCTGGTAGATTATTATTTATATTGGTGGGAGTTTGGGGAGCACTATTACTGAAGGAAGGGGGGCACCAGGGCCCATAAGCCTTTAGCTATGCCCCTGTCTTTAAAAGTTACTGCTTCTGTTACAGCAAGAAAGAGAGAAATAAAAACGTAGAATCTGCATGGTCAAGCATAGGCGTCAGCAAGGTAACCTGCCACTATAGCTAACCATACTTTTGAGGGATTGATTACAGGACACCCATTACACTTCACCAACGGCCTGATGGAAACTGCTATTTCACTACCATTTACATTCCCCATTCCGGCTCCTCTATGGCTTGCTGAAGCCATCTTTTTCCCAGCATGTGCATGATACAATGCACAGTTATTATCAATTTAAGTAATCCCTTTATGTAGCCCAAAGAGTACTGGCCACCTAAAAAAGGGCATATTTTTTTTAACTGATGGAGGTGGATATATAAGGGTTGATTGTGTATCATGGAATTAAACCCCTTAAGGGAGCGAAGGCGAAACGTACGTCTGGGTTCCAGTGCTCCCACATTAGTCTGTATGTCTTTTTTTATATATGCAAATGGATTTTTACTTTGCATTTTGTGTGGCTTTTTTACTTTAGATTTTGTGCCCCATTCAGCTCAATTTGGGACTGAGGGGGACTCTTTATGGTATTTAGCTTATGTGACTTTATTGATCTGCAATATATGAGGTAGCACCATGTTCACATGGAGCATTTCTGTTCCTTATTTATTACGTTGATTTTAGATGCTGTGTATTTTAGATATTGATAAAGATGAATTGGTATTTTTATGAACTGTGGCAGCCTGTAGTAATTTCTTTAGGTATACACGTATTAGTGACTACATCAGTAAATTTGGTGTATTGGCCCTTTGCATATAAGTTGATTGTGTAATTAATGAGTTAAAATATTCATGCACCACAAGTCTTTTTAAGTCCTCCTTTAAACATTTAAGTGCCATTATCAACTTTAACAAATATTGCAACACGGTTCACACATTTTGGTACAATTTCGGTTAAATTGACAGACTGCAGTGGTGACTGCAGTTTAGGGTAAAATTGTTTTTCTTTTTGCACTTTTGTTGCACTGAATATACTATACAATATAATGTAAAATATTAATATGTCTCAAAGTACAACTTTACCAACCTGGTCAAACTCAGTTGTACTAATAAGAATTGTCAAAGATTCAGAAACCCACATCTGAAGTCAACAGTCACAATAGATGTCACCCATAAACATCAGTCCAATATAAAATAAGGGCACGTGCCCTTATGACTGTTAAGTATAAAGAAAAGATCAAGTGGCCCCATGCACATTAAATGGTCAGCTGGTCTCGCCAAATTAGTGGGTTCTGCTGACATTTATCTTATGGGAATGGTTTGATAGCATATCAAAGCCCAGAGTTTGGACTTTCAGATGATCCTGAGATCAGGTTTCCAACCTCCAGGTACGATATTTGGGACCTATCTTTTGTGTGAAGTTGGTGATCAGTTTTATTTCCTGATTTTGTGTCTTTGTGAGAGAAGAGTGGAGAGGGGAAGCTGCAAGTGACAACAGGAAGAAATATCACGGCAATTCCATAGAAACTAATGGCAAAAGACTGCATGTGCCTAAAAGTGACTATTGAGTATATACAAAAAAAAATCAATGATGAAAAACGACTGGAAGAGTGTTTCTACATAAAGTTTTATGTATAATTTACAACAATACAGCATAATTTCTGTTTACTGACATTTAGTCTACTTTTTCAGTAATAGAAAAACATTGCTACTGCTATGAACAAAGGCTTTGCCCTCCAATTTCATACAAATCAGTGACAACATTATTTAATTACACATTTAATATAATTAAACACACGCAAAACATGACTGGAGAAACTACTATATATTGATCCGATCACTAGGATCAATATATAACAATAAAGTACAAAGGCTAATACAGTACATAAATAATTAAGGCTAGTTTCACATTTGTAGCCAGAGATCCAACAGGCTGCACCAGCAGAGAACAGCCTGCTGGAGCTCTCCGGATCCGGCATCACCAGACAGTAACGGAATGCCGCCAGCACTACTAACTAGCAAATATACAGCGAACTAACACTGAAAAGACTTCATACACACACACAAAAGCTTCACCTACACCAAAACCACCAAGACATTTTTGTTTTTGTTTTTAAAATGGATACCATATGCTGTGAACAAAGTGTTATTTGTAAAAGTAGAGTAGGGAGGAATCATGAAGATTTATTAAGAACATCTTTTTAGTAAACTAGTTTTTTTTCTATTGTGTTTTCTATAGCAAGTCTTAGAGCGAAGCATTTGTGTCATCAGTATATGCTATATGCATATAGTATTTTCCTGTAATATGGATTTTACTTGCGAACACATCAGTAATTGCATAATTTAAAAAAAAGTTATTGATCCCTAAGGCTACTTTCACACTAGCGTTCGGAGCGGATCCGTCTGATGTTTCGGAGCGGATCCGTCTGCATTAAAACTTAGAAAATTTTCTAAGTATGAAAGTAGCCTGAGCGGATCCGTTCTGACTTTACATTGTAAGTCAATGGGGAACGGATCCGCTTGAAGATTGAGCCATATGGTGTCATCTTCAAGCGGATCCGTCCCCATTGACTTACATTGTAAGTCTGGACGGATCCGCTCGCCTCCGCACGGCCAGGCGGACACCCGAACGCTGCAAGCAGCGTTCAGGTGTCCGCTCACTGAGCGGAGCGGAGGCTGAGCGCTGGCAGGCGGATGCATTCTCAGTGGATCCGCCTCCACTGAGAATGCATTAGGGCCAGACGGATGCGTTCGGGGCCGCTCGTGAGCCCCTTCAAACGGAGTGCACGAGCGGACACCCGAACGCTAGTGTGAAAGTAGCCTTACAGTGTCATGCTTCAGTGTGGGAGGGAAACACCAGACCGAGCATAAGAGGGAAGGAGGGGAACAGGGAATCAGGCCTGAGAACTAGGGAAGGAAGATGGACACCTCCTAGTAAAACCCTAACCAGAATCCTGACTGACTACCAGTATGAACAGACCCCAGAGGTAGGTGAGTCCTATCTAACCCTATAGGACCCTGGTACTAATGGCAGGGACTAGACTACCTGTTCCTCTAAAAGGTAGGACGAACAGGAGTCTCCCTTAGGCCTTATACAAACAATAGGGAAATGCAACACACAGAACCAAAACAAAATACAAAAAGGGAAAGGAAAGACTTAACTTCTAAGGGGCTATGGAAGCACCAGGAACTCCGCCGAGATCCACACACCAGCTATCCACAGCTGAAACTGAAGCTATAAACTGCACAGCATTTTGGGAGAAACAACAATAGATAATGAAGGTTAAATGACCACATTAGCAACACCTGAGGCAAGGGTTGTGGCCATTACCAGAAACAACACAGTGAATTTATTGATGGACAATTACATGTAGCTTCTACCTGAGTTTATTCATATAGGGAATGTAAAATTGTCTGTAATTTACAGTAGGGGAGGCGCCCGCCGGGGATTCGTCGCTGTCACTTAGTACAACTAGATCATTAAGCATCACAATTCACCACTCACCTGGGCTGCATAGATTTACTGCTGAGAAAGTTCCTGAGCAAATGAAACATCAAGTACTAATGAAGCAGCCATACTAATGCTTCATGTCATGTCATGTCATTATTGCTGGAGCATGGATTTGGTGGGATATAATAATGTCTATGAGAGAAGTGAGGAATTTTCTCTGCTTCAGTTTAGTCATATATTGTGCTGTGTAGTAGGATTTTAGAATGAACTATATAGAAATGTAAGGTTTATTGAAAACTAGCAGAAGGACCTGGCTTCGCACGGGTATATTTAATCTATTTCATTTTATGTTTCCACGTGTCGTAAAAAGATATCAATAGTTTCCCCCATAACAGTGACCTCCACAGTGGCCGCCCCTTTAACAGTGATATCCACAGTGCCCGCCCCTTTAACATTTACCTCCACAGTGCCCGCCCCTTTAACAGTGACCGCATCTTTAACAGTGACCTTCACAGTGCCTGCCCCTTTAACAGTGATCTCTACAGTGCCTGCCCCTTTAACAGTGACCTCCACAGTGCCCACCCCTTTAAAAGTAGCCTCCATATTGCCCGTCCCTTTAATAGTGCCTGCCCCTTTAACAGTGCCCTCCACATGACCCGCCCCTTTAACAGTGACCTCCACAGTGCCCGCCCATTTAACAGTGACCTCCACAGTACCTGCCTCTTTAACAGTGACCTCCACAGTGCCCGCCCCTTTAACATTGACCACCCCTTTAACAGTGACCTTCATAGTGGCCGCCCCTTTAAAAGTGACCTTCACAGTGCCCGCCCCTTTAAAAGTGACCTTCACAGTGCCCGCCCCTTTAACAGTGACCTCCGCAGTGCCTGCCCCTTTAACAGTGAACTCCATAGTGCCCATCCGTTTAATAGTGGCCCCTGCCCCCCATGCATGTAGCAGTGTAGTTGTGCCGTCATACGTCATATGACTGAATATCTAAGGACCTGTGAACTGCTAAAACCTGTGATCAGTTGTTATGGCAACCTGGAGTAGGACCTGCGAGCTTCTATTAGATGATAAGGGACATGTGACCGTGTAAATGGCAGTTCAGCTTTAAGTGAAAGGCTTGCTGGCTTCTATTGGCTAATGCAGGTCATATTTTGGGAATATCTCAGGAACCGTACGTCCTAGAGAGCTGAGACTAAACCTTCCCGGACACCTGATGTACCTGTGTGCCAAATTTGGTGAAGATCGGTCCAGTCGTTTGGTCGCGCATAAAGAACATCCAGACAGACAGACGTCTAGACAGACAAACAGAAACTCGCTTTTATATATAAAAGAGATGATTGACAATTATATATACAGAGTATTAGGAGAGGTGAGAGAAATAAGGAAACTGGGCAGCAGTTTTGAAGCCTGTAGCTTCAGTTGTGTAACCCGCATCCCCTTTAAAATGCACCTGTCACCAGTGTTTGAGCTTTATTTAGTAATTGCAACCTTTTACTTATTTAGTGTTTCTTTTTTCCATTTTTAAGCAACTTTTCTTCTGAATTAAATTTAAAGTGTTGACTTGGCTGGGTCTGCAGTAATGAACAATCAAATTCAGCTCATTTCAGCAAAGCACGAGATGTCACATAATCACCCAATGAACTGTTAAATCCTGTATTCTAAGAAGGTAAAGGGGTTGTCTGGGCTTTTTATATTGATGATGACCTATTCTCTGGATAGGTCATCAATATCAGATCGGAGATAGGTCATCAATATTAAAAGCCCAGACAACCCCTTTAAACTAATTTTGAATACCTTGTGATGCCCTTTGGGCTGTGTAACACGGTACACCCCAGCTGTGTTTCAAAATCTTGTCAATTAAATTTTCTGAGAGTTCCTGGATCAGTTTGTTGTCGTGTATCTGGACAATATTTTGATTTTTTTTCTCCTGACCGGTCTTCTTATGTTATAAATGTGAGAAAATTAATCCAAAAATTGAGGGACTATAAACAGTTTGCTAATCTAAGTAAATATAAATTTGAGGTAAGAGAAGTTTCCTTCCTGAGCTATATCCTGTCCCTGCATGGACCCCTCAAAAATGCAAGACGTAGTTGATTGGGCTAGGCCTACTTCTCTTAAGGCCCTTCAACAATCCCTCAGTTTTGCAAACTATTATAGAAAATTCCTTAAAATTGTTTCAGTTATTGCCAAGTCTTTGACTGACTTAACCAGGAAATTGGTCCCCTGATGCTCTGTCCACCTTTGAAACACTGAAAGAAAGGTTCATTCACGCACCCGTACTTATTCAGCCTGATGTCACCAAACTATTCATTGTTGAGGATGCTTCTGAGGTAACATAGTAACATAGTACATAAGGCCGAAAAAAGACATTTGTCCATCCAGTTTGGCCTGTTATCCTGCAAGTTGATCCAGAGGAAGGCAAAAAAAAAAACTGTGAGGTAGAAGCCAATTTTCCCCACTTTAGGCCTCATGCACACGACCATTGTGTGCATCCGTGGCCGTTGTGCCGTTTTCCGTTTTTTTTCGCGGACCCATTGACTTTCAATGGGTTCGTTGAAAAATCGGAAAATGCACCGTTTTGCAGCCGAGACCGTGATCCGTGTATCCTGTCCGTCAAAAAAATATGACCTGTCCTATTTTTTTGACGGACTACGGTTCACGGACACATTCAAATCAATGGGTCCGTGAAAGAACACGGATGCACACAAGATTGGCATCCGTGTCCGTAGGTTACTTTAATACAGACTTTTTCAGAGCTGAGCTTTCACTTCGTGAAAACTCAGATCCGACAGTATATTCTAACACAGAGGCGCTTCAGGTTAGAATATACTAAAAGAGCTGTGTACATGACTGCCCCCGGCCGCCCCCCTCCCTCCCCTGTAGTTAACTCATTGGTGGCCAGTGGGCCCCCCTCCCTCCCCTGTAGTTAACTCGTTGGTGGCCAGTGCCCTCCCCCCTCCCTCCCCTGTAGTTAACTCGTTGGTGGCCAGTGGGCCCCCCCCTCCCTCCCCTGTAGCGGGCCGGCAAAAGTTAGAGGAGTATTTCATCAGCAATCTGCCAGCCAATGATCGTTGCTGGCAGGTTGCTGATTTTTTAAAAATCGAATCAGAAGCCATCTAACACTTTATATTTATAAATATAAGGTGTTAAATGGCTTGTCTGCTCCTCTGCTGGTCCTTTTCGTCGGTTGGTTCCAGCAGAGGAGCAGACAAAACTGTGAGTACCCACCAAACACTACACTTAGCCCCAGATCACCCTCCATCACCCCCATCATCCAAATTAACCCCTTGATAGCCCCCTGTCAATCACCTAGTGAAAGGGAAAAAAGTGATCAGTGTAAACTGTCACTTTTTTTTTTTCACTGGTTTTGACTTAAAGTTTTAGGATAGTTAAGGTCCCTTGGTTAGGTAGTTAGCGTCAGTTAGCGCCCAGCCCACCGCACCGCAGTCACTTATTCGCTGATTAGCGTATCGCTAATCAGCATTTGTACATTTATAGTATCTGTAAGTGATCAAAACTGATCACAGTCAGATCTATAATTGTATTAGTGTCACCTTAGCTCGCCCTCCACCCAAAACGCAGTGTTTGCCCGATCAGGCCTGATCGGTCGCCCACACGTGCGTTCACCCACGCCCGCCCCACCGCAGTGGCAAAAATTTTTTTTTTTTTTTCATCACTGCACAATCACTTTACAAGCACTGCGGCGATAAAAAAAAAAATCAGTTTTGATATTTTTTTATCAACCGCAGCGGCCTCTGGTACTTCGCTAGCCTCCCATTTGTAAGACAGGCTTGCTTTTTTTCTTGGGTAGTCTCAGGGAATACCCCTAAATTTAGTAGTTCAAATGGCAAACAGGGGGTATTCTTCTGAAGAGGCCTACAGGATTCTGACCCAGTCGGATGAGGAATGGGAACCCTCATCTGACGAATCTAGCGGGTCAGAATATGAACCTGTAGAAAGCAGTGGCACTCTGACCCAAAGTTCGGACGAGGAGGTTGAGGTCCCTGATAGCACCAGGCGTACCAGGCCCCGTGTCGCTAGACCACAGGTTGTGCAGGATCCGTTTCAAGAGCAGCAGAGTGGGGCTGGCGCTGTCGGATTACGTGGTGAGGCATACACCAGCAGTGCAGCCCATCCTGGACCTAGTACCAGCACTGCCGTACAACATGGTGAAGTGGCGAGCACCAGAAGGGCAGTTGAATCTGGTACGGTGGCACGTGCAATAGTTACCCCGTCGCAGCCACCGCAAAGACAGGCCCGTAGAGCTCTAGGTGCTGGCAAACCCTGAGGTGCTGGCAAACCCTGATTGGCAGTCACCAACTTCAGCCACACCTGTAGTTCCCCCTTTCACCGCCCAGTCTGGAGTTCGGGTTGAGAAGGCTCAGATCGGTTCGGCCCTGGGATTTTTGGAGCTGTTCTTGACTGCGGAGCTCTTGGACTTAGTCGTGGCAGAAACAAATCGGTATGCCACTCAATTTATATCCGCCAACCCAGGAAGCTTTTATGCCCAGCCTTTCCGGTGGAAACCAGTCCAAGTTTCCGAAATTAAAATTTTTCTGGGCCTTCTCCTCAACATGGGCCTGACAAAAAAGCATGAATTGCGGTCATATTCGTCCACGAACCCGATTCATCACATGCCCATGTTCTCTGCTGCTATGTCCAGGACACGTTTTGAGACCATCCTGCGTTTCCTGCACTTAAGCTACAACAGCACCTCTCGTTCCAGAGGCCACCCAGCTTTTGACCGGCTCCACAAAATTCGGCCTCTCAAAGACCACTTCAACCAGAAATTTGCAGATTTGTATACCCCCGAGCAAAACATCTGCATAGACGAGTCCCTAATACATTTTACCGGGCGCCTTGGCTTCAAACAATACATCCCAAGCAAGCGTGCCCGGTATGGGGTCAAATTGTATAAGCTCTGTGAAAGGGCCACAGGCTATACCCACAAATTTCGGATCTATGAGGGAAAAGATCAGACCCTGGAGCCGGTCGGTTGCCCTGACTACCTGGGGAGCAGTGGGAAGACAGTCTGGGACTTGGTGTCACCCTTATTTGGCAAGGGGTACCATCTTTATGTGGACAATTTTTACACAAGTGTGCACCTCTTCAGGCATTTGTTCCTAGAACAGATTGGCTGCTGTGGCACCGTGCGACCTAGTCGCGTGGGCTTCCCCCAACGGCTCGTTACCACCCATCTTGCAAGGGGGGAGAGGGCTGCCTTGTGTAACGAAGAACTGCTCGCGGTGAAATGGAGAGACAAGCGTGACGTTTACATGCTCTCCTCCAGTCACGCAGACACGACAATCCAAATTGAAAGGGCAACCCGTGTCATTGAAAAGCCCCTCTGTGTCCACGACTATAATGCGCTCATGGGAGGGGTGGACTTCAATGACCAGATGTTGGCTCCCTATTTAGTTTCCCGACGCACCAGACGCTGGTATAAGAAGGTGTCTGTATATTTAATTCAATTGGCTGCCTATAATAGTTTTGTTCTCTACAGTAAGGCTGGGAGAACACGATCCTTCCTCAAATTTCAGGAAGAGATCACCGAGAACCTTCTGTATCCAGGAGGTTCCGTGGCCCCAACCACCAGTGTAGTGAGCCGTCTACACGAGCGACATTTCCCCAGTGTCGTTCCTGGTACCTCAAACCAACCGCCACCCCGAAAAAAATGTCGTGTCTGTAGCAGGAGTGGAATAAGGCGTGACACCCGCTATTTCTGTCCTGACTGCCCTGACCACCCTGCCCTATTCTTAGGGGAGTGTTTCTAGAAGTACCACACACAGGTACACCTAGCATAGGGATCACATCTCACAGGACAGGCACACAGGGCTATTAGGGCCCTTTCTCTCACAGCTGCTGCAAACCTCTCCTTTCACCTGGGATAAAGTGCATAATGTACTTCGCCACATCTTTGGGCGATTTGCGCTTTGCACATTGTCTCATGGGGAAGGAGAGGTTTGTTATATAAAGGTAAAAAGTGTCACATGTGGTATCTCCGTACTCAGGAGAAGTTGGGCAATGTGTTTTGTGGTGTCATTTTACATATACCCATGCTGGGTGAGATAAATATCTTGGTCAAATGCCAACTTTGTATAAAAAAATGGGAAAAGTTGTCTTTTGCCAAGATATTTCTCTCACCCAGCATGGGTATATGTAAAATGACAACCCAAAACACATTGCCCAACTTCTCCTGAGTACGGAGATACCAGATGTGTGACACTTTTTTGCAGCCTAGGTGGGCAAAGGGGCCCACATTCCAAAGAGCACCTTTCGGATTTCACCGGCCATTTTTTACACATTTTGATTTCAAACTACTTACCACACATTTGGGCCCCTAGAATGCCAGGGCAGTATAACTACCCCACAAGTGACCCCATTTTGGAAAGAAGACACCCCAAGGTATTCACTGATGGGCATAGTGAGTTCATGGAAGTTTTTATTTTTTGTCACAAGTTAGTGGAATATGAGACTTTGTAAGAAAAAAAATATATAAAATCATAATTTTCCGCTAACTTGTGACAAAAAATAAAAAATTCTAGGAACTCGCCATGCCCATCAGCGAATACCTTGGGGTGTCTTCTTTCCAAAATGGGGTCACTTGTGGGGTAGTTATACTGCCCTGGCATTCTAGGGGCCCAAATGTGTGGTAAGTAGTTTGAAATCAAAATGTGTAAAAAATGGCATGTGAAATCCGAAAGGTGCTCTTTGGAATGTGGGCCCCTTTGCCCACCTAGGCTGCAAAAAAGTGTCACACATGTGGTATCTTCGTACTCAGGAGAAGTTGGGCAATGTGTTTTGGGGTGTCATTTTACATATACCCATGCTGGGTGAGAGAAATATCTTGGCAAAAGACAACTTTTCCCATTTTTTTTATACAAAGTTGGCATTTGACCAAGATATTCATCTCACCCAGCATGGGTATATGTTAAATGACACCCCAAAACACATTGCCTAACTTCTCCTGAGTACGGAGATACCACATGTGTGACACTTTTTTGCAGCCTAGGTGGGCAAAGGGGCCCACATTCCAAAGAGCACCTTTCGGATTTCACCGGCCATTTTTTACAGATTTTGATTTCAAACTACTTACCACACATTTGGGCCCCTAGAATGCCAGGGCAGTATAACTACCCCACAAGTGACCCCATTTTGGAAAGAAGACACCCCAAGGTATTCGCTGATGGGCATAGTGAGTTCATAGAAGTTTTTATTTTTTGTCACAATTTAGTGGAATATGAGACTTTGCAAGAAAAAAAAAAAAATCATAATTTTCCACTAACTTGTGACAAAAAATAAAAAGTTCTATGAACTCACTATGCCCATCAGCGAATACCTTAGGGTATCTACTTTCCGAAATGGGGTCATTTGTGGGGTGTTTGTACTGTCTGGGCATTGTAGAACCTCAGGAAACATGACAGGTGCTCAGAAAGTCAGAGCTGCTTCAAAAAGCGGAAATTCACATCTTTGTACCATAGTTTGTAAACGCTATAACTTTTACCCAAACCATTTTTTTTTTACCCAAACATTTTTTTTTTATCAAAGACATGTAGAACAATAAATTTAGAGAAAAATTTATATATGGATGTCGTTTTTTTGCAAAATTTTACACCTGAAATTGAAAAATGTAATTTTTTTTGCAAAGAAAACGTTAAATTTTGATTAATAACAAAAAAGTAAAAATGTCAGCAGCAATGAAATACCACCAAATGAAAGCTCTATTAGTGAGAAGAAAAGGAGGTAAAATTCATTTGGGTGGTAAGTTGCATGACCGAGCAATAAACGGTGAAAGTACTGTAGGTCAGAAGTGTAAAAAGTGGCCTGGTCATTAAGGGTGTTTAAGCTATAGGGGCTGAGGTGGTTAATCTTTTATTCCCATACGGTATGTACCTCTCACAATGAGATTTTAGGATGTTTTTAAAGATATCCCATTTTGTGGCTGGATTTTTATTTTTGAGGACTTTGTCCCAGTTAGTTAGGCCTATGGCCTCTCTTAGTTGGCTAAATTTAGCTTTTTTGAAGTTTGGTATTTTTGTTCCTCCCTGTAGAAACACTCTTTTGAATGATTGGAAGGTTATTACTTTATGGTCACTATTTCCCAGGTGTCCACCAACCTGCACGTCTGTTGTTCTGTCAGGCCTATTGGTTAATACTAAGTCGAGTATGGCCGTCCCTCTAGTCGGGTCCTGAACCAGTTGGGAGAGGGGTAATTGTCTTTGGTTATTGCCAAGAACCTGTTTCCCTTATGAGATAGGGACGAGTGCAGTACTGTCTTAGGGGTTATTCATCACAAGAACCTGACATATATCTGGACACTGCTAAGCGCTTGAATCCTAGACAAGCAATCTGGGCCTTGTTCTTAACCCAGTTTTATTTTATTGTTACATATTGTCCTAGGTCAGGTAATGTGAAAGTGGACGGTTTTGGTATTTGTCATTTTATCAATACTGAACCTGGTAACATTTTACCTCCTGGTATTGTCATTGCTGCCGTTAATCCTGATCTTGCCTCTGAAATACAATGTCAGGATTTAGCTCCCGGTAAATTGTTTGTTCCTCCAAATCTTTGCCTTAAAGCGTCACCTTGATCAACCCTATACAAGCAGGCATATAGCCTGGTAGGGTTGCTGATGCTGATTAAGATGATACCTGTCTTTTATCTGTAGGTAGTAGCATTGTAGAGAAACAGCGGGTGTGCAGGCGCGAGATCAGAGGCCAGAGGTCTAGCGTGGTCAATCTAAAGGGAGGGGGCATAATTTGAAGGAGAGGGGCGTCAGTATGGAGCACCCGGGCTGTCGCAGGAGATGTGTTCAAACCGCATAAACCCTCCTCCTGGTGCTCCAACAGCTCATTAGCATATTTAGAAAAGTTCAAACTTCTCCACAACACCACTACCTACAGATAAAAGACAGGTATAGTTTTAATCTGTGTCAGCAACCCTACCAGGCTATATGCCTGGTTATATAGGGTCGATCTGGGTGACAGAGCCGCTTTAAAGTTGTGGAGGAATCTCATTGTTCTGTACTTGCAGGTCATCCGGGAATTGCTGGGACTTTAGACACACATCTCAATGGATTCCATTACTGACCTTCTGCCCCCCCATGGGAAGATGGCCGTCTGCATGGTCATTGATAGGTTCTCTCAAATGTGTCACCTAAGGCTTCTTTCACACAAACTATACGCATTGCATCAGGATGCGTTCAGGGTGCGCTCAGTAAAACTCACACCATTTCCCAAGCAAGTTCAGTCAGTTTTGTCTGCATTTGCATTCAGTGTTTCAGTTTTTTCTGCGCATGTGCAATCAGTTTTGATGCGTTTTTCACAAGCATTAAAAAAACCTGAAGAAGACTTACAAACAATATCTCCTACTGCAGCCAGATGCAATGTGTTTTTCACTGAAGCCCCATTCAATTCTATGGGGCCAGGCAGTGGCGTCTCTAGCTTTCTAATTTTGGGTGGGCACACTGGGGGCCAGGACAAAAGTAGGGGGGGCAGCTATAAAAACGATACATTTACACAAGTACGCTTAGAAATGCTGCGATACTTTACCCAATACCTAAAACCGCAACAGGGATGAAAAGTCCTGCTGTCTGTGGTTTAAAAAAAAAAAACAATCACTCAGATTTCAACATGTCCTAGTTGCCTGTGGATGACACTTTTATAGGGAGGGGAATCTGTGGATCACACTGCTATGGGGGGGATCTGTGGATAACACATACCGTATATAGCATCTTATGCTATATGTGTCATCCACAGATCCACCCCATGACAGTGTCATCCCCATTTCCCCCTCCATAGCAGTGTCATCCACAGATCCCCCTCCCTATAACAGTGTCATCCACAGATCCCCCTCCCTATAACAGTGTCATCCACAGATCCCCCTCCCTATAACAGTGTCATCCACAGATCCCCCTCCCTATAACAGTGTCATCCACAGATCCCCCTCCCTATAACAGTGTCATCCACAGATCCCCCTCCCCGCCACTCACATGAGTGTACATTTGACATTTCTAAAGTGTAATCCATATCCTGCAGGATTAAGCAGCCGCTCATCTCTACTAGTACCTTAACCTTACACCACTCGGCTAGCTTCGGTAACAGGGCCAGGCTACTGCCTACAGGCACTGCCTGTTAGTTGTTAATGAGCGAGTGCTGATTTCTGCAGGTCAGAGCATACGGATTACACTCCTGTGAGCGGTCCAGACCAATGGCGGATCCAGAGCCTGGTCTCGGGAGGGGCACTTCCAGATTATTTTATGTCCGCCGCCACAGAACAAGGGTGCTTATAGAACAGAGTACACAGTGTAGAGGTATACTGTATATTGTGTGGCACAGTGTATGCTATATGTGTATAACATAAACATATTTCACATGAAAACTTACAATTACTTGGCTTGGCCCTTGGGGATCTCGGACGCCACTTCAACACTTTGGCCAGGGGCTCGGCGGAGCTGATGTTGTGTTTTATCCTAATGAGAAAGATTTCATAATAAGGATTTGGAGAAGGGGCAGAGGGATAGCAGAGCAGGGAGAGGCTGGTGCTGCTACTAGGGGGTCATACCATGGGGGAGTAATAAAGCCCACCATAATGCCCCTCAGTAGAAATAATTCTCCTTATAATGTGACAATGCAAAAAATACCCCCTTGTAATGCCCCCAGTTGAGCTAATGTCCCCCATAGTATGCCAGTATAAAATACCCCTATATAGTGCCCCCAGTAAATGCCCCCATAATGTACCAGTATAAAATGCCCCATATATCGTGCCCCAGTAGATGCCCTCAGTGTCCCCCATACTATGCAAGTATAAAATACCCCTTCTTAGTGCCCCCCATAGATGACTCCATAGTACTCCTCTCCCCCCTTCCCCATAGTACCCACTATAATGTGTCCTAGTATAAAATGCTACTGTACAGAGCCCCCCATATAAAATACCCCTTCTTTGTGGCCTCAGTAGATGCCCCTATAGTGCCCACCAATAATGTGCCAGTAATAAGTGCCCTCAATAACGTGCCAGTAATAAGTGCCCTCAATAACGTGCCAGTAATAAGTGCCCCCAATAACGTGCCAGTAACAAGAGCCCCCCATCACGTGCCAGTAACAAGAGTCCCCCAATGTGCCAGTAATAAGAGCCCAGCCCCCCATCATGTGCCAGTAATAATCCCCCCCATCATGTGCCAGTAATAAGCCCCCCATCATGTGCCAGTAATAATCCCCCCATCATGTGCCAGTAATAGGCCCCCTCATCATGTGCCAGTAATAAGCCCCCCCAATGTGGCAGTAACAAGAGCCCACCTAATGTGCCTGTAAAACTATTGTAAAAAAAAAAAAAAAAAACACTTATACTTACCTCCTTGGCAGCAATGCGATGCAGGCCTCTTCCGGCCTGTGTCCCGCGCTGTATGGCTCAGGCGGCGCGATGACATCATCGCACCGCCTGCGCCGGCCTCTGATAGGCTGCCGGCCTAGTGCCTGCAGCCTATCAGAGGAAGGGGAAGGGACACGCCTCTCCCCTGCCGCAGCACAGCACAGGCAGATGACTATGGAGATGAGCGCAATGGAAGCGCTCCTCTCCCTGTACCCGAGTGCGGCGGCTCACTTGGGGGGGCATTTTAGTTGGGGGGGCACAGCGTGATGTAGGGGGGGCCGCGGCCCCCTCTGGCCCACCCCTGGCGACGCCACTGGGGCCAGGGCTGCGTGAAAAACAGAATATAGAACATGCTACGATTCTCATGCAACGCAGAAATGATGTGTGAAAAACAACGCTCATGTGCACAGACCCATTGAAATGAATGGGTCAGGATTCAGTGCCGATACTATGCGTTCACTCCACGCATCTCACCCATGCGGAAGTGAACGCACGGAACTCGCGCGGAAACTTCTAGACGCTAAAAAATTAGATACCTTGTTAGACGACAATATTCTCAAATACATGGGATACCCGAGTCCATCGTCTCAGATACAGGTGTCCAATTTGTCTCGAGATTCTGGAGAGAATTTAGTAAGAGACTGGGGATCAAACTGTCCTTGTCATCTGCATTCCATCCTGAGACAAATGGACAAACTGAAAGAGTCAACCAGGTACTGGAGCAGTTTTTAAGATGCTTTATGTCTGACAGAACAAGTGGAAGAGGTTTTTGTCCCTAGCGGAGTTTGCTATCAACAATCATGTTAGCTCCTCTAGTGGCATCTCACCTTTTTATTGTAATTATGGTTTTAATCGTTTTTCATCAGCTTCTGGGCTAAGCTCTGTGAGTCCTGCAGTGGATACTATCGTTAATGATCTGTGCACAGTTTGGGGCCAGGCTCACAAGATCCAGGAAAAAGCTTAAAGCATAAAGCACCACCAAATACTTACTAGAAGTGCACAAATAGTCCCACAAAATGGACAGTGACATACCAGAGGGGGATCAATGGCAAAAATTCCCACAAAAAATATGTATTTTAATCAGGGGCCATTTTTATGCGTTTTGAAGGGAAACTCTCAAAAATGTGCCCTGCTGGAGCCTAGAAATTTTTATTTTAGGCCATGGGAGTACGG
The DNA here is from genome assembly GCF_905171765.1 of Bufo bufo. Lineage (NCBI taxonomy): Eukaryota > Metazoa > Chordata > Amphibia > Anura > Bufonidae > Bufo > Bufo bufo. Next base: position 576,820,885 of record NC_053390.1, read on the forward strand.
GCCCCAAAAATTAGGCATTCACCGGACAGAAAAGAACAAGTGATTTTGTGGCTGGAGGTATATTAGCTGGTCAGTGGATAACTATTTTACTGTAGGCCAGTGGAGTACAGGCCCCAAACATTAGGCATTCACCAGACAGAAAAGAATAAGTGATTATGTGGCTGGACGTACATTAGACGGTCAGTGGATAACAATTTTACTGCAGGCAGGTGGAATACAGGCCCCAAACATTAGGCTGGAGGTAGGGGCTTTGCTAGGCTAAAACTTTCGGGGCCGGGTCACCTGATGTTTTGTCCCAGGCCCCGAATATACTGCCTGCCAGGCAGATACAACTGTATTGCGGTCCTCAGGCCGTCAATACAATTTAATGTAATGCACTGCAAGATCTGAAGGACCTGTGATGACATCACAGGTCATGTGATCAGTGCAGAAGGCAGGGGTTGAGAAGGACCTGCGATGATGTCACCATCATGTGACCAGTGCAGGAGAGGACGGCAGCGAAGAGGAGAAGAAGCTGTAGTGATGTCTGTATATAAGGAGAGGTAAGTGAAGGGAGAGGCAGAGCAATGCTGGGAGTTGTGGTTATTTAACTGGGACTGTAGGTTAGGGCTGTGTCACGGATGATGTTGCAGATAGCTGGAAGTTATGAATAAACGTCCGACTGGCTTGATCCCAAACTAAGGAGCATATAGGTGACCCCTATAAAACCCTAAGAGCTCACCCTGACTGCTAAGCACATACAAGGGTCTCAGAGGTAGACGATTGTATGCCCACGTACCTAAGACTGTGTGACACCTGAAAACCCTATAATAGTGAGGGGACACGACCACCGGCTCCCTGCACTTAATACGGAGGGAGTCAGGGTCACCTAGAATCAAGCCAGCAAGGAAACACAATACATGAAAGGACTTATCTGAACAAGCAGCAGCAGAAGCCTCCAGCAGTGAACACTTCAATCCAGGAAGTAGTATAAACTGCAAAGTGAGGCAGTATGCTTTGCAAATTTTGCAAAATGTGAAGATCAGACAATATTGCTTAGAATTCCCTTCACCATTAACAACGGTGTCAGACTGCCTATATAGAGATAAAATAGCTTCACAAACATTACCACGTAAATTGTCTGAGTGCAGAGCTAGACTGGATGAACTACTAGATGATACTGGAACATTTTTAAATAAATCTGAATTAGCTGCCAAACTTTCAATAAACGAACTACACACAATGCAATATGAATACTTAAAAGCACAAGTCAAGTTTTTTCTTGCACATTCTAGGTCAAACTCTGATCTCTCATGGTTTGAGAAACTTCTAACTCAGACAAAACCTCCTACGAAAATAATTGCTAACATAACCAGACAACTTAGTTTGATGGACAAACCCAATGCTCTATATTACATCAGAGAATGGGAAAATGACTTAAACCGGACATTTTCTGACATCGAGGTTAGTTTATTGTTATCTGCCCCAAAACAGATTTCTAGATGCATTACAATACAAGAAAATGCTTATAAGATATTAACTAGGTGGTATCTGACACCCCATAAATTGAGTAAAATATATCCCCTCACATCCAAAAATTGCTGGAGATGCAATATACAGGTAGGAGATTTCCTCCATATTTGGTGGTCATGTCCTAAGATAATTAACTTCTGGAAAGACATATTTCTCAAGATCAGGAAGATCTTGCATTTATCAGAGGTAAGACTTCCATTTCTTCCAGAAATAGCATTACTCTCTCTTTTACCGACTTCCCTGTCCAAGATAGAAAAGAGCTTGATAAGAATTTTAATAGCTGCTGGTAGATTACTAATTGCAATAAAATGGAAATCGGAGGACATCCCATCAAGACCTCAATGGTCCGCTAAAGTAAATGATATTGCCAGATTGGAGGAGCTCTCGCACTGGGAACTTAGGAATCACTCCAAATTTTAAAAAAATGGGGGCCTTGGAAGTCAGAAACACAGATCTAAAAGCTCTTAATTATGTCTACATAAACATAGATTAATAAATAACACATACACTAATATGTGAAAATATTCTGGTAAAGGGTCCGGCTGGTCTGTACTTGGAGTCTCGTTGGAGGATATTTAATATGCAAGAAACCTTACTCCTGAGTGGTTTTTTAACTACTTGAGGACTTTTAAATAATTGTCTAGAGGAAATATTGTTCTGTTCTCCCCCCCCCACCTTTCCCTCCCTCCCCTCATTCCCCTCCCCTTCTCTCCACCCCCCCTTTTTTTTCTCGTACCAGCTTAACACACCTGACTCTTAACCCCCCTCCCTCCCCCTCTTCCCATTAGTTATCCATAACTTCCTGTTTACCCCCTCTTCCTTATTCTACCACATATTACTTAATCAAAATGAATAGACACTAACATTGTATCTCCCCAGAACTATGTTGGATTTCATCAACCTAATACAGTGAACTCAAGGATATCTATACAGTTTCTGTTATACAGATTTTTTTTCTTTCTTCAAGTTATAATAACAAACCCCAGATACTAATGCATACTGTATTACTTTACAATGTCCAAATGCTATCTACTCGCTATACAACATGGTTGATGTATACCTTTCTACTAAGTGTCATTGTAGAACATTTTATATTATGTGGATGTTTATTTCTTGAAATAATAAAAATAATTTTGAAAGTGAGGCAGTATGGGAGGGAATATAAAGGAAAGAGGATTAGTCTAAATAGGTGACACCTGGGAGAAGGAAATGAGATGAGAAAGTGAAACCAAAACAAAGAACATCATGCAAGAGGTAGAGAAGGATGTCTGTCAGACCTTCTCACAGAACTGGCGGTGACAGGCTGAAGGGAGGGATGTTATCATGGGACTAAATGTTCAGGAGTGATATTATTTACATGGGACTGTATGTTGATTGCAGCTGTGGGAGGGAGTGATGTTTACATGGGACTGTATATTGATGGTGGCTGGGGGAGGGAGTGATGTTATTTACATTGGACTGTATGTTGAATGTGGCTGTGGGAGGGAGTGATGTTATTTACATGGGACTGTATATTGGAGGTGGCTGTGGGAGGGAGTGATGTTATTTACATGGGACTGTATATTGATGGCGGCTGTGGGAGGGAGTGATGTTTACATGGGACTGTATATTGATGGCGGTTGTGGGAAGGGGTGATGTTATTTACATGGGACTGTATGTTGAAGGTGGCTGTGGGAGGGAGTGATGTTATTTACATGGGACTGTATGTTGATGGTGGCTGTGGCAGGGAGTGCTTTTATTTACATGGGACTGTATGTTGGAGGAGACTGGGGAGGGGGTGATGTTACTTACATGGGACTGTATTTTGGAGGGGGCTGTAGACGGAGAGGGATGGTATTTACATGGGACTGTATATTGGAGGGGGCTGTAGACAGAGAGAGATGTTATTTACATGGGACTGTATATTGTAGGGACCTGGAGAGATGGTGTGATGTTATTTACATGGGACTCTATGGCGGAGGGAGGGAAATAGTGTTATTTACATGGGACCGTATGGTGGAGGGGCTGAGGAATTATAATTTGTGAGGACACTAAGAGGAGAAATATAACTACAGGGGGCACTTCAGGGGAGACTATTATAACAGGAGGGGGGCAATATAAGAACTAGGGGCACTGTAGGGGCATTTTAAATCCAGGGGACATTAGGCGTTCTTATTACTACTGGGGGCTCTAAAGGAGGGTCTTATAGATCCGCCTTATTTCTACAAAGAGCACTATGGGGGGCCTTATAAGTACTGAGGGGTCTGTGAGGGCATTATTAATACTGGAGGGCTCTTCTAGTCTTCTACTAATGGAGGCACTCTTGGGGAGCATTGTTACTGTTGGGGGCACTGTAGGGGGCAGTATTACTAAGGAGGGCATTCTAGAAGGGAATTACTATTGGTGGGACTACGAGGAGCAGTATTTCTTCAGGATAGTATTTGGGGGTATTGGGGAGCACAGCGAGCAGCAGGAGAACAATGTGGGGACTCCAGGTTGGGGGATGATTAAAGAAAAGTGAGGAAGCTAAGATGTCTGTGTGTCACACTGAGGCGGCTGAGAGAAGTTGTCTGGACCGAGTGGAGAAGATCATGACAGGGAAGATCAGAGGAGACGTCACCTGGGAGGCCCTGGATGTAAAAGGTACTGTATGTGCTGTTGTATAGCAAGTACAGCAAAATGCTGTGTGTGCGGGGAGGGTCGACTTCCAGGGGAGTATGGCAAACATGCCGAAAGGTGGGCTAAAAAAACTACAGATTGCTGCAGTTTTATTCCAGCCGCCTCTCGGCATGTTTACCGTGCTGCAGCCGGACCTCCGGCCCGCCCCATTATAGTGAATGGGGCCGGAGTGGACTTCCGGCGGCACGGTGCACTAGCGGTAGCACGCATCCAGCAGGCTGTTACCCCGCCGAACAGCCTGCAGGAGAAAGCTACCGCAAGTGTGGAAGTAGCCTTAGAGAATTGGGCCATATTCATTGGGGTTTGGGCTAGGGTTTCCACCCGTACGGGAATGATCCGGACAGTCCGGGTTTGTAATCCTGTGCCCGGGTACAAGCCTTTCTCAGACCCGGGCACAGCGATCTCTTTACTCTCCCGACTTCTGTAGCAGGTAGCCAATGAGCAGCAGTGCTGGTGGTGACGTCTAATCATACTGCCAGCCCTGCGGTCCGGCACTCTGCAGCCTGAAGACACCATAAGAAGACTCCTCCTCCCAGCCTGCTCCCTGATCAGAGGAGCCGACATTGCAGTAAGAACTGCTGGTCACTGCCCCCCTTCCCCATGGCTAGCTGGTGCCCTGTTAACCCTTACCCTCTTATTTACACAGCTGCTGGTGTTTAAACAGCCAGAGCTGGTGTAAATGATGCAGCTATGTAGTCTGGACCGAGGTCCGAGGGGGAGGGTTGTCAGGAGAGGCAGTGTTACTAGCTGTAGGACTGCCCTTCCACTGCATGATGGAGCCCCAGGAATCCTGCATAAAAGTGAGTGCATATGTGATCTGTAGTATATGCCCGTATGTAATAACACGTGTGATGTGTACTATGTGCCTGTATGTAATAACATGTGTGATGTGTACTATGTGCCTGTATGTAATAACATGTGTGATGTGTACTATGTGCCTGTATGTAATAACATGTGTGATGTGTACTATGTGCCTGTATGTAATAACATGTGTGATGTGTACTATGTGCCTGTATGTAATAACATGTGTGATGTGTACTGTCTGTATGTAATAACATGTGTGATGTGTACTATGTGCCTGTATGTAATAACATGTGTGATGTGTACTATGTGTCTGTATGTAATAACATGTGTGATGTGTACTGTGTCTGTATGTAATAACATGTGTGATGTGTACTAGGTGTCTGTATGTAATAACATGTGTGATGTGTACTATGTGTCTGTATGTAATAACATGTGTGATGTGTACTATGTGTCTGTATGTAATAACATGTGTGATGTGTACTGTGTCTGTATGTAATAACATGTGTGATGTGTACTATGTGTCTGTATGTAATAACATGTGTGATGTGTACTATGTGTCTGTATGTAATAACATGTGTGATGTGTACTATGTGTCTGTATGTAATAACATGTGTGATGTGTACTATGTGTCTGTATGTAATAACATGTGTGATGTGTACTATGTGTCTGTATGTAATAACATGTGTGATGTGTACTGTGTCTGTATGTAATAACATGTGTGATGTGTACTATGTGCCTGTATGTAATAACATGTGTGATGTGTACTATGTGTCTGGATGTAATAACATGTGTGATGTGTACTATGTGTCTGGATGTAATAACATGTGTGATGTGTACTATGTGTCTGGATGTAATAACATGTGTGATGTGTACTATGTGTCTGTATGTAATAACGTGTGATGTGTACTATGTGTCTGTATGTAATAATATGTGTGATGTGTACTGTGTCTGTATGTAATAACATGTGTGATGTGTACTGTGTCTGTATGTAATAACATGTGTGATGTGCAGTATGTGCATGTATGTAATAACATGTGTGATGTGTACTATAGGCCTGTATGTAATAACATGTGTGATGTGCAGTATGTGCATGTAAGTATTTTCTTTTTTTTTAATTTCTGGAGAACCCCTATTAAACACCATGCTGGCTTCAGGGTGAATGTTCCTAGTTTTATTTTAGTTGCAGCCTATGGAGAGTATCCTCGGAGTCTGGTAACTTGTAGGCCATAGTGATGTCCAGTACATCCTGGCCCCGTACATCTGTGCTTAGCATCTGAATAATTGCACACCATGGATGTTCCTGGTATCATTATACTGAGAGTTCTTTCTATCCTCCACCTAGTAAGATTGTTACGATCTTCCAATCTTCCAGTTTATTAAATGTCTATTATGCCATAATAGAGCTTGCCCGGCTCACTTCAGCCTTGGAGGCCTGCTCTTGGAAGATAGCGACTTCAGAAATCTCCAGCAGCAGGTTCTCAGATCCTGTGAGGGGCACCTATCTGGGCATAACTACTGTGAGGGGCACATATCTGGGCATAAGTACTGTAAGGGGGCACATATCTGGGCATAACTACTGTGAGGGGGCACATATCTGGCTATAACTACTGTGAGGATACACATATCTGGCATAACTACTGTGCGGGGGCACATATCTGGGCATAACTACAGCGAGGGGGCACATTCCTAGGCATAACTACAGCCACGGGGCACATATCTGGGCATAACTACAGCAACAGTTATGCCCATAACTACAACTACAGGGGCACAAAAGTAGGCATAACTACTGTGACAGGAACAAAGGTGGGCATAACTGCTGTGAGGGGCCACAAGGAGGACATAACTATTTTGAAGGGACCACAAGGTGGGCATTGTCCTAAGGAAAATGTCCTAGATTACCCTGCTATACTTTGGCATTGCTCAGTCTTACAGGCCAGCACAGCGCCCCCTGCTGGTGATTTCACAGAGGCAGTCACCATCCTTTCCTTATGTGATTATTCTTTTTTTCTCTTCTTTCCAAAATGGGGTCACTTGTGGGGTAGTTATACTGCCCTGGCATTCTAGGGGCCCAAATGTGTGGTAAGTAGTTTGAAATCAAAATCTGTAAAAAATGGCCGGTGAAATCCGAAAGGTGCTCTTTGGAATGTGGGCCCCTTTGCCCACCTAGGCTGCAAAAAAGTGTCACACATGTGGTATCTCCGTACTCTTTGGGGTGTCATTTTACATATACCCATGCTGGGTGAGAGAAATATCTTGGCAAAAGACAACTTTTCCCATTTTTTTATACAAAGTTGGCATTTGACCAAGATATTTCTCTCACCCAGCATGGGTATATGTAAAATGACACCCCAAAACACATTGCCCAACTTCTCCTGAGTACGAAGATACCACATGTGTGACACTTTTTTGCAGCCTAGGTGGGCAAAGGGGCCCACATTCCAAAGAGCACCTTTCGGATTTCACCGGCCATTTTTTACACATTTTGATTTCAAACTACTTACCACACATTTGGGCCCCTAGAATGCCAGGGCAGTATAACTACCCCACAAGTGACCCCATTTTGGAAAGAAGACACCCCAAGGTATTCACTGATGGGCATAGTGAGTTCATGGAAGTTTTTTGTCACAAGTTAGTGGAATATGAGACTTTGTAAGAAAAAAAAAAAAAAATCATCATTTTCCGCTAACTTGTGACAAAAAATAAAAAGTTCTATGAACTCACTATGCCCATCAGCGAATACCTTAGGGTGTCTACTTTCCGAAATGGGGTCATTTGTGGGGTGTTTGTACTGTCTGGCCATTGTAGAACCTCAGGAAACATGACAGGTGCTCAGAAAGTCAGAGCTGCTTCAAAAAGCGGAAATTCACATTTTTGTACCATAGTTTGTAAACGCTATAACTTTTACCCAAACCATTTTTTTTTTTACCCAAACATTTTTTTTTTATCAAAGACATGTAGAACAATAAATATAGAGAAAAATTTATATATGGATGTCGTTTTTTTTAAAAAATTTTACAACTGAAAGTGAAAAATGACATTTTTTTGCAAAAAAATCGTTATATTTCGATTAATAACAAAAAAAGTTAAAATGTCAGCAGCAATGAAATACCACCAAATGAAAGCTCTATTAGTGAGAAGAAAAGGAGGTAAAATTCATTTGGGTGGTAAATTGCATGACCGAGCAATAAACGGTCAAAGTACTGTAGGTCAGAAGTGTAAAAAGTGGCCTGGTCATTAAGGGTGTTTAAGGTAGGGGGGCTGAGGTGGTTAACACGAGCGGATCCTGTGCAGGTAATCTGCTGTGTGAAAGAGACAGCAGAAAACGGAGCACTAACATGATTGATGATGCTCCGTGCCTCTCTGTTATCTTTTTACTACATAATTACTGTGGCAACTTTATCTCACTGAGATTTTATAGAAAAAAGATCACAGGGAGGAAAAGAGCATTATCAATAATGTTAGTGCTGCGTGTCTCTGCTTTCCGGAACGGGGCTTGGCTCTCTTTCACTCAGCAGATTACCCAAACGGCTCCACTTGTGTGTAAGAGCCCTTAGTGTAAAGAAAATCTGACACCTCTTTGTAAAAATGGGGGGGCATTCCAAAGTTTGCACTGGGGCCCAGTCAGTTCTAGTTACGCCCCTGGACACGCCCACCCTCTCTCCCTTTTGTTCGGGTTTGGCTTTAAGAAAAGGTGGCAACCCTAGTTTGGGCCCTGGATCCTTTGAGACCCTAGCAACGCCCCTGGCTAGAGGTATATTAGGCGGTCAGTGGATAACAATTTTACTGCAGGCCAGTGGAGTACAGGCCCCAAACATTAGGCATTCACCGGACAGAAAAGAACAAGTGATTATATGGCTTGAGGTATATTAGGCGGTCAGTGGATAACAATTTTACTGCAGGCCAGTGGAGTACAGGCCCCAAACATTAGGCATTCACCGGACAGAAAAGAACAAGTGATTATATGGCTTGAGGTATATTAGGCGGTTAGTGGATAACAATTTTACCGTAGGCCAGTGGAGTATAAGCCCCAAACATTAGGCATTCACTGGACAGAAAAAAAAAAGTGATTATGTGGCTGGAGGTATATTAGGCGGTTAGTGAATAACAATTTTACCGTAGGCCAGTGGAGTACAGGCAAATCAAGGAAAAATATATATAAAACATTCTGCACGATATGATAATGAATGTTGCGGATGTACATGGTTACATTTATACAGTCACAGAAAATAATGCACTATAATAATAGATGCAAGCATAACATATGGACTAAGCCCTCACTCTATTGATAAAATCTGAGACACTTGGTCAATACATTTTGATCAAAACACATCTAAACCCACCTACCAAGCGACAAGGTGGTCTCAGTTCAGGCGGGTCCTACGCTAAACCTACCCATGCAGTTATGCATTTATGTTCAGGAGCACAGACCCCGCACATATAGTGTGTTGCTCCTAGTTACCTCCATGTGCAGCAGCAACCGGTGGGAGGAGGAGCACACACACCTATATGTACCACCTTAATCAAGGTCGCCTATTAGATAGGTGGGGCAAAAGTGCACATGAATGCTACTCCCAAGATAGGAGCGTATTCACAAATGAAGGTGCCACTCCTTTAAGACAAGTCAAACAAATCTCGGAAAAAAATATATAAAACATCCTGCACGATATGATAATGAATGTTGCTTGCATCTATTATTATAGTGCATTATTTTCTGTGACTGTATAAATGTAGCCATGTACATCCGCAACATTCATTATCATATCGTGCAGGATGTTTTATATATTTTTTTTCCCTATAATAGTGGGGGACACGACCACCGGCTCCCTGCACTTAATACGGAGGGAGTCATGGTCACCTAGAATCAAGCCAGCACAGAAACACAAATAAAGGAAAAATACTTATCTGAGGAACCGGCAGTTGCAGGCTCTAGCAGTAAACACAATCCAGGAAGTAGTATAAACCGCAAAGTGAGACAGTATGGAAGGGAATATAAAGGGAGGCAATCAGTGTAAATAGATGACAGCTGGGAGAAGGAAAAGAGATGACAAAGTGAAACCAAAACAAAGAACATCATGCAAGAGGTACAGAAGAACGTCTGCTAGAGCTTCTCAGAGAGCTGGCGGTGACAGTACCCCTCCCTCTACGAGTGGACTCCGGACACTCAGAGCCCACCCTCTCAGGATGGGACCTATGGAAAGCCCTGATGAGACGAGTGGCCTTAATGTCCGCCACTGGGACCCACATCCTCTCCTCAGGACCATAACCTTCCCAATGAACGAGGTACTGGAGAAAACCGCGGATAATGCGAGAATCCACAATCCTAGAGACCTGAAATTCAAGATTACCATCAACAACAATCGGAGGAGGAGGCAAAGAGGAGGGTACAGTGGGTTGGACATACGGTTTTAATAGGGACCTGTGAAAAACATTATGGATCTTCCAAGTCTGAGGAAGATCAAGACGGAAGGCAACGGGATTGATGATGGACAAGATCTTGTAAGGCCCAATAAACTTAGGACCCAACTTCCAGGATATTCTTTGTAGACAACCACTTCAGATCCGGACCAGGCACACGTCTCTTATCCGCCACACGCTTATATCTCTCACTCATCCTCTTCAGATTACCCTGAATCTTTTGCCAAATAAATGACAAAGACGAGGAAAATCTCTCCAGAGAATGTCCCAAACTGCGGATGAAACCCATATGCACCAAAAAAATGGTGACTTATCCGAGGACTCCTGGCGACGGTTATTTAAAGCAAACTCAGCAAGGGACAAAAAAGAATATCAATCCTCCTGATTCTCTGCCACAAAACAGCGCAGATATGTCTCCAGATTCTGATTGATGCGTTCAGTCTGGCCATTCGACTGCGGGTGAAAAGCAGAAGAGAGCGACAACCGAACCCCCAAGCGAGAACAGAAGGCCTTCCAGAATCTGGAAACAAACTGCGTGCCCCTATCAGAAACTATGTCTGAAGGAATGCCATGCAATTTGACAATGTGATCAACAAATGCTTGCGCCAGCGTTTTAGCATTGGGTAACGCAGGAAAGGGAATGAAATGCGCCATTTTGCTAAAACGGTCCACTACTACCAGAATCACAGTCTTCCCCGAGGAACGAGGCAGGTCCGTAATGAAGTCCATGGACAGATGCGTCCAAGGACGGGAAGGAATGGGTAACGGGAGGAGAGAACCCGATGGCCGTGAATGAGGGACCTTGGCACGAGCGCAGGTCTCGCAGGCTGCCACAAAACCCTCAACCGTCTTACGAAGAGCCGGCCACTAGAATCTCCAAGCAATGAGATCCACTGTGGCTCTACTCCCTGGGTGCCCAGCAAGGTCAGTATCGTGGTGCTCCTTAAAAACCTTGTGTCGTAAAGCGAGAGGCACAAACCACCTCCCAGGAGGACAAAAATCAGGAGCCTCTGCCTGGACTGCCTGAACCTCTGCCTCCAAATCAGGATAAAGAGCAGAGACGACCACCCCTTCAGCCAAAATGGGACCCGGGTGTTCAAAGTTCCCCCCTCCCGGAAAACAACGTGACAGAGCATCAGCCTTCACATTTTTAACCCCAGGGCGGAACATGACAACAAAATTAAATCTAGAAAAGAATAAAGACCATCTGGCCTGGCTCGGGTTCAGAGCTTGGCTGATTCCAAGTAGGCCAGATTCTTATGGTCGGTAAACACGGTAATAGGGTGTCTGGCTCCCTCTAGCCAATGGCGCCATTCCTCAAAAGCTAATTTGATGGCCAACAACTCCCTATCTCCCACATCGTAATTTCTCTCTGCGGAGGAGAGTTTCTTCGAGAAAAAGGCACACGGTCGCCATTTGGCAGGAGAGGGACCCTGAGACAAGACCGCACCCACACCCACCTCAGAAGCGTCCACCTCAAATATGAAAGGCAGAGAGACATCAGGTTGTACCAAGATGGGAGCGGAAGCAAAACTCTCTTTGATACTAGAAAAGGCCTTAAGCGCATCTACCGACCCGGAGGAAAAATCTACCTCCTTTTTAGTCATATCAGTGAGTGGCTTAACAACAGAGGAATTATCAAAATAAACTTCCTGTAATAATTGGCAAAACCCAAAAACCGCATCAGCGCCTTCTGATTCTCAGGAAGCTCCCAATCAAGCACAGCGCGGACCTTCTCAGGGTCCATGCGAAAACCAGAAGCGGAGAGAAGAAAACCCAGAAATTGAATCTCTGGAACCGCAAACACACATTTTTCCAGTTTAACGTACAATTTATTCTCCCGCAGAATGAGCAAGACCTGACGTAGGTGGTCCCTATGAGTTTTGAAATCAGGAGAAAAAATCAAAATGTCGTCTAGATACACCAGTACAAATTTCCCCATTAAATGATAAAAAATGCTGTTCACAAAATGTTGGAAGACGGCTGGAGAATTCATCAAACCAAAGGGCATAACCAAATTCTTGAAATGGCCCTCAGGGATATTGAAGGCCGTCTTCCATTCGTCCCCTTCCCTGACCCTGACTAGGTTGTATGCCCCTCTTAAATCCAACTTAGAAAAAACTTTAGCCCCAACAATCTGGTTAAGCAGGTCCGGGATCAGAGGAAGCGGATAAGGGTCACGAATTGTGATACAGTTCAGCTCCCTGAAATCCAGACATGGTCTTAAAGAACCATCTTTTTTCTTAACAAAAAAAAAAAAACAGCGGCAACAGGTGACTTCGAGGGTCGGATGTGTCCATTTCTCAGGCTCTCAGAGATAGCATAGCGACTCTTTCAGGTTGGGAGAGATTATATAAACATGATTTTGGCAGTTTGGCGCCTGGGATGAGATTAATAGGGCAATCGTACTCCCGGTGAGGGGGCAGCTCCTGGACACCACTCTCTGAAAACACATCCGAAAATTCAGAGAGAAAAGATGGTACAGTCTTGGTAGAAACCTCTGAAAGAGACGCCGTGAGGCAATTCTCTCTGCAAAAGTCACTCCAACCATTTATTTGCCTTGCTTGCCAATCAATGGTGGGGTTATGTTTAGTGAGCCAGGGTAGCCCCAACACTAGAGGAGTAGGTAATCCGCTTAGGACGAAACATGACATATCCTCAACATAAGCGTCACCCACAGTCAAACGGATATTGTGAACTATGCCCTTTAACGATTTTTAAGAAAGTGGAGCGGAATCGATAGCAAAAACAGGTATATCCTTTGTGCCAAAGTGCATACCTGGAAACCATGTGTTATAGCAAATTGATTATCAATGAGATTGACAGCTGCTCCACTATCTACAAAAATCTCACAAACAATGTTCTTGCTATCTAGTACCACCCTGGCAGGTAGGACAAAACGGGAACTACAAGCAAACGGCAAACCTTCAATTTCCGCATCAATCTTGCCAATAGTAACAGATGGAAAGTTTTTAGAGGGTTTTTTTCTTCTTGTTTCTTTATTACCCTCAGAAAATTCCCTGAATCTCCTAGAGGGGCAAACATTTGCCAAATGATTTATACCCCCACAACAGAAACAAACCCTCCTCTGAGAGCTTAATCCTCTACTATCAGAGGCAAGCAAACCCAGCTGCATGGCCTCCTCCTCAGAGGAGATTGAGAGAGACTGAGGCCCCTGCGCACTGAATGAGACCGCCCCACTGTTCTTGGACTGAATATGACAGGAAGGAGTGGTCTCTCCTCTCTCTCTAAGACGCCTGTCAATACGAACAGCTAGAGACATGGCAGACTCCAACGAGGCAGGTCTCTCATTAAAAGCAAATGCATCTTTCAATCCCTCTGAAAGACCATGGCAAAATTGACTTCGGAGTGCAGCATCATTCCAACCAGTATCAGCTGCCCATCTCCGAAATTCTGAACAATATATCTCTGCGGACTGTTTACCCTGGCATAAAAGACGCAGTTTAGATTCAGCCAGAGCAATACGATCCGGGTCATCATATATCTGCCCCAGGGCTAAAAAAAATTCATCCACCGATCGGAGGGGCCGTGCCCCCACCGGCAGCGAAAAGGCCCAAGACTGAGTGTTATCCCTGAGCAGCGAGATGATGATCCCCACCCTCTGCTCCTCATCACCAGAGGAATGGGGAAGTAGGCGAAAATGGAGTTTGCAAGCCTCTCTAAAACGAACAAAATTCTCACTACCCCCGGAGAACGTATCCGGAAGCTAGATCTTAGGCTCGGAACAAACTCCATGAACGCAAGCAGAACCAGTCACCTGAAACTGAGACACAGTTTTACGGAGATCTGCTACCTCCAGTGAAAGACCCTGCATGCGGTCAATCAAGGCTGAAACCGGATCCATGCTTAAGACGGTAGTGGCGGTTTATAATGTCACGGATGGTGTTGCAGAAAACTGGAAGTTATAAATAAAAATCCAACTGACTTGATCCTAAGCTAAGGAACATATGGGTGAGCCCTATACAAGCCCTAGAGCTCTCCCTGACTGCTAAGCCCATGCAAAGATCTTTATGATAGAAGATTGCATGCCCTCGTACCTAGACTGTGTGACACCTGAAAACCCTATAGTAGTGAAGGGACACGACCACCGGCTCCCTACACTTAATACGGAGGGAGTCAGGGTCACCTAGAATCAAGCCAGCACGGAAACACAAATAAAGGAAAAAGACTTATCTGAGGAACCAGCAGTTGCAGGCTCTAGCAGTGAACACAATCCAGGAAGTAGTATAAACCGCAAATTGAGGCAGTATGGGAGGGAATATAAAGGGAGGCAATCAGTGTAAATAGATGACAGCTGGGAGAAGGAAAAGAGATGACAAAGTGAAACCAAAACAAAGAACATCATGCAAGAGGTACAGAAGAACGTCTGCTAGAGCTTCTCAGAGAGCTGGCGGTGACATGGCCACAGGTCAAGTATGCACACCCAGTAGTCCAGGGGTTCCTCGCTGCTCAGAGCGTCCACATCGGCCGTTAATCAGGGAACACCTGTCAGTCTAGGCGTTACCTGAGGCTGGATCTGGAGGGTGGCTGTCGATGGGTTGGCTGCAAGAATGATCTCATATCTAAAGCGACTAACACATCTTCAAACCGCCCTCTTCTTGCAGGCGTGGTAGGATTGGTACCCGCACCTGTTTTCGCTGTTGGTGGAAATTCCTCTGCCAGCGCCCGCAACAGCAGAATGCAGCATCTCTCACAGCAAGGCCTGGAAATGCTGCATTCTGACAGCCCTCTGTGATGCTGGTAACATGTCCGCCATTTTGTGTTTGTACTGGGGGTCTAAGTACGTTGCCACCCAGTACTGGTCCTTGCCCTTTATGCTTTCTATATGGGGGTCCCTCTTCAAACACTGGAGCATGAAGACCCCCTTTTGCTCTAAATTGGAAGCGGTGGAGCGCCCTGGCTCCTGCTCATCACCCTGGAGAATGTCGTCCTCGGTCCCCTCCCCCGAGCCACGGACAACACTAGGGATCCCGAAAAGTTTAAAGTCCCCCTCAAAGCCTGCTCTTCTTGCTCCTCCTCCTCCCCCCAGCCACCATCCTCCTCTGACTCCTCTTCTGACTCCTGCTGACTTGTCTCAGGTGGAGTAGCCCCCCCTGGGAATTCATTCAGCATTGCAACTTCCTCATCTTCTAGCTCCTGCTCCTCGACGGCTTGATCAATGACACGACGCAATGCACGCTCCAGAAAGAAGGCGTAAGGTATGATGTCACTGATAGTGCCGTGGCAGCAACTGACCAGTTTGGTGATCTCATCAAATGGCTTCAGAAGTCTGCATGCATCGCGCATGAGCAGCCACTGGCACGGTGAAAAGAAACCAGGCTCCTCAGAAACTGTCCTGCTACAGAGTTTGCACAGGTAGTCGTTAATGGCACGTTGCTGCTGGAGCAGCCTAGCAAGCATATACAAGGTGGAGTTCTAGCGCGTTGGGCTGTTACAAATCAGACGTCTGACGGGCAGGTGGTGTCACAGCTGCCATGGTGTCACAGCTGCCTTCTTAAATGGCAGAGATTTTCGTGGCCTGCCGCAAGACATTCTGGACCCCGGGGTATTTGGCAATGAATCGCTGCATGACTAAGTTCAGGACGTGTGCCATGCACGGCACGTGTGTCATTTTGCCCTGTTTCAGAGCGCTCAGCAGATTGTTACCATTGTCGCACACCACTTTACCAACTGCCAAATTGAGCGGGGTTAGTCACTGATCGGCCTGTGACCGCAGAGCTAAAAGCAGTGCAGGACCGATGTGGCTCTTGGCTTCCAGGCACAACAGCAGCAGCACAGCATGGCAACGTCTCACCTGGCACGTCGAATAGGTTATGGGGAGCTTGGGGGTGCAGCGGAAGAGGCGGTAGCAGTGGGAAAAGGAGGAGACTGAGGATGGAGTAGGAGGAGGAGAAGAGGAGGCAGGCCTGCATGCAATCCGTGGCGGTAACATCAAACCCACACGGGTGCCACGGGTTATATGCTTGACGGCCGTCAGAAGGTTTACTCAGTGGGCAATAAGTTATGTACCTTCCCTGCCCGTGTTTGCTAGACCACGTGTCTGTGGTCAGATGTACCTTGGCACCGACACTGTGTGCCAGAGATATATTTAATTGCCGCTAAACGTGGCCATATAGCTCTGGGATGCCCTTTTGGCAGAAATATTTCTTTCCAGGGACCTTCCATTGCAGTGTTTTTTAAAGGCCTCTGAGTCCACCAGTTTATATGGCAGTAGTTGGCATGCTAGCATTTCTGACAAGCCAGCGGTCAGCTGTTGGGCAAGAGGGTTATCCGACGTCATCAACTTTTTATGCTCGAACATTTGTGCCATGGAAGCCTGCTTTCTGCCAGATGAACGTGACGACGGCACGGTGGAAGGTGGAGTGGAGGACAAATAGGAGGAGAAGGAGAAGAGGAAGGACGTGGAGCACCAGGAGTGTGGCTTTGTGGGTTCTGACGGCGTTGCTCCCACTGGGCTCGGTGATAGGAGGCCATGTGCCTTCTTAAGGCGGTCGTCCATGTCACGAACGTACCTGTACGCCGACGGATACCGCACGTGACAAGGGGTGGTTAACTTCCGGTTAACCCTTTATAGATACAATTCGGTATGCTGCCACCACGTGTTTTAACGGCACACGAACCGACTACCGGTCACTCACCCTAACGCAGAGCAGGGAATGAACCAGGTACTGCTTGCTGACCGATCGCAATCGTTCAGCCAAGCAACAATCAAAATGGCCTTTCTCACACAAAATGGTAACGTTACTCTCTTCAGAGACAGGATTCGTTAATTCCTTTGCTTAGAACACGGAAGACTTAGCAAATAAGATTTTTCAATCTTTTAATAAACACCTGGATGTTCGGGTTCGACGGGTTCGGGCGAACTTCAGAAAAAAGTTTGAGTTCGGGAGCCGAACTTGACCCCGAATCCGAACCCCATTGAAGTCAATGCGGACCCGAACTTTTGAGCACTAAAATGGCTGTAAAAATGTCATGGACAGGGCTAGAGGGCTGCAAATGGCATCACAATGTGGTTAAGAGCATGGCAAGTGCTCTGCAATCAAATTTGGATAAGGAAATTACTTTAAATAACATAAAATACCTAAAAAAAAAAAAAATCTTGATCTAGGAGGACGAGGTCCATATGGAGTAGGAGGTTGAGGAGGCAGTGTAGGTGAAAGTGGCGGTGGAGGAGGAGGAGGTAGTCTACACTGCTTTTTGCTTTAAAAATTTTATTTATTTTTTTAAATCAGGGTACACCCCAAAACATTGGGAAATATAATCTGTGATAACCCCCTCCAGTCGTGCTAAACACACGTTCAGACAATACACTGGCTGCAGGGCAGGCCAGCACCTCCAAGGGGTAAAGGGCAAGCTCTGGCCATGTGCCCAATTTGGAGACCCAGAAGTTGCAAGTGCTGACCCCTGTCAGTCAGTTTGTGTAGGCGTGTGCACACTTACTGCCCCACCATGTCGCACGTCCCCGTGATGTTCATGATCCAATTTGATATCTGCTCTATCAACTTTCGATGTTCTTTTATGCGCCTACCATGGTGATCACGAATGGTGGGGAATCAGGGTTCCACGCCGGAGAGGGAGCGTGAGAAAGAGAGACCACATCGAAGGGAGGATACATTTTTTAAAATGTAAAATTATAGAGCGAAATTTTGGGACAAATTATTAAAGCTTAAAAGTGGGACAACTTTTTAAAGTTTAAGCATTGAATGAAAGGATGTGGCCCGCAATAAATAATGAAGAATTTATTAAATTTTATTCCTTGTCAACTATCTGGCAAAATTTTAAAAATTTCACCTGACAATGTAATTGACGATTTTTAAAAAATGTATGTTCCTGTCACCTATGTAGAGATGCCCCAGTGACATCCACCATCCATTTGGATATCTTCTCTATCAACTTTCGATGTTCTTTTCTGAGCCTACCATGTTGATCACGGTTTTCGGCGAATCAGGGTTCCATGCTGGAGAGGGAGTGTGAGAAAAAGAGACCAAATTTAAGGGAGATAAAGTTATAAAAAAATTTGGGGATCGAGCGGAAATGTGGGAAAAGTTATTGAGGCGCAAATGTGGGACAAATTACAGAAGCCCAAATGTAGGCCAAAAGAGTAAAGCGGAAATGTGGGAAAAGCTGTTAAAGCGCAAATGTGGGACAAATTACAGAAGCCCAAATGTGGGCCAAAAAAGTAAAGCAGAAATATGGGAAAAGTTATTGAGGCAAAAATGTTGGCCAAAAGAGTAAAGCGGAATTGTGGGACAAATTTTTGAAGCGCAAATGTGGTACAACTTGTTAAAGTTTAGGCATTAAATCAAAGGAGGTGGCGCGCATCAATTAAAGAAGCATTTCAGAAATGTTATTCCCTGTCACCTATGCAGAGCAGGGGTTTATTCACATCTAAAATTGTATAATGTCAACCCAAGAATGTAGCAGAAAAATGACAGAAATTTATTAACCTGTCTACTTGGTAGAGCAGGGGTCTATGACAGAAAAAAATTGTTTATTGTCACCCTAAAATGTAAAATAAAAATTATTGAAATTTATTAAGCTGTCAACTAGGTAGAGGAGGGGTATATTACACCCAAAAATTTGTGAATTTCACCCAAAAGTGTAACAGGCAATTTTTTTTTTTACCCATCTACTAGGTATATCAGTGGTACATCACACCCAAAAATTGGTGAATTTCACCAGAAAATGTAACTAAGAATTTTTTTATTTTTTTTTATCGGTCTACTAGGTATAGCAGTGGTACTTTACACCCAAAAATTGTTGAATTTAAACTGAAAATGCAACTGACAATTTTTTTTTTAACCTGTCTACTAGGTATAGCAGTGGTACTTCACACCCAAAAATTTGTGAATTTTACCAGAAAATGTAACTGACAAAGTAGTGAAATGACATAAAATAAAATACGTACAAATAAAATAAAAAAAATTGATTTATGAGGTGGAGTTCCATATGGAGTAGGAGTTTGAGGAGACAGTGGACATAGCGGTGTAGGCGGAAGAGGTGGTGGAGGAGGACGAGGTAGCCAACACAGGTTTTTGGTATTAATTTAATTTTTTTAAATTAGGGTACACTCCAAAAGAGTGTAAAATATCAAAAATACAAGAATGAGCAATTGCGCTGCAGTATAACAATGGCTGGTTAGTGCCGGTATACATGTCTATTCTGCACAAGGTACGGACAAGTCCTGTGGGATCCATGCCTGGTTCATTTCAATGAATGTGAGCTTGTCCACAGAGCTGTGGACAGGCAGCTGCGCTTGTCTATGATGACGCCCCCTGCCGTGCTAAACACACGTTCAGATAATACACTGGCTGCAGGGCAGGCCAGCACCTCCAAGGCGTAAAGGGCAAGCTCAGGCCATGTTCCCAATTTGGAGACCCAGAAGTTGAAGGGGCAGATCCGTCATTCAGTACGTGTAGGCGTGTGCACACATACTGCTCCACCATGTTGGTGAAATGCTGCCTCCTTTTAAGATGTTCCATATCAGCTGTTGGTGCTGGTTGTTGTGGCGTGCTGACAAAGCTTTTCCACATTTCGGCCATGCTAACCCTGCCTTCTGAGGTGCTGGCGGTGCCCCAGCTGCATTGGCGACCTCTTCCTCATCCTCTGCCTTCGCCTTCTGCTTCCACTATGCCCCTGATGTCAGGTGGGAATGCCACCAGAAGCGCGTCTACCAGCGTGCGCTTGTACTCGCGTATCTTACGATCACACTCCAGTGAGGGAATTAAGGACGGTACGTTGTCCTTGTAACGGGGATCCAGCAGCGTGGCCACCCAGTAATCAGCACAAGTTAGAATGTGGGCAACTCGGCGGTCGTTGAGGAGACACTGCAGCATGTAATCGCTCATGTGTGCCAGGCTGCCCAGAGGCAACGGAAAACTGTCCTCTGTGGGAGGTGTATTGTCTGTGTCCTCTGTATCCCCCCATCCACGCACCAGTGATGGCCATGAGCTGGTCTGGGTGCCACCCTGCTGTGAACATGGTTCCTCCTCCTCCATCTCCTCCTCCTCATCCTCCACCTCCTCATCCTCCAGAACTGTGCCCAGGATGGATAATTGTGTACCTGGCATTTGTGGGTGCAGGAACCCACCCTCGGAGCCACTTGGGAATGACTGGCCGGAAACCCTACGAAATGATCCCTCTTCCTCCTCCTGTGCCACATCCTCTTCCATCATCGCCAGCAGCGTTTTTTTCAAGGAGGCATAGAAGTGGGATAGTAACGCTGAGAACGGCGTTATCGGCAATGGCCATGTTGGTGGAGTACTCGAAACAGCGCAACAAGGAACACAGAACTCACATGGAGGCCCAGTCTTTGGTGGTGAAATGGTGCTGTTCCGCCGAGCGACTCACCCGTGCGTGCTGCAGCTGAAACTCCACTATCGCCTGCTGCTGCTCGCACAGTCTGGCCAGCATGTGCAAGGTGGAGTTCCACCTTGTGGGCACGTCGCATATGAGGCGGTGAGCGGGAAGGTCAAAGTTACGCTGCAGCGCTGACAGGCGAGCAGCAGCAGGGTGAGAACGCCGAAAGCCAGGTGGTGGTGTTGCTGGAAGATCCTCTGCGAGTTGGCAGGTGGCACTGTCACTCCAGAGGTGGTTGAAGAGGCCGAGACTGCAGCAGAAGAGGAAGCAGGAGGAGCCAGAGACCTTTCTTGGTTTTTGAGGTGTCTACTCCACTGCAGCTTGTGCTTTTCACTTAAATGCCTGGTCATGCAGGTTGTGCTCAGGTTGAGAACGTTTATGCCTCGCTTCAGGCTCTGATTGCACAGCGTGCAAACCACTCGTGTCTTGTCGTCAGCACATTGTCTGAAGAACTGCCACGCCAGGGAACTCCTTGGAGCTGGCTTTGGTGTGTCCGGTCCCTTGCTGCGGTAGGCACTAGCAGGCGTACTGTCTAGAGGACGGCCGCTCCGCTTTTGCACCCTGCTCCCTCTTCTGATGTGCTGGTGGCTCTGTGCGACCACCGCCTCTTCCTCTGAACTACATAGGTCACTCGCATGAGCTTGATTCCATGTGGGGTTGAGGACCTCATCGTCCTCCACATCATCTTCCACCCAGTCTTCACCCCTGCCCTCCTTGTCGGTCTGCACCCTTTCGAAAGCCCCAGCAGTTGGCACCTGTGTTTCGTCATCATCCGAGACGTGCTGCGATGGTCCTCCCATGTACTCATCTTGAAAGATGAGTGGTTGGGCATCAGTGCACTCAATCTCTTCCACTTCTGGGGTAGGGCTAGGTGGATGGCCCTGGGAAACCCTGCTAACAGAGTCATCAAAAAGCAGAAGAGACTGCTGCATGACTTGGGGCTCAGACTGCTTGGCTGATTTGCAAGGGGGTGAGGTGAAAGACTGATGGACATCGGCTGCAGGTGCCAACTGTGGTCTTTCAGCATGAGACTGGGTGGGAGACAATGTGAAGGAACTGGAGCCACTGTCAGCAACCCAATCTACTATCGCCTGTACTTGTTCAGGCCTCACCATTCGTAGAGCCGCATTAGGCCCGACCAAATACCGCTGCAGGTTCTGTCACCTATTCGCACCTGAGGAAGGGGTTTCACTTGTGCGTGTAGCTGGCACAGATCGACCATGTTCTCTCCCTGCAACAGGAGCTCCACCAGCAGCACCACAACCTGGGCCACGTCCCTTATTTGATGCTCTCCTCATATTTCTTGAATTTAGGATCTTGCCCTAAATGGGTGTTTAATTAATAGTAGAATAGAACGACAGTATGTACAGGGTGTATCTCACACGCACTGAACCAGACTAGGCCTCAATTAAATTTGTTTGCCCAAAATGGCTGTATTTCAAATTCCTAAATAGAAGCCCTGTATTTAAAGGGTGTATCTCACACGCCCTGACCAACACTAGGCCGCAATTAAAGATTTGTGCACAAAATGGCGGTATTTCAAATACCTGAATAGAACCCCTTTATTTAAAGGGTGTATTTCACAATGACATCTGCAGCAAAAGCTGCCAAATAAACTTTTTTTTGCCTAAACGGGTGTTAGTTTAATAACTGATTATGACAGCAGTATATAACCCTGGAATTTCAAACGTCTTGATGCTGCAAGGCCTGAAAAAGAGTGTTTTATTAATAGAAGAATATAAGCCCTGTATATACAGGGTGTATCTCGCACGCCCTGACCCACACTAGGCTATTAAAGAATTGTGCCCAAAATGGCTTTATTTCAAATAAATGAATAGAACCACACTATGTAAAGGCTTTATCTCACAATGACATATGCAGCAATGGCTGCAAAAAAAACTTTTTTTCCCCAAATTCATGTTTGTTTAATAACTAAATATGACAGCAGTATATAACCCTTGAATGTGCTGATGCTGCAAGGCCAGAAAAATTGTGGATTTTTGCAAAAAAGTGTGTTTTAAAAAAACCCATAAAATTGTGGCTGTATTTCTAGTTTAAATTGCACACTGACTAATACAGATGTTGTATATTGCCCAAAAAGTTTTTTTTTTTGGTAACAGAATATGAAAGCTGTATATATTAAACTTGAATTTAACACTTGCAGATCTGTAAAATAGTGGATTTTGGCCAAAAAAAGTGTGTTTTTAAAAACCCAGAAAATTATGGCTGTATTTCTAGCTTAAAGGGATTCTGTCACCTGCTTTTACCATTTTAAGCTGGCACCATCGCTATGTTGACTAAAGTACCTTATTTCCAGCAGTCTTCTTTTTACTTATTTTCGTTTTGTAGTTTTGATATAAAAGCGATTTTTATGTTATGCTAATTAGGGTCCAAGGTGACCAGAGGGGCGTTTTTTTCACTCTCCGGAGCCCAGTGACGCCCCCCCACGTCATAGTCTACCTTATAGAAATGCCCCGTCCTTCTTCCTGTCTGCGGCCAGAAAACTCGCGCAGGCGCAGTACTGCCAGCGGCCTGCGCCTGCGCGATCATCAACCTCCTGAGGGCAACAGCCTCAAAAGTCTCACTGGGCATGCGCCGAGCCCAGTGATGTGACCTGAGCGCTGTTGCCCTCAGGACGTTGATGATCGCGCAGGCCGCAGGCGGTACTGCGCCTGCGCGAGTTTTCTGGCCGCAGACAGGAAGAAGGATGGGGCATTTCTATAAGGTAGACTATGACGTGGGGAGGGGGCGGAACCATTTGCCGGGGCTGTGGGAGGTTATTTGATGATCAGGAGGCGTTCTTGGGGACTGCAGGGGGCGTCACTGGGCTCCAGAGAGTGAAAAAAACGCCCCTCTGGGCACCTTGGACCCTATTTAGCATAACATAAAAATCGCTTTTATATCAAAACTACAAAACGAAAATAAGTAAAAAGAAGACTGCTGGAAATAAGGTACTTTAGTCAACATAGCGATGGTGCCAGCTTAAAATGGTAAAAGCAGGTGACAGAATCCCTTTAAATTGCACACTCACTAACCCAGATGTTGTATATTGCCAAAAAAGTGTTTTTTGGTAACAGAATATGAAAGTTGTATATATTAAACTTGAATTTAACACTTGCAGATCTGTAAAATTGTGGATTTTGGCAAAAAAGTGTGTTTTTAAAAACCCAGAAAATTATGGCTGTATTTCTAGCTTAAATTGCACACTCACTAATCCAGATGTTGTATATTGCCAAAAAAGTGTTTTTTGGTAACAGAATATGAAAGCTGTATATATTAAACTTGAATTTAACACTTGCAGATCTGTAAAAAAGTGGATTTTGGCAAAAAAGTGTTTTTAAAAACCCAGAAAATTATGGCTGTATTTCTACAGGGAGTGCAGAATTATTAGGCAAGTTGTATTTTTGAGGATTAATTTTATTATTGAACAACAACCATGTTCTCAATGAACCCAAAAAAACTCAAAGATTAATATCAAAGCTGAATATTTTTGGAAGTAGTTTTTAGTTTGTTTTTAGTTTTAGCTATTTTAGGGGGATATCTGTGTGTGTAGGTGACTATTACTGTGCATAATTATTAGGCAACTTAACAAAAACCAAATATATACCCATTTCAATTATTTATTTTTACCAGTGAAACCAATATAACATCTCAACATTCACAAATATACATTTCTGACATTCAAAAACAAAACAAAAACAAATCAGTGACCAATATAGCCACCTTTCTTTGCAAGGACACTCAAAAGCCTGCCATCCATGGATTCTGTCAGTGTTTTGATCTGTTCACCATCAACATTGCGTGCAGCAGCAACCACAGCCTCCCAGACACTGTTCAGAGAGGTGTACTGTTTTCCCTCCTTGTAAATCTCACATTTGATGATGGACCACAGGTTCTCAATGGGGTTCAGATCAGGTGAACAAGGAGGCCATGTCATTAGATTTTCTTCTTTTATACCCTTTCTTGCCAGCCACGCTGTGGAGTACTTGGACGCGTGTGATGGAGCATTGTCCTGCATGAAAATCATGTTTTTCTTGAAGGATGCAGACTTCTTCCTGTACCACTGCTTGAAGAAGGTGTCTTCCAGAAACTGGCAGTAGGACTGGGAGTTGAGCTTGACTCCATCCTCAACCCGAAAAGGCCCCACAAGCTCATCTTTGATGATACCAGCCCAAACCAGTACTCCACCTCCACCTTGCTTGCGTCTGAGTCGGACTGGAGCTCTCTGCCCTTTACCAATCCAGCCACGGGCCCATCCATCTGGCCCATCAAGACTCACTCTCATTTCATCAGTCCATAAAACCTTAGAAAAATCAGTCTTGAGATATTTCTTGGCCCAGTCTTGACGTTTCAGCTTGTGTGTCTTGTTCAGTGGTGGTCGTCTTTCAGCCTTTCTTACCTTGGCCATGTCTCTGAGTATTGCACACCTTGTGCTTTTGGGCACTCCAGTGATGTTGCAGCTCTGAAATATGGCCAAACTGGTGGCAAGTGGCATCTTGGCAGCTGCACGCTTGACTTTTCTCAGTTCATGGGCAGTTATTTTGCGCCTTGGTTTTTCCACACGCTTCTTGCGACCCTGTTGACTATTTTGAATGAAACGCTTGATTGTTCGATGATCACGCTTCAGAAGCTTTGCAATTTTAAGAGTGCTGCATCCCTCTGCAAGATATCTCACTATTTTTGACTTTTCTGAGCCTGTCAAGTCCTTCTTTTGACCCATTTTGCCAAAGGAAAGGAAGTTGCCTAATATCTATGCACACCTAATATAGGGTGTTGATGTCATTAGACCACACCCCTTCTCATTACAGAGATGCACATCACCTAATATGCTTAATTGGTAGTAGGCTTTCGAGCCTATACAGCTTGGAGTAAGACAACATGCATAAAGAGGATGATGTGGTCAAAATACTAATTTGCCTAATAATTCTGCACTCCCTGTAGATTAAATTGCACACTGACTAATCCTGCAAATGAACCAGATGTTGTAAATTGCAAAAAAATTGTGTTTTGTTTACAAACAGATTATTAGTGCTGTTTTTAAAGCTTGGATTTCAATGTCCCAAAAGCTCAGATGCAGTGCTGGTGCACTGAGCTTGCATAGTATGGCTGCCGCAGCCGCCGCCCACCTAACTGACTTGTAAAAGTTTTTTTTTTTTGGTCACTGGGCTCAGGGCAGGATAAAAAAAATTATGCCCTGCACCCACACAACTAAATGTATGTAGATCGCTGAGTTAGATTCACATTTTGAACAAAGATTCTCTCCTATTCTCTCCCTGAAATCACCAGCAGCATCCTCTCCCTACACTAAGCACAGCAGAGTGACGTGCAGCGCTACGTGACTCCAGCTTATATACAGGCTGGGTCACATGCACACTGGCCAATCACAGCCATGCCATTAGTAGGCATGGCTGTGATGGCTTCTAAGGTCAGTCAGTTAAACGCTTGTTGATTGGCTGCTATGCAGCTTTTCAAAAAGCGCCAAGAAACCGCCGAACACCGAACCCGAACTTTTACTGAAATGTTCGGGTTCAGGTCCAGGGTCCAAAAATCCTAAAGTTCGGTACGAACCCACACGGGTTCGGGTTCGCTCAACCCTACATATATACATTTACAGAAAAACTGACTATTCTAGATAATAATAATTCAAGGTGATAGTAATTCACGACAGTTAAAATAAAAGGGATAATGGATGAAAAGTATACTTAGGTTCCTCTGTTTCAGTCCTTGAGCCCGTTGTGCAATCCGATTGGTGGGCCCTGAGCACTGACATTCAGAATGCGATACAAATCCAGGTGTTAAGGCAAGGCAGGGTTGCCATACAATGCCCTGACAGCATCTTATAACAGTTCTAAAACAGGAGGTGCCAGAAATTCTGCCCACCAATAGTACGAACGTGTGGGCAGGATCGAGAAGGTGTCAGCAAGGTTTATGACCCAGCTAAGGTCAGCCCAGAATGTCCTTATTCTGGCTGAGCCCACAGTTCAGTGGAACCACTAAATACAGCTATGACATTTAGGTATTAATGACCCTTATGATTTTACAAGTCTAACAAGACCAAACTTGACTCTGCTGGGGCTTCTGGTTCTCCAGGACTGCTTAAAGCTGGCTTTTCAGCCTTCCAAGGGCACAAGAACATACTGTTTGATATCTCCATGATCGCACTGGTCCACGGAGGTTGAATCCGGCCTTAGCCAGTGCAGAATATGCCTACGACCAGAGATATGAAAAATGACTACCTTTGAGTCCCTCAACGGTTCAATAGGTTGCTTTCCCAGCTCTCTGGTTCCCTGCGGTGATTGTAGTCAAAATGTCTGGCTAATGTTATCCCAGGATCCAGTATTTTACGATGAGCCTTGGCAGGGGTGCTTTTGAAGCTCCCATCCTTATCTTTATGACGGGAAAGTGTCATTTTAAATTACTAGGACACAGCTCCAAGCAAGGCAATATTTCTCTTTTAAAGCAGAATAAAGGGGGCCTCTAGGCCTGTGAGTGTGTGTATTTAAAAAGGGGACTCTACTTGGGGTACCCTCGTCACAGTCCCTAGGTAAGTGTTGGGCTTACCGCGACTTATGCGTTGACAGCACAGACTGCAGATGGCAACACTATTGTCAGCAGCTGACACGTTAAAAAAGGCCCACACTGCGGAGCCATGTGCCGGCGTCCTGGGAGCGCAAGATGTGACCGTTCATGGTGGATGTCTCGCTCCAGATACATTTGCAGTCTGCTTTTTGCCTCTTGTGCACTGCAAGTTCTGCCTGCTTCTCCTCCTTCTCCTCCCTATCTGCTGCGTTGTATCTCCCTCTGAACTCCCCTCCTCTTCCTCTCTTGTGGGCACCCATGTGATGTCCATCGGCACGTCATCATCGTCACCTTCACCACCCCTGACATTAGAGATGTCGGAGTAGGCAGCAACAGCGAGGACCACCCTCCTTATGCTGATCTACAGGGTGGGCCATTTATATGGATACACCTTAATAAAATGGGAATGGTTGGTGATATTAACTTCCTGTTTGTGGCACATTAGTATATGTGAGGGGGGAAACTTTTCAAGATGGGTGGTGACCATGGCGGCCATTTTAAAGTTGGCCATTTTGAATCCAACTTTTGTTTTTTCAATAGGAAGAGGGTCATGTGACATCATACTTATTGGGAATTTCACAAGAAAAACAATGGTGTGCTTGGTTTTAACGTAACTTTATTCTTTCATGAGTTATTTACAAGTTTCTGACCACTAATAAAATGTGTTCAATGTGCTGCCCATTGTGTTGGATTGTCAATGCAACCCTCTTCTCCCACTCTCCACACACTGATAGCAACCCTGCAGGAGAAATGCTAGCACAGGCTTCCAGTATCCGTAGTTTCAGGTGCTGCACATCTCGTATCTTCACAGCATAGACAATTGCCTTCAGATGACCCCAAAGATAAAAGTCTAAGGGGGTCAGATCGGGAGACCTTGGGGGCCATTCAACTGGCCCACGATGACCAATCGACTTCCCAGGAAACTGTTCATCTAGGAATGCTCGGACCTGACACCCATAATGTGGTGGTGCACCATCTTGCTGGAAAAACTCAGGGAACGTGCCAGCTTCAGTGCATAAAGAGGGAAACACATCATCATGTAGCAATTTCGCATATCCAGTGGCCTTGAGGTTTCCATTGATGAAGAATGGCCCCACTATCTTTGTACCCCATATACCATCAATTTTTTGGTTCTAACAGTCTTGGAGGGATCTATCCAATGTGGGTTAGTGTCAGACCAATAGCGGTGGTTTTGTTTGTTAACTTCACCATTCACATAAAAGTTTGCCTCATCACTGAACAAAATCTTCTGCGTAAGCTGAGGGTCCTTTTCCAATTTTTGTTTTGCCCATTCTGCAAATTCAGTGCGCCGATCTGGGTCATCTTCGTTGAGATGCTGCAGTAGCTGGAGTTTGTAAGGGTGCCATTTGTGAGTAGCTAATATCCGCCGAAGGGATGTTCGACTAATGCCACTCTCCAGTGACATGCGGCGAGTGCTACGCTGTGGGCTCTTGCTGAATGAAGCTAGGACAGCCACTGATATTTCTTCATTAGAGACTCATGCGTCCACATTTTGGCAAATCCTACACTGAATCAGTTTCACGAAACTTAGCAAGCAGTTTGCTAACTGTAGCATGGGAGATGGGTGGTCTCGTAGGGTGTCTTGCATTGAAATCTGCTGCAATGACCCGGTTACTGCGTTCACCAGACATCAACACAATTTCTATCCGCTCCTCACGTGTTAACCTCGGCGACATGTCAATGGCTGTAAACAAAGAGAAACTTGTAAATAACTCATGAAAGAATAAAGTTACATTAAAACCAAGCACACCATTGTTTTTCTTGGGAAATTCCCAATAAGTTTGATGTGTCACATGACCCTCTTCCTATTGAAAAAACCAAAGTTGGATTCAAAATGGCCAACTTCAAAATGTCCGCCATGGTCACCACCCATCTTGAAAAGTTTCCCCCCTCACATATACTAATGTGCCACAAACAGGAAGTTAATATCACCAACCATTACCATTTTATTAAGGTGTATCCATATAAATGGCCCACCCTGTAGGTAATGTCGTCAGACTGCTGGGTGGCGGCCGTTGCTACCTCCTCTTCCTCATCTGTAACATCTGGGAGTATGTCACTAAACTCTGTCGCCCTGCTGCAACATGTTAGGTGTATGTATATTGTCATCTTGTGTAATCTAACATTGAATTTGTCATTATATGTATTTTCTAGGCCTGTTTTATATATTAAGCTGTAATTTCCATGTACACCAGCAGGTGGCAGCAGTATGTAACAGGATCTTAGCCAGTTTAGTATATCTAGACTGGAATAGTTTATTCCAGGCTAGCTCCCCCCTCTTTGAGGAGGTGTGGAATGTTCCCACATCCTGCCTCATAGGGAGGAAAGGAAGTTCTAGTTAGTGTACCAGCCCCCCTGCTAGGGGAAGGCTGTGTTGGTAGTAGCTCCCAGTTACAGGGATCCCAACCCTGGAGCCAGCCTCGGCTGAGGCCAAAGATCTCTTCCCAGTCTGAGCCTTCAGCCTCAGTGCTGGTAGAAAGCAAGCAGCCACCTCCAGATCTACAGATCTCCAGGACGAAATATACCCTGCGAGCAGAACTGTGAGTGTTTATCCAGAGACCAGGAGAAGCCAAATTCCTCCTCAGCTAGTCAGGCCCATACCAAGCAGAAGACAGACAGAGCAGAAGATAGATACCTGGCATATTCACTAGGCATATGATAAGAAGCAGAATATATATTTTGATTCCTGCCACATATTGCCAATACCTGCTGGGACCCAAGACTATGCTGTACTCGTATGGATTTATGCTGCATTAAGTAAAGACAAGTTGAACTTTATTTCAAGTCTGGATTCCCTTCATTACTCAATTACTCCTGATAACAACACTCATTTTATTGCATGTGAGCCAGGATCCAGGAGTCCAGCCGTACCAAGGTAGGAGACACAGTTGACACTACATAGAGACATTATCCCCACTCTGGCATTCCTCACTTGGTACGTGAGTTATTACATCTTAAAGGGCCCTGTTACAGTACCTGCGCAAGCTGCAATTGGCGTCACGAACTAAAAACTATTAACATTGTGCCAGTGTGCATCTGTCACAATCCGGCTTACTGCACCTCCGATGCCAAGAATGGCTGTGCTTTGGTAAGGTCTGGGAATGGATGGGAAAATAATTCCTCTGACTCAAGTGGAGGGGCTATGGTGGTGGTGATGGTGGTGTCTTTGGGGGTGCACAAGGCAGAGAGTGAGGAGGGTGCAGATACAGAGGATAAGGAGGGTGCAGAAGTGGAAGGCTGAGTGAGCCACTCAACCAACTCTTGTGCGTCCTTTGACGTAATCGCACGCACCTTCTCCAACTTCCCACTTAGGCTTCAGCCTGGTGCACCTGCCTGACCCCTATCACCCCTGCGGAACGGCCTGCCTTTTCCTCTGCCTGTCATTTTCAAAATGACCCTGTGCCAAAGTCCCTAGAGAAGAGCAGAATTTGTGGAAGCAGGTATATTGCAGGCCTTAATCAGTATTTGGTGGAATCTGGTATATCGCACCCCTCAATCAGTATTTTGTGGAAGCAGGTATATAGAACCCCTTAATCAGTATTTTGTAGAAGCAGGTATATAGCAACCCTCAATCAGTATTTTGTGGAAGCCGGTGTATCGCAGGCCTCAATCAGTATTTTGTGGAAGCAGGTATATCAGACCCCTTAATCAGTATTTTTTGGAAGCAGGTATATTGCACCCCTCAATTTGTTTGGGGCAACAGGTATATCACACCAGTTGCAATTAGTTATTCCAATAGCATTTGTCCCTCTATATAGCTGCGGTATCGCAGCAGAACAGCAGACAACTGCTGCACAATACAAATGCACTATAATATACTTTCTATGTTAGAAAGTATATTATACAGTTGTGTTTAAAATTATTCAACCCCCAATGCTGTAAAGGGTTTTAGGGAATTAGTGTACATTTGTAATTGTGTTCAGAATGAAATCTTACAAGGACTTTTTAAAGAACCAAATGCAACTAAAATGACATCAATATTTTTATAATACAGTATTAAATGTTTTTTTTGTGATTTCTTCATTGACACAATTATTCAACCCCTTAAAGACTACCACTCTTAAGAACAGAGGTTCATTCAAGTGTTTTCGATCAGGTATTGAAAACACCTGTGGATGTCAAGGAGCAGCAATCAAGCATAATAAGCACCAATTAGGCAGATTTAAAAGGACTGTGATACTCAGCTCCTTCTAGACATTTACTGGTGTGTTTACAAACATGGTGAAGTCAAGAGAATGGTCCAGGAAGACAAGAGAAGAGGTGATTTCTCTTCACAGGAAGGGCAATGGCTATAAGAAGATTGCAAAGATGTTAAACATACCAAGAGACACCATAGGAAGCATCATTCGCAAATTCAAGGCAAAGGGCACTGTTGAAACGCTACCTGGTCGTGGCAGAAAGAAGATTCTGACTTCGACTGCTGTGCGCTACCTGAAGCGCAAAGTGGAGAAAAGTCCCCGTGTGACTGCTGAGGAACTGAAAAAAGATTTGTCA